>NC_084612.1:74183427-74255927 GCF_033978795.1 Nerophis ophidion
TGAGTCCCCGTCAGCCGGGCTGTGGAGGCCACATTTTTTTTATTTATTTTTTTAAATTATAGTAATTGTGTGAAAACTCCAAATAATTCACACATAGGGGTTTATTCACCAAAATTCATGTATTTATTATTAATATTATAATGGATCGATGTATATTTTTAAACCCGATTCAAACCGTTCCAACGTCAAAATGTTCAGGCCTTGACAAATTCCCAAAAAATTCCCAGATATCCCAGAAATCCAGGTTTTGCGGGACATTTTTTCCCCATTTAAAATGAATTGGCCATTTTTCAAACATGCACCATTTCCACATTTTTCAACCGATTCAAACAATTCCACCTTCAACAAATTCCACTCATCCTGCACATTCAAACTATTTTTTTCATGTTCAAAAAAATTCCAGGAATTCCCAGAATTCACGTTTTTTTCAACCCTTTTTTCCACCCTTTTTTCTGTCGACTGCTCCTTCCACATTTTTCAACCGATTCAAACAATTCCACCTTCAACATATTCCACTCATCCTGCACATTTATACGAGTATATTTTCATGTTTCAAAAAATTCCAGGAATTCCCAGAATTACCGTTTTTTTAAGCCTTTTTTTCCACCCTTTTTTTCTGTCGGATACTCCCTTCTCATTTTTCAATTGAATCAAACAATTCCACCTTCAACATATTCCACTCATCCTGCACATTTATACTATTATTTTTTCAAATTCAAAAAAATTCTAGGAATTCCCCAGAATTCCCGTTTTTTCCACCCTTTTTTTTTTTGTCGATTACTCCTTCCACATTTTTCAACTCACTTCAACCGTCCCTCCGTCAAAACAATACTCTTAATCAGGACAAAAAAAAAGTTGTTTTTCGAATTGGAAAAATTGCCGGTTTTCTCGTAATTCCAGGAATTGCATAATACCATTTCTGTATTAAAAAAGCTACTACTGCAACATTTTTAAACAACTCAAACACCAACCAATTCAACTGCATTCAGGACATTCATGGTCCTAATCATTTTCAGAAAAATGATTAGGACTAAACAGGCACTGAGTGTCCATATGTCCATCATGTCCTCATGTGTAATGTTTAAATGTTTTTCTATTTTTTTGGACTACAATGTGAAATAATGTTTTATGTATGTATACATACATACATCTGTCATCTCTATCTTTTTTTTTTTAAATTTATTTTTTATTTATTTATTTATTTTATTTATTTTTTTAAATTTATACTACCATATTGTATATGCACCTTAGGAGGAGCTGCTCCAATTTCGTTGTTCTTTGGACCTGTTCATTGCAATAATGACAATAAAACTCTATTCTATTCTATTCTATTCTATTCTATTCTATTCTAGGAACCTCCTATTGAAATGATTGGGACACTTTTCCAAGTTGCACAATTCCCACATTTTTCTACCCATTAAAACCATTCCACCTTCAACACATTCAATTCCTCCTGGAATTTCGAACAACCATGTTTCCACATTGAACAATTTTCCAGGAATTCCTGTTTTTTCTAACCTTAATTCCAAACTTTTTTTTTAGTTCTATGACTTCTTTCACCTTTTTCAACCCATTTCAAGAGTGCCACTGTCACTACGTTCCTCATATTCAGGACGAAAAAACCAAGTTGAAAAAATCCCGGTTTTCCAGGAATTTCTTAATACCATTTACCAATTAAAAACTGTTACTATGTCAACATCTCTTGCACCAGTTAAATAATTCCAACACCAACCAATTCAGCTCATTCACGTAATTTGTACTCTTAATCATTTTCAAGAAAAGCCCGCTTTTCCCAAATTTCCAGGAAGTTCCCATTGAAATGAATGGGACATTTTTCCAAGTTGCACAATTCCTACATTTTCCGACCTATATTCAAACCATTCCAACATCAACACGTTCCACTCATCCAACTAACCCAGGGGTCACCAACCTTTTTGAAACTAAGAGCTACTTCTTGAGTATTGATTAATGCA
Organism: Nerophis ophidion; assembly: GCF_033978795.1. Taxonomy (NCBI): domain Eukaryota; kingdom Metazoa; phylum Chordata; class Actinopteri; order Syngnathiformes; family Syngnathidae; genus Nerophis; species Nerophis ophidion. Next base: position 74,185,401 of record NC_084612.1, read on the forward strand.
AAAGGAAACCAGTTTGATACACACTTAAATAAATTGCCAGAAATAGCCAATTTGCTCAATTTACTTTTAATAAATAAATCTATATGTATATTAAAAAAAAGGGTATTTCTGTCTGTCATTCCGTCTTACATTTTTTTTCCTTTTACGGAAGGTTTTGTGTAGAGAATAAATGATGAAAAAAAACACTTAATTGAACGATTTAAAAGAAGAGAAAACACGAAAAAAATTTAAATAAAATTTTGAAACATAGTTTATCTTCAATTTCGACTCTTTAAAATTCAAAATTCAACCTAAAAAAATGAAGAGAAAAACTAGCTAATTCGAATCTTTTTCAAAAATAAAAAATAAAAAATGTATGGAACATCATTAGTCATTTTTCCTGATTAAGATTAATTTTAGAATTTTGATGACATGTTTTAAATAGGATGAAATCCAATCTGCACTTTGTTAGAATATATAAGAAATTGGACCAAGCTATATGTCTAACAAAGACAAATCATTATTTCTTCTAGATTTTCCAGAAAACAAAAATTTAAAAAGAAATTCAAAAGACTTTGAAATAAGATTTAAATTTGATTCCACAGGTTTTCTAGATTTGCCAGAATATTTTTTTTTATTTTAATCATAATAAGTTTGAAGAAATATTTCACAAATATTCTTCGTCGAAAAAACAGAAGCTAAAATGAAGAATTAAATCAAAATGTATTTATTATTATTTACAATTAAAAACAATACTTGAACATTGATTTAAATTGTCAGGAAAGAAGAGGAAGGAATTTAAAAGGTAAAAAGGTATATATGTTTAAAAATCCTAAAATCATTTTTAAGGTTGTATTCTTTCTCTAAAATTGTCTTTCTGAAAGTTATAAGAAGCGAAGTAAAAAAAAAAAATGAATTTATTTAAATAAACGAAGACCAAAGCTTTAAATTATTTTCTTGGATTTTCAAATTCTATTAGAGTTTTGTCTCTCTTAGAATTAAAAATGTCGAGCAAAGCGAGACCAGCTTGCTAGTAAATAAATACAATTTAAAAAATAGAGGCAGCTCACTGGTAAGTGCTGCTATTTGAGCTATGTTCTGGGCGACTCATCTGGTCCTTACGGTCGACCTGGTGCCCGCGGGCACCGCGTTGGTGACCCCTGTAAGTAACACTTTCCCAAGTTCCAAACCAAATTTTTCCTGGAAATTCCAACTCTTCAACATTCAAACTATTCTTACATTCTGCCAGCATTCCACTTCAACTTGAGCATTGGAGCATTCAGTTCTTACATGATGATTACCAGGTGTCTTACCGTGGGGCTGGCTGTAGACTCTGGCCCGGGCAGGGTTGTGGTAGTACGGGTTGCCCTGCGCGTCCAGGTGGTTGAAGAAGACGTCCACCTCGTCCGGAGGCAGCAGCTGCGCCGAGGGCTCCATGAAGTTGTGACCCAGGCTGTGGTGCTGCGAGTCCGGGTGCTGGCCGTTCAGCGCGGCGTGGTGCATCCAGCGCGGCTGGTCCGCCGCCACCTCCATCTCTCCGGTCTTGTTATCCGATTTATTGAGATTTTATATTAATCCAAGCGGAGAAAAAGGAGATTTTTTAATTTTTTTAAATTTGTTTCACTCCTTTCTCTTTATAATCTGCAGGCCATTTGCAGGACTATTTTCTAAAGGATCCAAATTCCACATCGAGTCCACTTGGAAACCTGCAGGACACAAACGCAAATGTAAAGTTAAATTCATTGATTCCATCCATACATCCATTTTCTACCGCTTGTCCCTTTTTGGGAATAAAAAAAAAGTAAACGTGCCGTACTTACTTGGACTAAACTTCATTTACTTTTTCTTTTTTTTTTTTTATCCTCCTCCGTCCTTCGAGTTCGTGCGCTTCTTGCTGCGTGTGGCCGGAAGACGTTAGTTAAAAGCCAAAGTGCGTCCGCCGGGACTTGAAGGCAACATGGAACTGTGGCGGCCTGACAGCCAGCCGCCAACCTTGTCAAAGCTGTGGGCGGAGTTACGGTGCTCTCAGCCAATGAGAGGCTCCGGGACGCTGCTGGAGGCGGAGCTTCCGGACAGAACACAAAAAAGGTAAACAATGGCCTGACTTTATCTCCCAAGTATTCTCTAAGTCAGGGGTGTCAAACGTACGACCCGAGGGCCGGATCAGGCCTGCAAACAGGTTTTATCCGGCCCACGGGAGGAATTTGCTTGGTATAAATATTAACCTGAAATTTTTGAATGAAAGAAACTGCTGTTCTAAATGTGTCCACTGGATGTCGCAATAACAATTATTTGTATCTTTGTAGATGATGCTCCTACTTGCCAACATTGAGACCTCAGATTTCGGGAGGTGGGGGAGCGTGGTCGGTGGTGGGGCAGAGGGGTTTGGGTGGGGGGCGTGGTTAAGAGGGGATAGGTATAATTCACCAACTCGAGTATTTCATATATATATATATATGAAATACTCGAGTTGGTGAGTATATATATATATATATATGTATATATATATATATATATATATACATATATATATATATATATATATATATATATATATATATATATATATATATATATATATATATATATATATATATATATATGTGTGTGTGTGTGTGTGTGTGAGTCCATCCATTGCTTTCGGTCCCCTGGGGGGGGGCTACATTTGCGGTCCTCTCCAAGGTTTCTCATAGTCAGCATTGTCACTGGCGTCCCACTGGGTGTGAGTTTTCCCTGCCCTTATGTGGGTTCTTCGGAGGATGTCATAGTTGTAATGGTTTGCACAGTCCTTTTGAGATATTTGTGATTTAGGGCTATATAAATAGCCATTGATTGATTGATTGATTGATTGAGTGTGTGTGTATGAAATACTTGACTTTTAGTGAATTCGAGCTATATATATTTTATATATATATATAATAAATAGTTGAATTTCAGACGGCACCTATCAAATACACAGTAATAAAAACACAGTTGTTCTACTAACTCTACTATGCTTGCTGGTTACTAAAAAAAACTACAACACTTACCTTTCACTATTTGAGTAACATTTGTTCTGCCATTTGCGTACTGGCCAAAGTTACTTGCCGTCAGGTGCTCAACACTACGTAAATTGTTGGCCAATCAAAAAGCAACCCCATAATGCTATAGCCAACATTCACCAGGAGATGGCAACAGACAACATAGATCACTCTATTACAGACGGCGTCACCATGGCTGTAACTTCCTCGTTCTTCTGCTTCGTCTCCTTGTGTGTGCAGTTTTTTGTTAAAATCCGTAGATGTTGTAACGTGATTGGGCAGGCAAGCTGTTTATATAACAGGAAAGCGGACGTGAAAACAGGCTGTCCCCACTCATGTCCGCATGTTCATAATTCAGCCGGAGCTGGAGGCCACGCCCCCTCCAGCTCCGGCTGAATTTCGGGAGATTTTCGGGAGAAAATTTCTTCCGGGAGGTTTTCGGGAGAGGCGCTGAATTTCCTGAGTCTCCCGGAAAATCCGGGAAGGTTGGCAAGTATGATGATGCTACATATGTACAAAATAAACCACGTGATGTTTTTGTTATGTTCTGTTAATTTTGGACTCTTTAAGTTCCTGTTTGACATCTTTTGGTAGCCATGGTTGCATATCAGTTTCACCTGCCCCTTGTGTTCGGGACGCTCACCTGGCTCTAATCATTATTTAAGCCTGTGTTAGCCTGTCAGTCAGCCTGGCGTCATTTGCCTGTTTTCACTCGATACCATAGTTCATGTTGTTCGATTCATGCTGTGTCTACGTAAGTCGTGTTTATTTCATGCCACAGTTTCGTGTTTGTTCCAAGTCATAGTTTATGCTGTTTGTTTCATGCCACAGTTTTGTGTTTGTTCCAAGCCATAGTTTATGCTGTTTGTTTCATGCAAAGGTTTTGTGTTTGTTCCACGCCATAGTTTATGTTTGTTTACCTCATGCCCTGCCAAGATTTCTTGAGAAAATAAATATGTTCCTACCTTCACGCCTTGTCCGGAATAGTCCGATTGCTTCCCGGGGGAACAAACCTCGCAACAAAAACACCCCGCTATGACAAGGTTAGTGCATTGGTCGAGGAAAATGATCAAACTACATACATATTATAATCTAATTAGATTTTGATATAATATTTTTTTATCTTGATAGATAGAAAAATATTACCAAAGAGTTGACTGATGAACATTATCACATCATTTATTCAGAAAATATAAATAACAACAAATAAAGATAGAATACTATTAACCGCAACATGTACGTGTAAAAAAACAACAACATTATGATTTGTACATTTTCAGAATGTCCTTGTTCTGTTTTTAAACAAAGAAAACTAGCTGAAGTTGTCTTTATTTTCAAGTTATCGTGCCGTGATTTTACCAGTCCGGCCCACTTGGGAGTAGATTTTTCTCCATGTGGCCCCCCATCTAAAATGAGTTTGACACCCCTGCTCTAAGTATGTATTTTTTTTTTTGTCCTGTCCATCTTTTTAGGTAAATCAAACACTGTACACATTTTAATTTACAAAATAGAAGTGTTGGGATAGTTTCTTTTGTTGCCTTATTTGTAATTTGACTTTATTAAATGTATTTATATCATTTGGTGCAGCCGGGCCGCAGCAGGAGGGGATTTAAAAGAGGGGGGGAAAAAGAAGACAGAGGGGGGAAAGATGGGAATAAGACAGACACGAAAAAAACAACAACAGCAAACACAACAATAACAACAACAATAGAACAACATCAGCAAATATGATGGGAAAAGTAGGGTAAATAATAATACAGAAAAGACAATAAACACTATAAATAGATCAATACAAATACCAAAATAAATAGCACAATTGATAATGGATAATAACAATTGTCTCTATTATCAACAATACAATTGTTCAGACGCAACAATACATTTATGTAATGATAACTTGGAATACAAAAGGAAGCAGATAAATGGTTTTATTCATAGCTGTGTGTAGAAGTGTCTGGTTGCATCATCTCTGCTCTTTTAATGTCTTTAATGTCCTTTGATTTCTTTGATGTTTGATGCTCTTATGTGTGTAGGAGGGATGTGTGCTATGGCTATGAGTTGTTTTTTCCCCTTGGTCTCAGTCTACCACCCCCTCTCCAGGGGCCCGGGCTTTACCTGTATCTCAGCTGTTTTGTAAATAAAAACTTAGATATATAGATGGATAGATGGATGGATGGATGGGCGGACGGACGGACGGACGGATAGGGATTGTGCTGAAATTTTTTATTTCCCTTCGGGGATTAATAAAGTATATAAGAACGAGAAGCCAACTATATTAACCTTGTAGATTGTTATAGTAATAATAACTTGAAATACAAAAGACGGACAGACTGACAGACCGGCAGACCGACAGACCGACAGACAGATAGATAGATAGATAGATAGATAGATAGATAGATAAATAGATAGATAGATAGATAGATAGATAGATAGATGGATAGATAGATAGATAGATAGATGGATAGGGATTGTGCTGAATTTTTTGATTTCCCCTCTGGGATTAATAAAGTATATAAGAACGAGAAGCCAACTATATTAAGCTTGTAGATTGTTATAGTAACAATAACTTGAAATACAAAAGAAAGCGTATAAATGGAAGGGAAGAAATAGAAGCCAACTATATTAACCTTGTAGATTGTTATAGTAACAATAGGTTAGGCTTTGTCAGTGTGCCATGTGGTACTCAGTTTCCCTTAGGGCAACACTGTTAATATATGTTTGATGAAACTTTTATTGATTATATGCATGAATTAATGTTTGTTTTGGTACCTGTATATGTACAGTGTGTGTTTATATGTACTTGTATATGTACAGTATGTGTATATGTATGTTTATATGTACTTGTATATGTACAGTATGTGTATATGTATGTTTACACAGTGAATGTATATGTACAGTGTGTGTTTATATGTATTTGTATATGTACAGTGTGTGTATATGTATGTTTGTTCAGTAAATGTTTATGTACAGTATGTGTATATGTATGTTTGTACAGTGAATATATATGTACAGTGTGTGTTTATATGTACTTGTATACGTACAGTGTGTGTGTATATGTATGTTTATGCAGTGAATGTATATGTACAGTGTGTGTATATGTATGTTTGTAAAGTGAATGCATATGTACAGTGTGTATAAGGAATGTTTGTACAGTGTGTACAGTATGTGTAAATATATGTTTGTAGAGAGTGTGTATATGTACAGTGTGTGTTTATGTATGTTTGTACAGTGAATGTATATGTACAGTATGTGTACTGTATAAGTATGTTTGTAGAGTGAATGTATATGTACAGTATGTGTACTGTATAAGTATGTTTGTAGAGTGAATGTATATGTACAGTATGTGTATATGTATGTTTGTACAGTGTGTGTATATGTACCTGTATATGTACAGTGTGTGTATATGTATGTTTTTACAGTGTGAATGTATATGTACAGTATGTGTCTATGTATGTTTGTACGGCGTGGCGCAGTGGAAGAGTGGCTGAGCGCAATCCGAGGGTCCCTGGTTCAATCCCCACCTAGTACCTACTTCGTCACGTCCATTGTGTCCTGAGCAAGACACTTCACCCTTGCTCCTGATGGGTGCTGGTTAGCGCCTTGCATGGCAGCTCCCTCCATCAGTGTGTGAATGTGTGTGTGAATGGGTGAATGTGGAAGTAGTGTCAAAGCGCTTTGAGTACCTTGAAGGTAGAAACGCGCTATACAAGTACAACCCATTTATCATTTATTTACAGTGAATGTATATGTACAGTATGTGTATATGTATGTTTGTGTACGTGTGTATACATATGTAAGTATATGTTTTTAATTAAACCAATTCAAATGAATATGAAGCATTTTTTTGATAAAAATTCTCATTCTTTATTAATGTTGTGTATCAGATCATATGACATTGTGTGTGTGTGTGTGTGCGTGTGTGTGTGTGTTTGTGTGTGTGTGTGTGCGTGTGTGCGTGTGACTGACATGCAATAATTGGAGTGGGGACGCATGCAGCCTGCGGACTTCCACGCTGCCGCCTGCCAGACGCCGTTTGGTCATTGCATCAGAGGAAGGGAGGAGGGGGGGAAAAATTCAGGTTTTTTTAGTCTTTAAGTGGGAGAGCAATAGGGATGGAGAGAAAAATAAAATGAAGTCTAGGAAGCACACTGAGTTATATTAGTTGTACTCTGTGGGAGCTTTTGTTCGTCACGTCCGGTATCGTCTGATTTTATTGGATTAGATTTGATTAGTTTAACCAGTGGCAGTTTGTTGCCATCAAAATAACACAAACACACTACAGTGATCTTGGAGGACGTGGCCTATACCCACTGAGCAACTTTTGTTTGTGTGTTGTAGTTGCAAGTCAACATATTACTAAATAGTACCCCTCAAAGTACCAGCCCAGCAGGCACAAGACATTGAAACAACGTTGAAAACGTGTTGAATTAGATCCTGACGTTCAGCAACTCAAACATAACGTTGATACAACATTCTTTTTGACTATGTTTATTCGATGTTGGGTTCTGACGCTGATTTGACCATTGAATTTTGGTCATTTTCCAACAAGTGTTCCACTACACAAATACAACGTTGAAACGACATGCTTTTTGATTACGTTGAATCAATGTTGGGTTCTGACGCTGATTTGAACATTGAATTTTAGTTATTTTCCCACCAATGTTTTACAACACAAATACAACGTTGAAACAACATGCTGTTTGACAACGTTCATTCAATGTTGGGTTCTGACGCTAATTCGACCATTGAATTTTGGTCATTTTCCAACAAACATCCCACAACGCAAATACAACGTTGAAACGACATGCTTTTTGATGACGTTGAATCAATGTTGGATTCTGACGCTGATTTGGACATTGAATTTTGGTCATTTTCCCACCAATATTTTACAACACAATTACAACGTTGAAACAACATGCTTTTTGATGACGTTAAATCAATGTTGGGTTCTGACGCTGATTTGACCATTGAATTTTGGTCATTTTCCAACAAGTGTTCCACTACACAAATACAACGTTGAAACAACATGCTGTTTGACGACGTTCATTCAATGTTGGGTTCTGACGCTAATTCGACCATTGAATTTTGGTCATTTTCTAACAAACATCCCACAACGCAAATACAACGTTGAAACAACATGCTTTTTGATGATGTTGAATCAATTTTGGGTTCTGACGCTGATTGGAAGATTGAATTTTGGTTATTTTCCCACCAATATTTTATAACACAATCACAACGTTGAAACAACATGCTTTTTGATGACGTTAAATCAATGTTGGGTTCTGATGCTGATTTGACCATTGAAATTTGGTCATTTTTCAACAAGTATTCCACAACACAAATACAACGTTGAAACAACATGCTGTTTGGCGATGTTTATTCAATGTCGGGTTCTGATGCTGATTTGAACATTGAATTTTGATCATTTTCCAACAAGTATTCCACAACACAAATACAACGTTGAAACAACATGCTGTTTGACGACGTTCATTCAATGTTGGGTTCTGACGCTAATTCGACCACTGGATTTGGTCATTTTCCAACAAGTATTCCACAACGCAAATACAACGTTGAAACAACATGCTGTTTGACGACGTTCATTCAATGTTGGGTTCTGACGCTAATTCGACCATTGGATTTTGGTCATTTTCCAACAAATATTCCACAACACAAATACAACGTTGAAACGACATGCTTTTTGACGATGTTCATTCAATGTTGGGTTCTGACGCTGATTTGAACATTGAATTTTGGTCATTTTCCCACCAATATTTTACAACACAATTACAACGTTGAAACAACATGCTTTTTGATGACGTTAAATCAATGTTGGGTTCTGACGCTGATTTGACCATTGAATTTTGGTCATTTTCCAACAGGTATTCCACAACACAAATACAACGTTGAAATAACATGCTGGTTGACGACGTTCATTCAATGTTGGGTTCTGACGCTATTTCGACCATTGAATTTTGGTCTTTTTCCAACAAACCTCCCACTACGCAAATACAACGTTGAAACGACATGCTTTTTGACGACGTTCATTCAATGTTGGGTTCTGACGCTGATTTGACCATTGAATTTTGGTCATTTTCCAACAAGCATCCCACAACACAAATACAACGTTGAAACGACATGCTTTTTGATGACGTTCATTCAATGTTGGGTTCTGACGCTGATTTGACCATTGAATTTTGGTCATTTTCCAACAAGCATCCCACAAGGCAAATACAACGTTGAAACGACATGCTTTTTGATGACGTTGAATCAATGTTGGGTTCAGACGCTGATTTGAACATTGAATTTTGGTCCTTTTCCAACAAGTATTACACAACACAAATACAACGCTGAAACGACATGCTTTTCAACGTTAAATCAATGTTGGGTTCTGACGCTGATTTGACCATTGAATTTTGGTCATTTTCCCACCAATATTTTACAACACAAATACAACGTTGAAACAACGTGCTGTTTGATGATGTTTATTCAATGTTGGGTTCTAAAGCTGATTTGACCATTGAATTTTGGTCATTTTCCAACAAGTGTTCCACTACACAAATACAACGTTGAAACGACATGCTTTTTGATTACGTTGAATCAATGTTGGGTTCTGACGCTGATTTGAACATTGAATTTTGGTTATTTTCCCACCAATGTTTTACAACACAAATACAACGTTGAAACAACATGCTGTTTGACAACGTTCATTCAATGTTGGGTTCTGACGCTAATTCGACCATTGAATTTTGGTCATTTTCCAACAAACATCTCACAACGCAAATACAACGTTGAAACGACATGCTTTTTGATTACGTTGAATCAATGTTGGGTTCTGACGCTGATTTGAAGATTGAATTTTGGTTATTTTCCCACCAATTTTTACAACACAATTACAACGTTGAAACAACATGCTTTTGATGACGTTAAATCAATGTTGGGTTCTGACGCTGATTTGACCATTGAATTTTGGTCATTTTCCAACAAACATCCCACAACGCAAATACAACGTTGAAACAACATGCTTTTTGATGACGTTAAATCAATGTTGGGTTCTGACGCTGATTTGACCATTGAATTTTGGTCATTTTCCAACAAACATCCCACAACGCAAATACAACGTTGAAACAACATGCTTTTTGATTACGTTAAATCAATGTTGGGTTCTGACGCTGATTTGACCATTGAATTTTGGTCATTTTCCAACAAACATCCCACAACGCAAATACAACGTTGAAACGACATGCTTTTTGATGACGTTGAATCAATGTTGGGTTCAGACGCTGATTTGAACATTGAATTTTGGTCCTTTTCCAACAAGTATTCCACAACACAAATACAACGCTGAAACGACATGCTTTTTAACGTTAAATCAATGTTGGGTTCTGACGCTGATTTGACCATTGAATTTTGGTCATTTTCCCACTAATATTCCACAACACAAATACAACGTTTGAACAACATGCTTGTATTCAATGTTGGGTTCTGAGGCTGATTTGACCATTGAATTTTGGTCACTTTCCAACTCCTACTCTACAGTACAAATACAACATTGAAACAACATATACTTTTTGACAACGTTTATTCAATGTCAAGTTGAGACGTCGATTTGACCATTGAAAAGACGATGTGCGCGTGACGTCACGGGTTGTGGAGCTCCTCACATCCTCACATTGTTTATAATGGGAGCCTCCAGCAGCTAGAGCTATTCGGACGGAGAAAGCGACAAATTCCCCATTAATTTGAGCGAGGATGAAAGATTCGTGGATGAGGATATTGAGAATGGACTAGAAAAAAAAAAAATTAAGAAAAAAATTTAAAAAGGCGAGGGCAGTTAGAGTGATTCAGATGTTATTAGACACATTTACTAGGATAATTCTGGAAAATCCCTTATCTGCTTATTGTGTTACTAGTGTTTTAGTGAGATTATATAGTACCTGAAAGTCGGAGGGGTCTGGCCACGGGTGTGGTGACCGCAGTGTCTCCGGTGGGAGGAGGTAATAGTCCGTAGCTGCTGCAGGAAGACGCCATCTCTGCTCATAACTATGGTAAGAGGTGACTTATTACCACAATTTTCTCACCGAAACCTGCCGGTTGACATGTGGTCGGGATCCATGTTCGCTTGACCGCTCTGTTCCATAGTAAAGCTTCACCTTCGGGAATTTTAAACAAGGAAATATTGGCTGTGTTTGTGTTACTAAAGGCAGCCACCTACATCTTTCTTCTTTGACGTCCCCATTATTAATTGAACAAATTGCAAAAGATTCAGCAACACAGATGTCCAGAATACTTTGGAATTATGCGATTAAAGCAGACGACTTATAGCTTAGATCGGGCTGGAAAAACAATGTCCGCTACAACCCGAGACGTCAAACGCACGCGTCATCATTCCGCGACGTTTTCAACAGGATACTTTGCGAAACATTTAAAATTGCAAAAAGGCCGTTAATATTTCATGATTGATATATATACTATAAGACTGCGTGGTCGGTAGTAGTGGCTTTCAGTAGGCCAGGGGTAGGGAATCCATGGCTCTAGAGCCAGATGTGGCTCTTTTGATGACTGCATCTGGCTCTCGGATAAATCTGAGCTGACATTGCTTAACAGGATAAGTAATGAATAATTCCACTTGTAATCACAGTGTTAAAAACAACGTTCAAAATATAAAACATTCTCGTGCATTTTTATGATCAAGAAGTTGCGTTAATGGTAAGAAGTAATTTATTAATTATTGGTTAGTGTGGGGCTTGCCCTTCTGGGGGCTCTTCAGACCACCAAGAGCCTGCTTTAGGGTTACAATATTGTTTTATTTTAGTTTTGTCTCAGTTGCTTTACAGCAATTGTCTTTTTCTCTCTCGTCGTCACTCGCGCTCTGGCTCCAGCCCCAACTCTGTCTCTCCTCCTGGCTGCTGCTTATAACAGAGCGACAGGTGATTAGACAAAAATGCCCAGCTGGGCCATCTACGCACCTGTCGCTGATTTCGAGGCCGGTCCTGGCAACATCCCGCTTTGCTACAGGCCCGCAGGCCACGCCCCCTCCACAGTTAGCTTCAGATTAACAATGTTATTACAAAGAATAAGAGACTTATTATACTCTGGAAATGTTGGTCTTACTTAAAAATGCACGCGTTTAGTGTTAAAAAAAATATTATATGGCTCTTAGGGAAACACATTTTAAAATATTTGGCTTCTTGGCTCTCTCAGCCAAAAAGGTTCCCGACCCCTGCAGTAGGCCTTTAAACTCGGGACTTCCCGCGGGCCGGATATTGGACGCTGGCAAGCCGGAGCCGTAGTTTGGGGACCCCTGCTGTAATGAATTAAAACCAAAAAAAAATACATCCAATTAAATATGCGTCACGTTTTTTATTGTCCGACACGAACGTTACTCTGTTTACCGGGACTCTCTAGTCAAGAAAAAAAAGCCAAGTCTTGAGTCTAGTGTGCGGCATTAGAGCTCATCAGCATGATAATGTGAACATATATAAACCCTTATCGGCAACAAACATCCATTTTGGGCTTTGACATTAATTCAATCCCCAGACTCCACCCCCCCCCCCCCCCCTTTTTTTTCTGGTTTTTTTTTTTTTCTCACACGATCCAAGGAGAAAGAGATCTCAACACTATTATTAAGTCGATTTTGGGCCTAGAATTAAAAAAATAATAATAATAACAGTTATTATTATGCGATTCTGCTTCTTCCTTCTTCCTAAATCACGTGACGTAACTTTGCCGCCAAAGTGGAAATAAAGCGGAATGCGCGGACATGAGCGATCGGGGGGTGAGGGGGCGGGGGATCCCTGCAGGGACCCTCTGATGAGAAGCCATCCCCGGGTAATTTTTCACGGGCGCAAGGCTAATCTTTGTTCTTTGTGAAGATAATAAATGGCCTAATCGTTATCAGCGAGCTGCTGGAGGTGTCGCGGAGAAAGGCGCGGGAAAATAGGCTCCCAAGTGGCGCGGAATAAATACGATTCCTTATCGCGCTCTCCCAGATTATCGGCGCCTTTTCAAATTGCCACAACAAATACATCTAATGCAGGCGAGGCCTGATTGCGGGGATGATTGATAGATAGACACGCAGATAGATCTGTCGGCTTTTCATTTGCACATTTCACCAGCAAAGTCTTTTTTTTTTTTATGATTTCTTTTTTATTTGATTTTATTGTGCGCCTTTTTTTATTCCGTTTTTATTTGCAGGTTATCTGCTGCAGCCATCTTGCCAATATTCATTTCTTTCATGTCGGATTTGACTGGATAAGAGTTCAATAGCACGGGCAAAATATATGATAATATTCACTTACAGACGTCTTAATGCGTCATATTTACAGCTTTGAGAGAGATGTTAACGTTTTCATTTATTTTAACATTATTCCTGCATATTTATGCCTATTAGAAAAAATGGGGCCAATTAAACCAGTGGTCCCCAACCACCGGGCTGCAGAATAATTTTTTTTTATTAAATCAACATAAAAAAACACAATATACACTTACAAATAGTGCACGAACCACAAAAAACTCCCCTTTTCATGACAAAAACGTCCCTTTTTCATGACAAAGAAGAAAAAAAAAAAAAATAAGAAAAAAAAGGACCCCCCTCCCCTCCGGGCCGCGGGACAAATTATTAAGCAGATACAAAAAGGTTGGGGACCACGGACTTAAACAAATACATTTTTTAAATGTAAAGTTATTATTGTGTGAACATGATAGACAAACCATAAACTGTAAAAAAAAAAAAAAAAAAAATACTGACTCAAAATGTGTGTTTTTTATGAATTATTGACATATTGAAGGCTGCTATAATACTTCACATCGAATACTCCACTTAGAATTTTTTTTTTGAGGGTGGGGGCGAAATATTGCGGGTTTTTTTTGTGTTTACCATAATAATAAAAAAAAAAGGTTTTCTATGACATAAAGGGAATAAAATCTGAAGATAGATTTGAAGTTGCTGTAAAGATTTAAGTTCAATAAAATAAAAAATAAAAATAATAATGTACGACTTATTCTTAGAATAAAATTATTTCAAATGTTTTCCAAAAATGTGCATTTTTTGGGATTATATTACATAATTTTATTACGTCATAATGATTTATTTTTAAAAATGTTATTTTATTGATATATATTATATATATATATCAGTCTTCATTATTATGATTATTGTTAAAACCTCTAGCTACATTAACAAAAATACATCAGCAAATCAGCCCTTTGTGATTAAATAATGACTTTTAAATATTTTCCCCAAGAAATAGCCTTGGGAAACAATAATTTATTATTATTCTATAATTCTATTACATCATATTTTTTATAAATTGCATAACTATTTTTTTTACCATAATCATTCTTATTAATTTATTGTTTATTATGAGGATTATTAAAATCCTAATGCTACAGTAACCAAATAACATTAAAAAAAAAAAGGTATTGCCCTTCATGATTAAATAATCACTTTTAAATATTTTCTTTCCAAGAAATAGCCTTGGGAAACAATAATTTATTATTATGCTATAATTCTATTACATCATATTTTTCATAAATTGTATACCAATTTTTCTACCATAATCATTCTTATTAATTTATTGTTTATTATGAGGATTAGCAAAATCCTATTGCTACAGTAACCAAATAACATTTAAAAAAGGTATTTCCCTTCATGATTAAATAATGACTATTAAATAATTTCCCCAAATAATAGCATTCTCAAACAACAATTTATCATTTGAGCTGTTTTACGTTTCAATGTTTTATCCTGTAAAGCGTCTTTGAGTATTGAAAAGTGCTACACCAAATAAAATGTTTTATTATTATAGCCATTATCATTAAATTACACCATAAATGATATAATCATTGCACTTATACATTTATATTTATCATAATTTTTCTACATATTGTTATCACAAAACCATGGCAACAATAACAAAGTGACATAAAAAAAAATCTGCAGATATTGAAGATAAATATCTGACTGTTTTATGAGTATGTTTTTTTCCTTCCAATACATACATAAATACATACATACATACATACATACATACATACATACATACATACATACATACATACATACATACATACATACATACATACATACATACATACATGCATGCATGCATACATACATACATACATACATACATACATACATACATACATGCATACATACATACATACATACATACATACATACATACATACATACATACATGCATACATATATACATACATACATATATACATACATACATATATACATACATGCATACATATATACATGCATATATACATACATACATACATACATACATACATACATACATGCATACATATATACATACATGCATACATATATACATACATGCATACATACATACATACATACATACATACATACATACATACATACATACATACATACATACATACATATATGCATACATACATACATGCATACATACATATATGCATACATACATACATGCATACATACATACATACATACATACATACATACATACATACATACATACATACATACATACATACATACATACATACATATATGCATACATACATACATTCATACATACATACATGCATGCATACATACATACATGCATACATACATACATGCATGCATACATACATACATGCATACATACATACATACATGCATACATACATACATACATACATACATACATAAATACATACATGCATACATATATGCATACATACATACATGCATACATACATACATACATACATGCATACATACATACATGCATGCATACATACATATATACATACATGCATGCATACATGCATACATATATACATACATACATACATGCATACATACATACATACATACAAACCGCAGGCTTTAATAACTTAGCAGCCCAGGGTGCTGCTGCTGATGGTCTCCATGGCAACGCAGATAACAGGACACTCATTTTTCCATATCTTCCAGTTTTATTATATTCGCGGATTAGTTCTCCATCCCATAAAGGTCAAACATAAAGTCAAGCTCGCCAGGAGTGCTCTGCATCCTCCTCTTCCCCCTCCTCCACTTTCCAGTGACAAAGCGTTTTACGTGTGCGTCCATATTCCGAGCTGGCGAGATGACCTTTGCTGACATTGCATTATTGGACGCGAACAACAATAACACACTAACTTGTGTGTGTGCTTTTTCATTATAGGATGGATTTCAGTGCAAATAATATTAATAATAATATTTAAATTATCATAATTTCTCTGAACAATCCAATAAAAATGAAAGAGTTGATTGAGTTTCTCAAATTGACCTCCATTATTAATTTCACTACTTGTTAGTGTTAAATGATTGATTTAATTGATGAAAGGCCTTGATGTTGGGCTGGCAGTAAAAAGGCTGTAATGAACTAGGGAGCAGCGCCACCTAGAGGTGAGAAGTTAGTACATTGAAGTCTCAGTGAAAACAGTGAAAATGTGCTTTTTTTAAATGTTTTCTTTATTTCCAGGACAAATGTGCAGTTACATGAAAAAAAATGATTCACCAGATTTAGCACAATGCTCATTTTTATCTGCAGTCCTTTTATGACATATTTAGCGTCCACGGATAAAATTAAACAATATTTAAATTACATAAAAAACAATTTAAATTGAAATATACATACTTTTTTTTTACAGCATCATTTGAAGTGCAGGAGTATTAAAAGTGTTGTTGTTAAAAGACATATAAAACACATCAGATGGTTTTAACGATGATTCCATTTGATATCTGTGGTTGCCAATACGATTCTGGGACGATATATATATATATATATTTTTTTTTTAGAACGTCATAAAAACGATACAAAACGATAAATTGAGTTTAAAATCGATTCAGCTGCTGCCCCCGCGACCTGGCTTTAAATAAGTCAGGGGTCGGCAACCTGAATGCGGCTTTTTAGCGCCGGCCTAGTGGCTCTCTGAAGCTTTTTCGAAAATATATGAAAAATGGAAAAAGATAGGAGGAAAAAAAACATATTTTTTTGTTTTAATATGGTTTCTGAAGGAAGAAAAACATGACACAAACCTCCCTAATTGTTATAAAGCACACTGTTTGTATTAAACATGCTTCACTGATT
Source organism: Nerophis ophidion (assembly GCF_033978795.1). NCBI lineage: Eukaryota > Metazoa > Chordata > Actinopteri > Syngnathiformes > Syngnathidae > Nerophis > Nerophis ophidion. The sequence goes on from NC_084612.1 coordinate 74,202,505, forward strand.
CAAGTACTTGGCGAGCGCCATTTTGTCCTACTAATTTTGGCGGTCCTTGAACTCACCGTAGTTTGTTTACATGTATAACTTTCTCCAACTTTTTTAAATGGTAAATGTAAAGAGCCGCATTGTGGCTCTTTATCGCCGCCCAAGTGGCTCTCTGCAGCTTTTTCCAAAATATATGAAAAATGGAAAAAGATAAGAGGGTAAAAACATATTTTTTTGTTTTAATATTGTTTCTGAAGGAGGACAAACATGACACAAACGTCCCTAATTGTTATAAAGCACACAGTTTTTATTTAACATGCTTCACTGATTCGAGTATTTGGCGAGCGCCGTTTTGTCCTACTAATTTTAACGGTACATGAACTCACCGTAGTTTGTTTACATGTATATAACTTTCTCAGATTTTCTAAGACATGTTTTCTGCCACTTCTTTTTCTGCCGGGGGTCGGCAACCCGCGGCTCTATGTGGCTCTTTATCGCCGCCCTCGTGGCTCTCTGGAGCTTTTTCAAAAATGTATGAAAAATGGAAAAAAGATGAGGGGGAAAAAATATAGAAAATATATTTTTTGGTTTAAAATGGTTTCTGTAGGAGGACAAACATGACACAAACATCCCTAATTGTTATAAAGCACACGGTTTTTATTAAACATGCTTCACTGATTCGAGTATTTGGCGAGCGCCGTTTTGTCCTACTAATTTTAACGGTACATGAACTCACCGTAGTTTGTTTACATGTATATAACTTTCTCAGATTTTCTAAGACATGTATTATGCCACTTCTTTCTGCCGGGGGTCGGCAACCCGCGGCTCTATGCAGCTCTTTATCGCCGCCCTAGTGGCTCTCTGGATCTTTTTCAAAAATGTATGACGAATGGAAAAAGATGAGAAGAAAAAAAATAAAAAAACATATTTTTTTGTTTTAATGTGGTTTCTGAAGGGAGGGCAAACATGACACAAACCTCCCTAATTGTTATAAAGCACACTGTTTACATTAAACACGCTTCACTGATACGAGTATTTGGCGAGCACCATTTTGTCCTACTAATTTTGGCGGTTCTTGAACTCACCGTAGTTTGTTTACATGTATAACTTTCTCCGACTTTTTTAAATGGTAAATGTTAAATGGGTTGTACTTGTAAAGAGCCGCATTGTGGCTCTTTATCGCCGCCCTAGTGGCTCTCTGCAGCTTTTTCAAAAATATATGAAAAATGGAAAAAGATAAGAGGAAAAAAACATATTTTTTTGTTTTAATATTGTTTCTGAAGGAGGACAAACATGACACAAACCTCCCTAATTGTTATAAAGCACACTGTTTTTACTTAACATGCTTTACTGATTCGAGTATTTGGCGAGCGCCGTTTTGTCCTACTTATTTTAACGGTACATGAACTCACCGTAGTTTGTTTACATGTATATAACTTTCTCAGATTTTCTAAGACATGTTTTCTGCCACTTCTTTTTCTGCCGGGGGTCGGCAACCCGCGGCTCTATGTGGCTCTTTATCGCCGCCCTAGTGGCTCTCTGGAGCTTTTTCAAAAATGTATGAAAAATGGAAAAAAGATGAGGGGAAAAAATATAGAAAACATATGTTTTGGTTTAATATGGTTTCTGTAGGAGGACAAACATGACACAAACCTCCCTAATTGCTATAAAGCACACCGTTTGTATTAAACATGCTTCACTGATTCGAGTATTTGGCGAGCGCCATTTTGTCCTACTAATTTTGGCGGTTCTTGAACTCACCGTAGTTTGTTTACATGTATAACTTTCTCCGACTTCTTTAAATGGTAAATGTTAAATGGGTTGTACTTGTAAAGAGCTGCATTGTGGCTCTTTATCGCCGCCCTAGTGGCTCTCTGCAGCTTTTTCAAAAATGTATGAAAAATGGAAAAAGATGAGGGGGGAAAAATATACTTTTTGTTTTAATACGGTTTCTGTAGGAGGACAAACATGACACAAACATCCCTAATTGTTATAAAGCACACTGTTTACATTAAACATGCTTCACTGATTCCATTACTTGGAGAGCGCTGTTTTGTCCTACTGATTTTGACGGTCCTTGAACTCACCGTAGTTTCTTTACATGTATAACTTTCTCCGACTTTGTAAGACATGTTTTATGCCACTTCTTTTTCTGCCGGGGGTCGGCAACCCGCGGCTCTAGAGCCGAATGCGGCTCTTTAGCGCCGCCCTAGCAGCTCTCTGGAGCTTTTTCAAAAATGTATGAAAAATGGAAAAGGATGAGAAGAAAAAAGATATAAAAAAAATATTTTTTTGTTTTAGTTTTGGTTTCTGAAGGAGAACAAACATGACACAAACCTCCCTAATTGTTATAAAGCACACTGTTTACATTAAACATGCTTCACTGATTCCATTACTTGGAGAGCGCCGTTTTGTCCTACTGATTTTGACGGTCCTTGAACTCACCGTAGTTTCTTTACATGTATAACTTTCTCCGACTTTGTAAGACATGTTTTATGCCACTTCTTTTTCTGCCGGGGGTCGGTAACCCGCGGCTCTAGAGCCGAATGCGGCTCTTTTGCGCCGCCCTAGTGGCTTTCTGGAGCTTTTTCAAAAATGTATGAAAAATGGAAAAGGATGAGAAGAAAAAAGATATAAAAAAAATATTTTTTTGTTTTAGTTTTGGTTTCTGAAGGAGAACAAACATGACACAAACCTCCCTAATTGTTATAAAACACACTGTTTTTATTAAACATGCTTCACTGATTCGAGTATTTGGCGAGCGCCATTTTGTCCTACTAATTTTGACGGTCCTTGAACTAACCGTAGTTTGTTTACATGTATAACTTTCTCCGACTTTTTTAAATGGTAAATGGGTTTTACTTGTAAAGAGCCGAATTGGGGCTCTTTATCGCCGCCCTAGTGGCTCTCTGGACCTTTTTCAAAAATGTATGAAAAATGGAAAAAGATGAGGGGGAAAAAATATATTTTTTGTTTTAATACGGTTTCTGTAGGAGGACAAACATGACACAAACCTCCCTAATTGTTATAAAGCCCACAGTTTTTATTAAACATGCTTCTTCACTGATTCGAGTATTTGCCCAGCGCCGTTTTGTCCTACTTATTTTAAAGGTACATGAACTCACCGTAGTTTGTTTACATGTATATAACTTTCTCAGATTTTCTAAGACATGTTTTCTGCCACTTCTTTCTGCCGGGGGTCGGCAACCCGCGGCTCTATGCAGCTCTTTATCGCCGCCCTAGTGGCTCTCTGGAGCTTTTTCAAAAATGTATGACGAATGGAAAAAGATGAGAAGAAAAAAAATAAAAAAACATATTTTTTTGTTTTAATGTGGTTTCTGAAGGAGGACAAACATGACACAAACCTCCCTAATTGTTATAAAGCACACTGTTTACATTAAACATGCTTCACTGATACAAGTATTTGGCGAGCACCATTTTGTCCTACTAATTTTGGCGGTTCTTGAACTCACCGTAGTTTGTTTACATGTATAACTTTCTCCGACTTTTTTAAATGGTAAATGTTAAATGGGTTGTACTTGTAAAGAGCTGCATTGTGGCTCTTTATCGCCGCCCTAGTGGCTCTCTGCAGCTTTTTAAAAAATTTATGAAAAATGGAAAAAGATGAGGGGGGAAAAATATACTTTTTGTTTTAATACGGTTTCTGTAGCAGGACAAACATGACACAAATGTCCTTAATTGTTAAAAGCACACTGTTTGTATTAAACATGCTTCACTGATTCGTTGATTTGGCGAGCGCCATTTTGTCCTACTAATTTTGGCGGTTCGTGAACTCACCGTAGTTTGTTTACATCAATAACTTTCTCCGACTTTTTTAAATGGTAAATGGTAAATGGGTTGTACTTGTAAAGAGCCGCATTGTGGCTCTTTATCGCCGCCCTAGTGGCTCTCTGCAGCTTTTTCAAAATGTATGAAAAATGGAAAAAGATGAGGGGGGAAAAATATATTTTTTGTTTTAATACGGTTTCTGTAGGAGGACAAACATGACACAACCCTCCCTAATTGTTATAAAGCACACGGTTTTTATTAAACATGCTTCACTGATTCGAGTATTTGGCGAGCGCCGTTTTGTCCTACTAATTTTAACGGTACATGAACTCACCGTAGTTTGTTTACATGTATATAACTTTCTCAGATTTTCTAAGACATGTATTATGCCACTTCTTTTTCTGCCGGGGGTCGGCAACCCGCGGCTCTATGCAGCTCTTTATCGCCGCCCTAGTGGCTCTCTGGAGCTTTTTCAAAAATGTATGAAAAATGGAAAAAAGATGAGGGGGAAAAAATATAGAAAATAATTTTTGGGTTTAATATGGTTTCTGTTGGAGGACAGACATGACACAAACCTCCATAATTGTTATAAAGCACACGGTTTTTATTAAACATGCTTCACTGATTCGAGTATTTGGCGAGCGCCATTTTGTCCTACTAATTTTGACGGTCCTTGAACTAACCGTAGTTTGTTTACATGTATAACTTTCTCCGACTTCTTTAAATGGTAAATGGTAAATGGGTTGTACTTGTAAAGAGCTGCATTGTGGCTCTTTATCACCGCCCTAGTGACTCTCTGCAGCTTTTTCAAAAATGTATGAAAAATGGAAAAAGATGAGGGGGGAAAAAATATATTTTTCTGTTTTAATATGGTTTCTGAAGGAGGACAGACATGACACAAACCTCCCTAATTGTTATAAAGCACACTGTTTTTATTAAACATGCGTCACTGATTCGAGTATTTGGCGAGCGCCGTTTTGTCCTACTTATTTTAACGGTACATGAACTCACCGTAGTTTGTTTACATGTATATAACTTTCTCAGATTTTCTAAGACATGTTTTCTGCCACTTCTTTTTCTGCCGGGGGTCGGCAACCCGCGGCTCTATGTGGCTCTTTATCGCCGCCCTAGTGGCTCTCTGGAGCTTTTTCAAAAATGTATGAAAAATGGAAAAAAGATGAGGGGAAAAAATATAGAAAACATATTTTTTGGTTTAATATGGTTTCTGTAGGAGGACAAACATGACACAAACCTCCCTAATTGCTATAAAGCACACCGTTTGTATTAAACATGCTTCACTGATTCGAGTATTTGGCGAGCGCCATTTTGTCCTACTAATTTTGGCGGTTCTTGAACTCACCGGAGTTTCTTTACATGTATAACTTTCTCCGACTTTCTAAGACGTGTTTTATGCCACTTCTTTTCCTGCCGGGGGTCGGCAACCCGCGGCTCTAGAGCCGAATGCGGCACTTTAGCACCGCCCTAGTGGCTCTATGGAGCTTTTTCAAAAATGTATGAAAAAAGGAAAAAGATGATAAGAAAAAAAATATAAAAAAACATTTTTTTTTTTGTTTTAATATGGTTTCTGTAGGAGGACAAACATGACACAAACCTCCCTAATTGTTATAAAGCACACTGTTTTTATTAAACATGCTTCACTGATTCCAGTACATGGAGAGCGCCGTTTTGTCCTACTGATTTTGACGGTCCTTGAACTAACCGTAGTTTCTTTACATGTGTAACTTTCTCCGACTTTTTTAAATGGTAAATGGGTTTTACTTGTAAAGAGCCGAATTGGGGCTCTTTATCGCCGCCCTAGTGGCTCTCTGGACCTTTTTCAAAAATGTATGAAAAATGGAAAAAGATGAGGGGGAAAAAATATATTTTTTGTTTTAATACGGTTTCTGTAGGAGGACAAACATGACACAAACCTCCCTAATTGTTATAAAGCCCACAGTTTTTATTAAACATGCTTCTTCACTGATTCGAGTATTTGCCCAGCGCCGTTTTGTCCTACTTATTTTAAAGGTACATGAACTCACCGTAGTTTGTTTACATGTATATAACTTTCTCAGATTTTCTAAGACATGTTTTCTGCCACTTCTTTCTGCCGGGGGTCGGCAACCCGCGGCTCTATGCAGCTCTTTATCGCCGCCCTAGTGGCTCTCTGGAGCTTTTTCAAAAATGTATGACGAATGGAAAAAGATGAGAAGAAAAAAAATAAAAAAACATATTTTTTTGTTTTAATGTGGTTTCTGAAGGAGGACAAACATGACACAAACCTCCCTAATTGTTATAAAGCACACTGTTTACATTAAACATGCTTCACTGATACGAGTATTTGGCGAGCACCATTTTGTCCTACTAATTTTGGCGGTTCTTGAACTCACCGTAGTTTGTTTACATGTATAACTTTCTCCGACTTTTTTAAATGGTAAATGTTAAATGGGTTGTACTTGTAAAGAGCTGCATTGTGGCTCTTTATCGCCGCCCTAGTGGCTCTCTGCAGCTTTTTCAAAAATGCGATGAGGTGGCGACTTGTCCAGGGTGTACCCTGCCTTCCGCCCGATTGTAGCTGAGATAGGCGCCAGCGCCCCCCGCAACCTCGAAAGGGAATAAGCGGTAGAAAATGGATGGATGGATGGAAAAAGATGAGGGGGGAAAAATATACTTTTTGTTTTAATACGGTTTCTGTAGCAGGACAAACATGACACAAATGTCCTTAATTGTTAAAAGCACACTGTTTGTATTAAACATGCTTCACTGATTCGTTGATTTGGCGAGCGCCATTTTGTCCTACTAATTTTGGCGGTTCGTGAACTCACCGTAGTTTGTTTACATCTATAACTTTCTCCGACTTTTTTAAATGGTAAATGGTAAATGGGTTGTACTTGTAAAGAGCCGCATTGGGGCTCTTTATCGCCGCCCTAGTGGCTCTCTGCAGCTTTTTCAAAATGTATGAAAAATGGAAAAAGATGAGGGGGGAAAAATATATTTTTTGTTTTAATACGGTTTCTGTAGGAGGACAAACATGACACAACCCTCCCTAATTGTTATAAAGCACACGGTTTTTATTAAACATGCTTCACTGATTCGAGTATTTGGCGAGCGCCGTTTTGTCCTACTAATTTTAACGGTACATGAACTCACCGTAGTTTGTTTACATGTATATAACTTTCTCAGATTTTCTAAGACATGTATTATGCCACTTCTTTTTCTGCCGGGGGTCGGCAACCCGCGGCTCTATGCAGCTCTTTATCGCCGCCCTAGTGGCTCTCTGGAGCTTTTTCAAAAATGTATGAAAAATGGAAAAAAGATGAGGGGGAAAAAATATAGAAAATAATTTTTGGGTTTAATATGGTTTCTGTTGGAGGACAGACATGACACAAACCTCCATAATTGTTATAAAGCACACGGTTTTTATTAAACATGCTTCACTGATTCGAGTATTTGGCGAGCGCCATTTTGTCCTACTAATTTTGACGGTCCTTGAACTAACCGTAGTTTGTTTACATGTATAACTTTCTCCGACTTCTTTAAATGGTAAATGGTAAATGGGTTGTACTTGTAAAGAGCTGCATTGTGGCTCTTTATCACCGCCCTAGTGGCTCTCTGCAGCTTTTTCAAAAATGTATGAAAAATGGAAAAAGATGAGGGGGGAAAAAATATATTTTTCTGTTTTAATATGGTTTCTGAAGGAGGACAGACATGACACAAACCTCCCTAATTGTTATAAAGCACACTGTTTTTATTAAACATGCGTCACTGATTCGAGTATTTGGCGAGCGCCGTTTTGTCCTACTTATTTTAACGGTACATGAACTCACCGTAGTTTGTTTACATGTATATAACTTTCTCAGATTTTCTAAGACATGTTTTATGCCACTTCTTTTTCTGCCGGGGGTCGGCAATCCGCGGCTCTCTGTGGCTCTTTAGCGCCGCCCTAGTGGCTCTCTGGAGCTTTTTCAAAAATGTATGAAAAATGGAAAAAAGATGAGGGGGAAAAATATAGAAATAATATTTTTTGGTTTAATATGGTTTCTGTAGGAGGACAAACATGACACAAACCTCCCTAATTGTTATAAAGCACACTGTTTTTATTAAACATGCTTCACTGATTCGAGTACTTGGCGAGCGCTATTTTGTCCTACTAATTTTGGCGGTCCTTGAACTCACCGGAGTTTCTTTACATGTATAACTTTCTCCGACTTTCTAAGACGTGTTTTATGCCACTTCTTTTCCTGCCGGGGGTCGGCAACCCGCGGCTCTAGAGCCGAATGCGGCACTTTAGCACCGCCCTAGTGGCTCTATGGAGCTTTTTCAAAAATGTATGAAAAAAGGAAAAAGATGATAAGAAAAAAAATATAAAAAAACATTTTTTTTTTGTTTTAATATGGTTTCTGTAGGAGGACAAACATGACACAAACCTCCCTAATTGTTATAAAGCACACTGTTTTTATTAAACATGCTTCACTGATTCCAGTACATGGAGAGCGCCGTTTTGTCCTACTGATTTTGACGGTCCTTGAACTCACCGTAGTTTCTTTACATGTGTAACTTTCTCCGACTTTGTAAGACATGTTTTATGCCACTTCTTTTTCTGCCGGGGGTCGGCAACCCACGGCTCTAGAGCCGAATGCGGCACTTTAGCGCCGCCCTAGTGGCTCTCTGGACCTTTTTCAAAAATGTATGAAAAATGGAAAAAGATAAGAGGAAAAAAATATAAAAAAACATATTTTTTGGTTTTAATATGGTTTCTGAAGGAGGACAAACATGACACAAACCAACCTAATTGTTATAAGCACACCGTTTTTATTAAAGATGCTTCACTCATTCGAGTACTTGGCGAGCGGTATTTTGTCCTACTAATTTTGGCGGTCCTTGAACTCACCGGAGTTTCTTTACATGTATAACTTTCTCCGACTTTCTAAGACATGTTTTATGCCACTTCTTTCTCTGACGGGGGTAGGCAACCGGCGGCTCTAGAGCCGAATGCGGCACTTTAGCGCAGCCCTAGTGGCTCTATGGAGCTTTTTCAAAAATGTATGAAAAATGGAAAAAGATGAGAAGAAAAAATTATTAAAAAAAACATATTTTTTTGTTTTAATATGGTTTCTGAAGGAGGACAAACATGACACAAACCTCCCTAAGTGTTATAAAGCACACTGTTTGTATTAAACATGCTTCACTGATTCCAGTACTTGGAGAGCGCCGTTTTGTCCTACTGATTTTGGCGGTCCTTGAACTCACCGTAGTTTCTTTACATGTATAACTTTCTCCGACGTTCTAAGACGTGTTTTATGCCACTTCTTTTTCCGTCTCATTTTGTCCACCAAACTTTTAACGTTGTCCATGAATGCACAAAGGTGAGTTTTGTTGATGTTATTGACTTGTGTGGAGTGCTAATCAAACATATTTGGTCCCTGCATGACTGCAAGCTAATCGATGCTAACATGCTATTTAGGCTAGCTGTATGTACATATTGCATCATTATGCCTCATTTGTAGCTATATTTGAGCTCATTTAGTTTCATTTAAGTCCTCTTAATTCAATTTATATATCTCATGACACACTATCTGTATGTAATATGGCTTTTAGTTTTTTGCGGTCCAGACAGATTTGTTTTTGTATTTTTGGTCCATTATGGCTCTTTCAACATTTTGGGTTGCCGACCCCTGTTCTATATTGTGTTTTGGAAAAGGGCTGTCATAAACGTTACTTATTTCATTAAAAGAAACAAATTAAAAATAAGACAAATGTGTATGCATATGTGAATGTATTCAGTAATAAACATTCATTTACTTTCTTCTTTCATTCATGGATCTAAACTTTACCGCTGCCGATAGTTTTTTCTATGTGTTTATTTAATAAGTTGTAGGTGTATTTATTTCAGTATAAAAGTGTAAAAAGTGTTTTTTTGGGTCATGAAATGATGATAATGGTGTGCCAGGGCATACATACATTTTATATTTAACGCTTAAATCTCTGGAGTCTACATCAACTTCACATCTCTTCCTCATTTCACAATGTTTTAGTTTTTTTATGTTAAATTTTTTGTTTGTTTTCCGCCCTTTTTTGCCTCAAAAAATATTTTTTTAATATGGCAAACACCACACAAAATATGTAAAATCTTCCACCAAAATTATTTTTCAAAGTGGAATATTTGATGCGACATAATCGCCGTTGAGGTGGTGGTGATGGGTGGAGGGTGTATATTGTCGCATCCCGGAAGAGTTAGTGCTGCAAGGGATTTTAGGTATTTGTTTTCTTGTGTTTATGTTGTGTTACGGTGCGGATGTTCTCCCGAAATGTGTTTGTCATTCTTGTTTGGTGTGGGTTCACAGTGTGGCTCGAATTTGTAACGGTGTTAAAGTTGTTTATACGGCCACCCTCAGTGTGACCTGTATAGCTGTTGACCAAGTATGCCTTGATTAGCAACCAAACCATTATCTTGCTGTCCCTGTGTACGCCAGGGGTGTCAAACTCAAATACAGAGTGGGCCAAAATTTAAAACTGAACAAAGCCGCGGGCCAAGGTTGAACAAATTAACCTTTTAATAGGGATCCAAACAAGTTTTGCATTGAACATTGAACAAGCAAGGCTTACATACAGTAACTTTATAGTGACATGCAAAATCGAGTTTCAACTAATAATAATAATTATTAAAAAATGTTATTGTTTGTTGTGTTTGTGAAATGTGCAACTCAAACAAAAAAGTCATTTACTAACACATATGTAACGGATATAAGAAATACTTTGATTATTTGAGGGAAATTCCTGCTAAAATATTGTTTGTTGTTGTTGTTGAGTGTTTCTGAAATGTGCAACTCTAACAAAAAGTCATTGATGTTGTTGTTATTGTTGTTGGTTGTGTTTCTGAAATGTGCAACTCGAACAAAAAGTCATTGATGTTGTTTTTGTTGTTTGTTGTGTTTCTGAAGTGTGAAACTCTCGCAAAAAGTTATTTACTAACACATATGTAACGGCTATAAGAAATACGTTGATTATTTGAGTGAAATTCCTGCTAAAATACTGTTTGTTGTTGTTGTTGTTGTTGTTGTGCTTCTGTGATGTGCAACTGTAACAAAAAGGCGTTGTTGTTAACGTTTGTTGTGTTTGTGAAATGTGCAACTCTAACAAAAAGTCATTTACTAACACATATGTAACGGATATAAGAAATACTTTGATTATTTGAGTGGAATTCCTGCTAAAATATTGTTTGTTGTTGTTGTTTTTTGTGTTTCTTAAATGTGCAACTCCAACAAAAAGTCATTGATGTTGTTGTTAGTTGTTTGTTGTGTTTCTGAAATGTGCAACTCAAACAAAAAAGTCATTTACTAACACATATGTAACGGATATAAGAAATACTTTGATTTTTTGAGGGAAATTCCTGCTAAAATATTGTTTGTTGTTGTTGTTGTTATTGTTTGTTGTATTTCTGAAATGTGCAACTCAAACAAAAAAGTCATTTATTAGCACATATGTAACAGCTATAAGAAATACGTTGATTATTTGAGTGAAATTCCTGCTTAAATACTGTTTGTTGTTGTTGTGCTTCTGTAATGTGCAACTGTAACAAAAAGGCGTTGTTGATATTGTTTGTTGTGTTTGTGAAATGTGCAACTCAAACAAAAAAGTCATTTACCACCACGCATGTAACGGATATAAGAAATACTTTGATTATTTGAGGCCTATTCCTGCTAAAATATTGTTTGTTGTTGTTGTTGTTATTGTTTGCTGTGTTTGTGAAATGTGCAACTCGAACAAAAAGTCATTGATGTTGTTGTTAGTTGTTTGTTGTGTTTCTGAAATGTGCAACTCAAACAAAAAAGTCATTTACTAACACATATGTAACGGATATAAGAAATACTTTGATTTTTGGAGGGAAATTCCTGCTAAAATATTGTTTGTTGTTGTTGTTGTTATTGTTTGTTGTATTTCTGAAATGTGCAACTCAAACAAAAAAGTCATTTATTAGCACATATGTAACAGCTATAAGAAATACGTTGATTATTTGAGTGAAATTCCTGCTTGAATACTGTTTGTTGTTGTTGTGCTTCTGTAATGTGCAACTGTAACAAAAAGGCGTTGTTGATATTGTTTGTTGTGTTTGTGAAATGTGCAACTCAAACAAAAAAGTCATTTACCACCACGCATGTAACGGATATAAGAAATACTTTGATTATTTGAGGTAAATTCCTCCTAAAATATTGTTTGTTGTTGTTGTTGTTATTGTTTGCTGTGTTTGTGAAATGTGCAACTCGAACAAAATGTCATTGACGTTGTTATTGTTGTTTATTGTGTTTCTGAAAGGTGCAACTCGAACAAAAAGTCATTTACTAACACATATGTAACGGCTATAAGAAAAAATTAGATTATTTGAGTGAAATTCTTGCTAAAATACTATTTGTTGTTCCTGCTAAAACAGACTGCCTCAGGTTTCAAAGTCAATATCTGGCTTGCTGCATCATGTGGAATTAATTAACTAATAAATAAATAAGTGTCTTTTCTTACTAAATGTAGTCGACTAATCATTCTGACAGAAAAAGAATACATGTAATACATGCCATTTTTGTATCTTTAACTTTAACTTAACTGGGTGTGAGTTTTCCTTGCCCTTCTGTGGGCCTACCGAGGATGTCGTAGTGGTTTGTGTTGTGGCTTGTGCAGCCCTTTGAGACACTAGTGATTTAGGGCTATATAAGTAAACATTGATTGATTGATTGATAATGCCTCTTTTCAATTTGCAGCCTTCTGAGGTAAATATCAAAATACATTGTAGCGTCCGGAAATAGTTAGTGCTGCAAGGGGTTCTGGTTATTTGTTCTGTTGTGTTTATGTTATGTTACAGTGCAGATGTTCTCCCGAAATGTGTTTGTCATTCTTGTTTGGTGTGAGTTCAGAGTGTGGTGCATATTTGTAACAGTGTTAAAGTTGTTTATACGCCCACCCTCAGTGTGACCTGTATGGCTGTTGACCAAGTATGCCTTGCATTCACTTTTGTGTGTTTAATAGCCGCATATATTATGCGAGTGGGCCTGCATGGTGTTTGTATGGACGAAATGCGGATGTGACGACAGGTTGTAGAGAATACTAAAGGCAGTGCCTTTAAGGCACGCCCTCAATATTGATGTCCGGGTGGAAATCGGGAGAATGCTTGCTTGCCCCGGGAGATTTTCGGGAGGGGCATTGAACTTTGGGCGGATTGGCAAGTGTGAGAAATTGCGGTGTTACAGCGGCACCGCTGCTGTGTAATAACGGCGGGCCAGCTATAATGTTAATTTGATATTGCCTCAAGGGCCAAATTAAATTACACGGCGGGCCAAATTTGGCCCACGGGCCAGAGTTTGACACCATGGTCTACGCCCCTCCCTCACGAATTCTGCTGCGTGTGCACACTTTCACACTTTGTTTTGATTTTAACCCCTTCTCAACACTGTAAGGCAGGGGTGTCCAAACCTTTTCCACTTAGGGCCCCAGACTGAAACCAATACAATATATGTATAACCAATATACATTTAGGTCTCCACTCAAAGGGTTTTGGTAAAAAAAAATATTAAAAATGTGTCATTATTCAGTATTATTTTGTTTTATTATTATTCATGTTTTAAATCTCTAGATCAACATTAGGTCCATCTGTCAATATAATGATTTTAAGGATTTAAGTTGTGTGCTCTTTTTGTCACAAAAAAAAAAAGTTTTGTGTTGAAATCACAAAATATGCAGTATTTTCACCCAATATTTTTTTTAAGTGGAATATTTGAGATTATATAATAATTGGAGCATTAAAAAAGTCAATAACTCGTAACACCATTGATATTTTTTGAGCATCGATACTTAAAAACCAATCACACTAAAATTATTGGGGATCCAAAAGGGTCCTATTCATTTAAGTGTTAGAAAATAAAAATACTAATTTTTACTGTTTACTTTTAACACAATAATCTTGAGATCAACTCCAGATCTATCCGTCAATTATAAGTTTTATTGTTGTTTATGTTTTTTGTTTGTTCATTTTAGGCCCTTCTTTAAAAAAAAAAAACAGCTCAGTTTGGCAAACACAAATTATGTTACATTTTCCACCAAAAATATCTCCAAGTGGAAAATTTAACGTGACGTAATTGGAGCCTTAAATAGGTCAATAATTCATAATGACATTGATTTTGATTCATTATTAGTTTTCAAAGAAAGAAACAGCCTGCATGGCAGCTTTGTGTTATTGGAGTCAACATTGCAACATTTTCTTGTTACATTTGCTCTTTCATACCACTTTTTATGTTTTAAAATTTTTTCTATCTTATTTTTAGAATGTGCCGTGGGGGCCGTTAAAAATGTACCTGCGGCCCGCACTTTGGACACCACTGCTGTAAGTAAATTGAAAATACACGCAACCCTGACTCAAAACGCCGGACATTTGAGGCATTTAAGTAACACCGCCCGGACAGCCCGGCAAAAGAGGACATGTCCGGGGAAAAAGGACGTATGGTCAGCCTAACAGTACAGTACATATTCCGTACTATTGACCACTAAATGGTAACATCAGAATTAGTTTCTCAACTTCTTAAGTCGGGGTCCACGTTAATCAGCTTGGCTTCACAATTTAGTGCAATCGAATGTTTTGAAGAAGCGATCTGAGACGTGGCAAAAGAGACACTCCGGAGTGTTCTCCATCACCCTGGCACGTCCTGAACATGATCTTGGACCAGAAGGCCAAAGGTCTATTAACACTTCACTTCCTGCCCGGGCGACGAACAGGAAGTCAACGTTTACAACGCCGTGTCACTAACAAGCTGTCCGTCAACGCCGTTCGGGGAGTTGAAGAATTCTAAACACTCGAAAGCCCGGTCACCAATTTTTGGAACTTTGCACCTTTTTATTTTGTCTCCTTGATTTCCTCTGGGGGGGTATCGAATGTGCGCGCCCTGGTTTTACTTGGAAATATGTCAACGGTCAAGATGCAGGTTTATTGGGTTCTGCCAACAACAACAAAAGTTTGCAAAAAACTATAGCGAAATTAAATGGAAAAAACACCACAATTTATTGTGTCACATGACTTTTAATAACAAAAAAAATTATATTAAAAATACCGTATGAAAAACAACACAATAGAATGTACTACTAAGTAGTAGAGTACTACTAAATAGTAGAGTACTACTAAGTAGTAGAGTACTACTATAGTAGTGTCCAAACTAAAAGGCACCTGTTGTGGGTCAACCAACGTCCTGCACAGAGCACATAAGACAGTAAATAGCAGTAAGAGCAATAAAATAAATATATAAATAAAAATCAATCAACGTTTGCTTATGTAGCTCTAAATCACAAGTGTCTCAAAGGGCTGCACAAGCCACAACTACATCCTCGGCTCAGATCCCACATCAGGGCAAGGAAAAACTCAACCTAATGGGATACGATGAGAAACCTTGGAGGGGACCGCAGATGTTGGGTCCAGTCCATAGTGGATCTAACGTAATAGTGTGAGTTCAGTCCATAGTGGATCTAACATAATATTGTGAGAGTCCAGTCCATAGTAGATCTGACATAATAGTGAGAGTCCAGTCTATAGTGGATCTAACATAATAGTGAGAGAGTCCAGTCCATAGTGGATCTGACATAATAGTGAGAGTCCAGTCCATAGTGGATCTAACATAATAGTGTGAGAGTCCAGTCCATAGTGGATCTAACATAGTAGTGAGAGTCCAGTCCATAGTGGATCTAACATAATAGTGTGAGAGTCCAGTCCATAGTGGATCTAACATAATAGTGTGAGAGTCCAGTCCATAGTGGATCTAACATAATAGTGAGAGTCCAGTCCATAGTGGATCTAACATAATAGTGTGAGAGTCCAGTCTATAGTGGATCTAACATAATAGTGAGAGTCTAGTGCATAGTGGATCTAGCATAATAGTGAGAGTCCAGTCTATAGTGGATCTAACATAATAGTGAGAGTCTAGTGCATAGTGGATCTAACATAATAGTGAGAGTCCAGTCTATAGTGGATCTAACATAATAGTGAGAGTCCAGTCCATAGTGGATCTAACATAATAGTGAGAGTCCAGTCTATAGTGGATCCAACATAATAGTGGGAGTCCAGTCCATAGTGGATCTAACATAATAGTGTGAGAGTCCAGTCCATAGTGGATCTAACATAATAGTGTGAGAGTCCAGTCCATAGTGGATCTAACATAATAGTGAGAGTCCAGTCCATAGTGGATCTAACATAATAGTGTGAGAGTCCAGTCCATGGTGGATCTAACATAATAGTGAGAGTCTAGTGCATAGTGGATCTAACATAATAGTGAGAGTCCAGTCTATAGTGGATCCAACATAATAGTGAGAGTCCAGTCCATAGTGGATCTAACATAATAGTGAGAGTCCAGTCCATAGTGGATCTAACATAATAGTGTGAGAGTCCAGTCTATAGTGGATCTAACATAATAGTGAGAGTCTAGTGCATAGTGGATCTAACATAATAGTGAGAGTCCAGTCTATAGTGGATCTAACATAATAGTGAGAGTCCAGTCCATAGTGGGTCTAACATAATAGTGAGAGTCCAGTCTATAGTGGATCCAACATAATAGTGGGAGTCCAGTCCATAGTGGATCTAACATAATAGTGTGAGAGTCCAGTCCATAGTGGATCTAACATAATAGTGTGAGTTTCCAGTCCATAGTGGATCTAACATAATAGTGTGAGAGTCCAGTCCATAGTGGATGTAACATAATAGTGTGAGAGTCCAGTCCATAGTGGATCTAACATAATAAAATAAATGATAAATGGGTTGTACTTGTATAGCGCTTTTCTACCTTCAAGGTACTCAAAGCGCTTTGACACTACTTCCACATTTACCCATTCACACACACATTCACACACCGATGGAGGGAGCTGCCATGCAAGGCGCCAACCAGAACCCATCAGGAGCAAGGGTGAAGTGTCTTGCTCAGGACACAACGGACGTGACGAGGTTGGTACTAGGTGGGAATTGAACCAGGGACGCTCGGGTTGCGCACGGCCACTCTCCCACTGCGCCACGCCGTCCCAATAGTGAGAGTCCAGTCCATAGTGGATCTAACATAATAGTGAGAGTCCAGTCTATAGTGGATCTAACATAATAGTGTGAGAGTCCAGTCCATAGTGGATCTGACATAATAGTGAGAGTCCAGTCCATAGTGGATCTAACATAATAGTGTGAGAGTCCAGTCCATAGTGGGTCTAACATAATAGTGTGAGAGTCCAGTCCATACTGGATCTAACATAATAGTGTGAGAGTCCAGTCCATAGTGGATTTAACATAATAGTGAGAGTCCAGTCCATAGTAGATCTAACATAATAGTGAGAGTCCAGTCCATAGTGGATCTAACATAATAGTGAGAGTCCAGTCCATAGTGGATATAAAATAATAGTGAGAGTCCAGTCCATAGTGGATCTGTGTGTGTGTGTGTGTGTGTGTGTGTGTGTGTGTGTGTGTGTGTGTGTGTGTGTGTGTGTGTGTGTGTGTGTGTGTGTGTGTGTGTGTGTGTGTGTAATATGCAACTATTGTTACATCTGACTCTTATCCTCAGTCTGGAAATCCAGATTTTCTTCTTCTGTGGTACAATGTCTGCTGCTTTGCTTAAGCTCATTCTCAGAGCAAAGCTGCACTGCCTGTCTCTCTCACACACACACACACACACACCTCTCTCTACGTTGTCTTGTGGTACACACACCGTATAATCTCCAAACATTTCAAGGAATTCAACACAACAAATGTTATATATTTCTACTAAGACGTGTGTGTGTGTGTGTGTGTGTGTGTGTGTGTGTGTGTGTGTGTGTGTGTGTGTGTGTGTGTGTGTGTGTGTGTGTGTGCGTGCGTGCGTGCGTGCGTGTGTGTGTGTGTGTTCTTATTTCACAGGACACTCACTTCTCCCCAAACACAGCCTCAATGTTTCCCGTGAAATTGTGGTGTGTCACCAATTTAATTTAATTTAAATTAAGCGTATAAAGTCAACTTGTTGTTCCACCCTACTGCTACTTTTAATTTAATTAAATTTAATTTAATTTAATTTATTTTAATGTAACTTTTTTTGCGGTCCCCTTTATTTAGAAAAGTACCGAAATGTATCAAACTAATTTTGGTACCAGTACAGGTACCAAAATATTGGTATCAGGACAGCACTAACACAATGAAACACAAACATTGATTGAATTAAGCGTATAAACCTAACCTTTTGTTCCACTCTACTGCTCATTTAAATTTAATTTAATTTAATTTTATTTTATTTTATTTTTTTGTGGTGTCCTTTATTTAGAAAAGTATCTAAATAATTTTGGTACTAAAACATTGGTATAAGGACAACACTAACACAATGAAACACAATTAAATGTATAAATTCAACCTTTTGTTCCACTCTACTGTTACTTTAAAATTCATTAAATTTAATTTAATGTAATTTAATTTAATTTAATATAATTCATTTTATATTATTTTATTTTATTTTATTTTATTCCCCTTTATTTAGAAAAGTATCGAAATAATTTTGGTACTAAAACATTGGTATTAGGGCAGCACTAACACAATGAAACACAATTAAATGTATGAAGTCAACTGGTTGTTCCACTCTACTGTCACTTTTATTTCATTTTATTTTATTTTATTTTATTTTATTTTATTTTATTTTATTGTGGTCCCGTCTATTTAGAAAAGTACCGAAAAGTATCGAAAAATGTTGGTACCAAAATATTGGAATCAGGACAGCACTAACACAATGAAACACAATTAAATGTATAAAGTCAACTTGTTGTTCCATTCTACTGTTACTTTTAATTAAATTTTATTTTATTTTATTTTATTTTATTTTATTTCTATTTTTATTTTTTTTATTGTGGTCCCCTTTATTTATAAAAGTACCGAAAAGTATCGAAAAATGTTGGTACCAAAATATTGGAATCAGGACAGCACTAACACAATGAAACACAATTAAATGTATAAAGTCAACTTGTTGTTCCATTCTACTGTTACTTTTAATTAAATTTTATTTTATTTTATTTTATTTTATTTTATTTTATTTTTATTTTTATTTTTTTTATTGTGGTCCCCTTTATTTATAAAAGTACCGAAAAGTATCGAAAAATCTTGGTACCAATATTGGTATCAGGACAGCACTAACACAATGAAACACAATTAAATGTATAAAGTCAACTTGTTGTTCCACTCTACTGTTACTTTTAATTAAATTTTATTTTATTTTATTTTTATTTTATTTTTATTTTTTTTATTGTGGTCCCCTTTATTTATAAAAGTACCGAAAAGTATCGAAAAATGTTGGTACCAATATTGGTATCAGGACAGCACTAACACAATGAAACACAATTAAATGTATAAAGTCAACTTGTTGTTCCACTCTACTGCTACTTTAAATTGTATTTTATTTAATTTTGTTTTATTTTATTTTATAAAATTTTATAAAATTTTATTAAATTTCATTTTAGTTTATTTTATTGTGGTCCCCTTTATTTAGAAAAGTACCAAAAAGTATCAAAATAATTTTGGTACTAAAACATTGGTATCAGGACAGCACTAACACAATGAAACACAATTAAATGTATAAAGTCAACTTGTTGTTCCATTCTACTGCTACTTTACATTTAATTTAATTTAATTTAGTTTTATTGTATTGTATTTTATTTTATTGTATTTTATTACATCTTATTTTATTTCATTTTATTGTGGTGCCCTTTATTTAGAAAAGTACCGAAAAGTATCAAAATAATTTTGGTACTAAAACATTGGTATTAGGGCAGCACTAACACAATGAAACACAATTAAATGTATAAAGTCAACTTGTTGTTCCACTCTACTGTTACTTTACATTTAATTTAATTTAATTTTATTTTATTTTATTTTATTTTTTTGTTGTCCCCTTTATTTAGAAAAGTACCAAAAAGTATCAAAATAATGTTACTACTAAAATATTGGTATTAGGGCAGCACTAACACAATAAAACACAATTAAATGTATAAAGTCAACTTGTTGTGCCACTCTACTGTTACTTTACATTTAATTTAATTTAATTTTATTTTTTTTAATTTACTTTATTTATTTTATTTATTTTTATTTTTTTGTGGCCCCCTTTATTTAGAAATGTTTTTAAATAATGTTGGTACTAAACTATTGGTATCAGGACAGCACTAACACAATAAAACACAATTAAATGTATAAAGTCAACTTATTGTTCCACTCTACTGCTACTTTAAAACAATTATTTATTTGTTCACGCTGCTATGACGTTTATGTTCTTTTATTTTGTTTCCATATTTTAATCATATTGTGTTTTTATATATATTGTATATTGGCAATTTCTGATATTCAGACTTTTTTCTGTGTGAAAGGTGCGATACAAATGACTTTGAGTCAGTAAAAAAGCTGTAAAAAGACTATAATTCCCTTCAAGTGTATTTAATGGCACCTCGTCCTTGTCCTCTCTAATAAGACGTCTGAGTGTCGTCTTCTGCAAAAACAAAATATAGAGAATGTTGTCGGGGTTAAAAATGTTACAATTAATTTACACGTTTGTGTCTCCAGTGAACGCCCGACCCCCCCATTTGACATTTTGTGTCGTCCTTGTGCAAATTTAGAAATGAGACGAGGCCTGCAATGTGGTGCCATCTGTGCACCCCCCTCCACACCCCCTACCCCTCACCACATCAGGATACACTTGTTCTGGTGAATTCCGGTTTCAAACGGAACGTTGGCCTCGCTCGCCTGTGTCGCCTTTGCAGGTCTGACATGCGCGCAGGTACGGCGCGTGCGTGCCTCTCCCATCTTCAGCCTTGTGGTCAGGGGAGTGGAGGCCCTCCTAACGGCCTCTTCCACTCGCACACCTTTTTGAAACCTCGCCCGCCTCTCCTGCTTCCTGTGCCCCCGGTCTTCATCGCAACTTTTTATTACAGCCAGAACAACAATAAATAAACGCTCTTCACTACTCCCAGGCCCCCTTGACCACGCCCATTGTCACTGTTAGGCCTTTGACCTTCGACCCGAGTATGGTGCCCACTTTCCACTACGACTAAAAGATTTGGCAACATCTAAAGGATGCTTAATTTTAATTCAGGGATGTCAAACTGCTTTTCATTGAGGGCCACATGGCAGTTATGGCTGCCATCAGAGGGCCGCTAGTAATTAATTAACAATTATAATTAAAATTAATTATTTAATTATATAAATTGTTTTAAGTTGACTGTCGATTTTACAGTAAAAACCTTACACTTACGAAATGTTACTGTAAAATAGTGTTTTTTAAATTCTTAACAAATAAAATATATTGTTATTATATCTAGCGGGCGTTGTGGCGTCCTACCCTGTTCAGTGGCCCTTGAACGCGCCGTTAAAAAAAACCCAACTCTGTCTCGTGGCTTAGTTGCCAGAATTTTTGTGTAAAATTTACATTGTTTTTTACAACATTATGTTGTCCATGGAAAAACAGTACACATTATTTTTTTATTCTGTTTGTAGTAGTTTTTTTTTTTCAATTTACAGATTCCAGGAAACATAGAGTGAGATTTTCTACCTCTTGTGCGAAACACAATTGCATAAAATGACTTAACACTTAAAAGACTAGTAAAACATTTCAAATGACAACAACAACTTACGCATCCAAACACGACGAGTTGAGTTTATACCAAAATGGATACATGGATGATACAGCAGAGGATTGGGAGAATGTCATGTGGTCAGATGAAACCAAAATAGAACTTTTTGGTATAAACTCAACTCGTTGTGTTTGGAGGAAGAAGAATACTGAGTTGCATCCCAAGAACACCACACCTACTGTGAAGCATGAGGGTGGAAACATCATGCTTTGGGGCTGTTTTTCTGCTAAGGGGACAGGACGATTGATCCGTGTTAAGGAAAGAATGAATGGGGCCATTTATTGTGAGATTTTGAGCCAAAACCTCCATCAGTGAGAGCTTTGAATGGTTGACCAAATACTTATTTTCCACCATAATTGACAAATAAATTCTTTAAAATTCCTACAATGTGAATTCCTGGATTTTTTCTTCCACATTCTGTCTCTCACAGTTGAAGTGTACCTATGATGAAAATTACAGACCTCTGTCATCATTTTAAGTGGGAGAACTTGCACAATCACTGGCTGACTAAATACTTTTTTGCCCCACTGTATGTGATTCCAAAAAACACAGAGTGAGATGTTCTACCTTTTGTGCAAAACACAAATGCATAAAAAATGACTTAACACATTAAATGACGAGTAAAACATTTACAAACACAACAACCAACTTCTAAAACATTAAAACCGACTCCAAAACACATAAAATGACTCCGAAGAGATGCACAGTGACATCTAAAACGTAACTTACTCCTAAAACACATAACAAGACTCCTAAAACTCATGATTAGACTCCTAAAACACATTAAGACTCCTAAAACACGTAAAAAACTCATAAAACACGGAAAAATACTCCTAAAAACATGTAAAAAGACTCCTAAAACAAATTTAAAAACAGATCCTAAAACACATAAAAAAAACTTATAAAAAACGTAAAAATACTCCTAAAAACATATAAAAAGACTCCTAAAACAAATTTAAAAACAGATCCTAAAACACATAAAAAACCCATAAAAAACGGAAAAATACTCCTAAAAACATGTAAAAAGACTCCTAAAACAAATTTAAAAACAGATCCTAAAACACATAAAAAACTCATAAAAAACGGAAAAATACTCCTAAAAACATGTAAAAAGACTCCTAAAACAAATTTAAAAACAGATCCTAAAACACTTAAAAAACTTTTAAAAAACATAAAAATACTCCTAAAAACATGTAAAAAGACTCCTAAAACAAATTTAAAAACAGATCCTAAAACACATAAAAAACTCCTTAAAAAAAAACGTAAAAATACTCCTAAAAACATGTAAAAAGACTCCTAAAATAAATTTAAAAACAGATTCTAAAACGCATAAAAAACTCATAAAAAAAGTAAAAATACTCCTAAAAACATGTAAAAAGACTCCTAAAACAAATTTAAAAACAGATCCTAAAAAACTCATAAAAAACTCATAAAAAATGTAAAAATACACCTAAAAACATGTAAAAAGACTCCTAAAACAAATTTAAAAACAGATCCTAAAACACATAAAAAAAACTCATAAAAAACGTAAAAATACTCCTAAAAACATGTAAAAAGACTCCTCCAATAAATTTAAAAACAGATCCTAAAACACATAAAAAACTCATAAAAAATGTAAAAATACTCCTAAAAACATGTAAAAAGACTCCTAAAACAAATTTAAAAACAGATCCTAAAACACATAAAAAACTCATAAAAAACGTAAAAATACTCCCAAAAAAAACATGTAAAAAGACTCCTAAAACAAATTTAAAAACAGATCCTAAAACACATAAAAAACTCATTAAAAAAACGTAAAAATACTCCTAAAAACATGTAACAAGACTCCTAAAACAAATTTAAAAACAGATCCTAAAACACATTAAAAACCTCATAAAAAAACGTAAAAATACTCCTAAAAACATGTAAAAAGACTCCTAAAACAAATTTAAAAACAGATCCTAAAACACATAAAAAACTCATAAAAAAACGTAAAAATACTCCTAAAAACATCTAAAAAGACTCCTAAAACAAATTTAAAAACAGATCCTAAAACACATAAAAAAACTCATTAAAAAAAATTAAAAATACTCCTAAAAATATGTAAAAAGACTCCTAAAACAAATTTAATAACAGATCCTAAAACACATAAAAAAAACTCATAAAAAACGTAAAAATACTCCTAAAAACATGTAAAAAGACTCCTAAAACAAATTCAAAAACAGATCCTAAACACATTAAAAAACTCATAAAAAGCGTAAAAATACTCCTAAAAACATGTAAAAAGACTCCTAAAACAAATTTAAAAACAGATCCTAAAAAACTCATAAAAAACTCATAAAAAACGTAAAAATACTCCTAAAAACATGTAAAAAGACTCCTAAAACAAATTTAAAAACAGATCCTAAAACACATAAAAAAACTCATAAAAAACGTAAAAATACTCCTAAAAACATGTAAAAAGACTCCTAAAACAAATTTAAAAACAGAATGAGGTGTTTGCATCCTTTGTGAGCACATACACTTGGTGGCCTTTAGGGCATCTTATCAAGTCAAATTATCTGTCCATGCAGCTTGTTAATTTCACTTGTATTTAGTATTTTTTTTATCTTATATTTTGACCGTTTTGGGTTTTTTTTCCTGCAGTGTGGAATGAAATTATGGGATGTATTCAGCAAAGAAGTCAAATAATGTCCTCGAAAGATCCAGTTGAAGGGGCTATTCAGATAAAGGTTCAAGAGATTTGGGGAGCCTTGGGAGAAACTGATCTCCAAAATGAACCCTGATTGAATCACAGTTGAAATGCGGGTGGTTGATGAGCCTTTTGTGTGCTCGTGGGTTGCTATGTCTCTCTTAGGTCCTTCAGGAATGCAGCTGCCTGTGGTTTTATGTTGACATCTGTCTGTGGTTTCTTACTCAATTTATTATTATTATCATACTTTTTTTTTTTTTTTACTTGTGGGGGGAAAACCCCATAATTTAATGTTTGCTAGTCGCTTCATGTCTTTAAATGTGTCTGAAAGTCAATAAAAATTTAAAAGAAGAGGCTATTCAAAATAATTTACAAAGTACAAGGAAAACAAAAAGGGATAAACGCATTCAACCTTTTGAAAATGATTAAGTTAATCTTAACTATATTTTACCAAAACTGTAGTATTTACACATCCTTGAGGTAAATTGAGTTAAAAGTAAAAAACAGGAGTAAGTACTCCCCTAGTCATTTTGGGGCATGAAAAGAGAGAAATGGAAAATATCTGATGTATAATCAAAAATAAACTTCAACTAACAAACCCCCATAAAAATTTGAACCTCGAGTTTAGTTTAATCCCTTCCGAAAGGTCAAATCGAAAACTAAAACAGTTTTTCCTGTAAAAATACAATTGTAAAAATGTTTGAATCCCTTTCAGACACAACAAATATCAACACAAATATTTTTTAGGGTAAAAAAAAAAAATGTGTACATGTGACATACATGATGAATGAAATAACTTTTACCTTCATTTAAGACTCGGTGATGAGGGACTTTGGTTTTATATAATTATTAGTGTTTCTCAGCTTCTTTAAAAAAAAAAGTGCTGGCACTCACAACTTTCTTCGGCCCCTTTGTGGCTTTCTTTCAATCAATCAATCAATGTATAATTAAATAGCCCTAAATCACAAGTGTCTCAAAGGGCTGCACAAACTACAACAACATCCTACATCAGGGCAAGGAAAAACTCAACCCAGTGGGATGATGTAGGTGAGGACGATGGTTACTTTTACTACTTTTACTGCTTTCATTGAATGCAAAGAGAAAAACATGGAAGGTTCTGGAAGATTCTGCAGCATCATTTTGCAATGGGGGTCAGTAATAATTGGTAAAAAGAGAAATACTCTGAAGATATTGATTTATATTTAAATACATAGAAATAAATACGAGACTTTGCCCCCACACAGATTTGTTAAATTATTTTTATTTTCAAATAAGGAATTATAGCACATTTTTCAATGCTTTCTATCTATTTTGGTGATTCTTACCAGGAATTGAATAACGTGGACCGTGACTTAAACAAGTTGAAAAACTTATTAGGGTGTTAAATGTACGGAATATGTACTGTACTGTGCAATCTACTAATAAAAGTTTCAATCAATTCTACTTTTTCAAATCTGGGCTGCTAAAACTTTTGTCCCGTTTTGGAAATATGCCCAACAAGTTGCATTCACTCTTTACTTTTTTTAAAAATTGTACGCACGTACAACAATTAAGACCTTCAGTATGTCAGGATGTGGAACTAAATGACAGAATGAATGAAATCAAACAATGTACTTATATGATCCACTTCAAGAAACTCTTCAAAGTTAAAGTGTTTACAAAGTACAAAGAAGAAGAACTATGATAAATATTCTGAATTTATTTCATCCATCCATTCATTTTATGGATAATCTCACTAATCTCCATCCATCCATCCATCCATTTACTACCGCTTATTCCCCCTTCGGGTCGCGGGGGGCACTGGCGCCCATCTCAGCCACAATCGGGCGGAAGGCGGGGCACACCCTGGACAAGTCGCCATCTCATCGCAGCTCACTAATCTCACCATATGAAATATTATTTACATCACTAATTATTATTATTATTATTATTATTTTACTGTGATTTTTTTATGGAGTATATTGTGAATAAATTGAGAATAGGAAGTGAACAAAGGATTTAGCAACTGTTATGTAAAGGAAAAGGGGTAGGCTTAAATAAGCTCTGCTTCTTGGACCATTTAGTGGTCCATTGTACGTAATATATACTGTACTGTGCAATCTACTAATAAAAGTTTCAATCAATCATGTTGTATGCATGCATGTTCTAAATAAACTCAAACTCCATATGAGGAAATATAGCCTGCTTGTCAGCTTTGAGAATCAATATTTCAACGTTTTCTCTTGAAATTATGCATTTTTGCTTTCTGTCTTTTAAGAATGGGACCAGTAAAAGCTTAGCTTTACACCAGGGGTCACCAACGCGGTGCCCGCGGGCACCAGGTCGCCCGTTAGGACCAGATGAGTCGCCCGCTGGGCTGTTCTAAAAATAGCTCAAATAGCAGCACTTACCAGTGAGCTGCCTCTATTTTTTAATTTTTATTTATTTATTGGCAAGCTGGTCTCACTTTACTCGACATTTTTAATTCTAAAAGAGACAAAACTCAAATAGAATTTGAAAATCCAAGGAAATATTTTAAAGACTTGGTCTTCACTTGTTTAAATGATAAATGAATAAATGGGTTGTACTTGTATAGCGCTTTTCTACCTTCAAGGTACTCAAAGCGCTTTGACACTACTTCCACATTTACCCATTCACACACACATTCACACACTGATGGAGGGAGCTGCCATGCAAGGCGCTAACCAGCACCCATCAGGAACAAGGGTGAAGTGTCTTGCTCAGGACACAACGGACGTGACGAAGTTGGTACTAGGTGGGGATTGAACCAGGGACCCTCAGGTTGCGCACGAATACATTAATTATTTTTTTTTTTTACTTTGCTTCTTATAACTTTTATTAGAGAAAAAATACAACCTTAAAAATTATTTTAGGATTCTTAAACACATATACCTTTTTAACTTTTAAATTCCTTCCTCTTCTTTCCTGACAACTTAAATCAATGTTCAAGTAAATTTATTTTTTATTATTGTAAAGAATAATAAATACATTTTAATTTAATTCTTCATTTTAGCTTCTGTTTTTCGACAAAGAATATTTGTGAAACATTTCTTCAAAATTATTATGATTAAATTCAAAACATTTTTCTGGCAAATCTAAAAAAAATTCAGAACCAAACTTAAGTCTTATTTCAAAGTCTTTTGAATTTATTTTTATAATTTTTGTTCTGGAAAATCTAGAAGAAATAATGATTTGTCTTTGTTAGAAATATAGCTTGGTCCAATTTGTTATATATTCTAACAAAATGCAGATTGGATTTTAAACTATTTAAAACATGTCATCAAAATTCAAAAATGTATCTTATTCAGGAAAAATTACTAATGACTTTCCATAAATTATTTTTTTAATTTTTTCAAAATGATTCGAATTCGTTAGTTTTTCTCTTCTTTTTTTTCAGTTGAATTTTGAATTGTAATGAGTCGAAATTGAACATAAACTATATTTCAAAATTTGATTTTCTCTCTTTTAAACCGTTCAATTAAGTTTTTTTTTCATAATTTATTCTCTACAAAAAACTTCCTTAAAAGGAAAAAAAATGTACAACGGAATGACAGACAGAAATACCCATTTTTTTTGATAGATATACATTTATTTATTAAAGGTAAATTGAGCAAATTGGCTAATTCTGTCAATTTTTTTAAGTGTGTATCAAACTGGTAGCCCTTCACATTAATCAGTACCCAAGAAGTAGCTCTTGCTTTCAAAAAGTTTGGTGACCCCTGCCATAGATGCATCCTGTGACACATTTTGGACTAGAAATCCAATCCGGTGATATAATTCTTTGAACGGTGCAACACTGCCCCCTGCTGGTCATTTTCTGCTATGAAGTCAAATGGTCACGATGAAAAGAGCCAAACTCTTGATGAAACAACAATTTTTGATTGTTTTGTCTTTCTTTTTCCTCATTTTCACATTTTTTGTGTGCGGGAATCTGACACATATTTCAGATAAACACGCAGAAGTAACTTTTTGCTGTTAATCACACATGCAGGATTATGTCCATGGACTTCATTGGTATGAGTTGTCTGACCGGAAGTGCTATTTTCGCTATCACTCAAAGGTATTTGTCTCTGATTACGTTCACAATGCAGGGTCAGTTTTTTTTTTAAATTCAGATTTTTTTATTTTGTCAAACCTGATCTTTTTTGTACAAAGAAAAATGCGATTTATAACGTGAACGCGAGCTGACTCGCATGCGGACGTGACGTCATGACGTCGTACACAATGCAGTGTTTACGGAAGTAAACATGGCCTCCACTCCAGTCGGTCTCAGTATTTTGGCGCATTTGTGCCAATTTCAAGGATTTTGTGCAATAAAAAGTCAATTAAATTTTTTTTAACCGAATTATTGTTCGTGGAAGTTTGAGAAGGAAGAGGACAAGTATTTCTGGCTTTGAAGAGTCTGTCTGTGGGCGGGCAGTCTGAGACAGGAGTGGTGGAATCTTCTCGTGAGTTCCTAAAACATTTTATTTTCACCTCTTTTCTGCTCCTTAGTCAAATATTTAGTCTGTACTAGTGTTGTCCCGATACCAATATTGTGGTACTGGTACCGGTACCAAAAACTATTTCAATACTTTCGGTATTTTTCGATTTTTTTCTAAATAAAGGAGACCACAAAAAATGTCATTATTGGCTTTATTTTAACAAAAATATCTTAGGGTACATTAAACATCCATCCATCCATTTTATACCGCTTATTCCCTTTTAGGGTCGCGGGGGGCGCTGGCGCCTATCTCCGCTACAATCGGGCGGAAGGCGGGGTACACCCTGGACAAGTCGCCACCTCATCGCAGGGCCAACACAGATAGACAGACAACATTCACACTCACATTCACACACTAGGGCCAATTTAGTGTTGCCAATCAACCTATTAAACATATGTTTATTATTGCAATTTAGTCCTTAAATAAAATAATGAACATAGTATTGTGTCATTTTCCATTCTATTATTCCGTCTAAATTATTAAGGACAAGTTTTACATAATGAATTATTAATCAACTTGTTTATTTACTGTTAATATCTGCTTACTTTCTGTTTTAACATGTTCTATCTCCACTTCTGTTAAAATGTAATAATCACTTATTCTTCTGTCGTTTGAATGCTTTACATTAGTTTTGGATGATACCACAAATTTAGGTATCAATCGGACACAAAATTCTGCATGTGTCCTGAGTTTATAAACATAATATAAATAAAATAAAAAAAATTAAAGTAGATGTTGTGATGCCAAAAAATACCGATGTAATCATAGTAGTATCGACTAGATACGCACCTGTATTTGGTATCATTACAGTGGATGTCAGGTGTAGATCCACCAATGGCGTTTGTTTACATTTTGACGCCGGAGAGCAACGGTGTGTAGTGAAGCATGATCGGCTATTCCCCGTCCTGCAGTGATTATGATACCTGTAAGAAACTTACATTATTTGTCGCCATGGAGACCAAGATTAGTGATTTAGAAGTAGCTAAAACGTGCTACTTCTAAATCACGGCGTGGCGCAGTTGGGATAGTGGCCGTGCCAGCAACCTGAAGGTTCCTGGTTCAATCCCCACCTTCTACCAACCTCGTCACGCCTGTTGTGTCCTTGAGCAAGACACTTCACCCTTGCTCCTGATGGTTCGTGGTTAGGGCCTTGCATGGCAGCTCCCTCCATCAGTGTGGGAATGTGTGTGTGTATGGGTGAATGTGGAAATAGTGTCAAAGCGCTTTGAGTACCTTGAAGGTAGAAAAGCGCTATACAAGTATAACCCATTTACCATTCAAAACACTGCCGACTGGGGATGGACGTTAGCCTTTAGCTAGCTAGCTACCTAGCCATGTCTTAAAGCACCTCATCCGGTGGACCTTTCTGTTTTATAACTTCACCTTCATCTTTAGTTTTTAAACCAAAATGCGTCTGTTTTCCCTTTTCTGTCTACACGCTGTGTCTGGTTGTAAGTACTCCAGGATTGTGCGCTGCCGAACATGCTCCTCTGCTCGTAAAACCAGCAATGTCACGACGTGACGGCGACGGGGTGCAGGTGGTTGGCGGACTGGTACTTTTCAGAGGCGGTATAGTACTGAATATGATTTATTAGTATGGCGGTGCTATACTAATACCGGTGTACCGTACAACCCTAGTTTGTACCCGTCTATTTTGGGGAATAATTATGACTCTTATCGTTTTTTGATGACGTTCTGGTCGGATGAATGCGACCTGATCTTGGGAGCGTCTTTTATTAAGGACTGATCGCATTTATACCCAATTTATATTCTTTATTATCTTTTATTAAGGACTGATCGCACATATACACAGTTTATATCCACATATACACAGTTTATATCCACATACGAAAGAGGTCTGGGTCGCATATGAAAAATTATTAGAGTAATTGATTTAATATATTTCTGCACATAACTTATTTTGCAAGGTTTCTGTTATCATATTATCTGTTATCAGAGGCTGCAATATACAGTCGCGATCAAAAGTTTACATACACTTGTAAAGAACATAATGTCATGGCTGTCTTGAGTTTCCAATCATTTCTACAATTCTTATTTAGATAGAGTGATTTGATTACATACTTGTTGGTCACTAAAACATTGATGAAGTTTGTGTCAGGCTTGGACTAGGATTGAGTGTGCTCCTTCGACGCAGAGGGAATATGGGACGAGCCAGGCGTGAATTAAGGTACATGATGTTTTATTGGGATTCTAAATACAAAAATAAAGAAAACCAAGGGCGCTCACAAAGAGGTATAAAACTTGGCTACAAAAATACAATCAGGAAAACAAAACAACTGCTCGATGGCATGAAAGTCAATGAGCAAACTTAAACTTGCACTGTGGCAAAGCCATGAATAACTAACACAAAAAAAACGTACTGTGACAGGTGCAAGGGGCATGGATTGCAAGGTAATTGAGGGTGCGTGAAGGCATGAAGCAGAATGCAAATAGCAAAGTTCCCAGGAAGAGGACAGAAAGAGAATGATATAAATAGGAGCTATGATGATTAGAAACAGGTGTGGGACTGAGGGCTGGGCGTGACTTGGAGACCAGGTGGAAACTAATGGGTTACTATGGAAAAACAAAACCAGGAAGTGTAAAACGGGAAACAAGAGTCCAAAAACATAACATGACAAAACAAGATCCATAGGTGTGACAGTTTGCTTCTTTTATGAATTAATTATGGCTCTACTGAAAATGTGACCAAATCTGCTGGGTCAAAAGTATAGATCCATATTTGCTTACATGTCCTTTGGCAAGTTTCACTGCAATAAGGCGCTTTTGGTAGCCATCCACAAGCTTCTGCTTGAACTTTTGACCACTCCTCTTGACAAAATTGGTGCCGTTCAGCTAAATGTGTTGGTTTTCTGACATGGACTTGTTTCTTCACACACGATGAAGTCAGAACTTTGGGAAGGCCATTCTAAAACCTTCATTCTAGCCTGATTTAGCCATTCCTTTACCACTTTTAACGTGTGTTTGGGGTCATTGTCCTGTTGGAACACCCAACTGTGCCCAAGACCCAACCTTTTAGGTTGTCCTGAAGAATTTGGAGTTAATCCTCCTTTTTCATTGTCCCATTTACTCTCTGTAGAGCACCAGTTCCTTTGGCATAAAAACAGGCCCGGATCATAATACTACCACCACCATGCTTGACAGTAGGAATAGTGTTCCTGGCCTTAATGGCCTCACCTGTTCTCCTACTAACATATTGCTGGTTATTGTGGCCAAACAGCTCCATTTTTGTTTCATCTGACCTCACATGGACAAAGATAAGACCTTCTGGAGGAAAATTCTGTGGTCAAATGAAACAATAATTGAGCTGTTGAAGCAGAAGCTTGCCAGAAGCTTGTGGACGGCTACCAAAAGTGCCTTATTGCAGTGAAACTTTTACTGTATGCAGATTTGGTCACATTTTCAGTAGACCCATAATAAATTCATAAAAGAAGCAAACTTCATGAATGTTTTTTTGTGACCAATCAATCTAACACAAAAAAATAAGAGTTGTAGAAACGGTTGGAAACTCAAGACAGCCACGACCGTATGTTCTTTATAGTTTTATGTAAACTTTTGACCACGACTTTACGTGTAGCATGTGATAGATAGATAGATAGATAGATGGATGGATGGATGGATGGATGGATAGATAGATAGATAGATAGATAGATGGATAGATAGATAGATAGATAGATAGATAGATGGATAGATAGATAGATAGATAGATAGATAGATAGATAGATAGATAGATAGATAGATAGATAGATAGATAGATAGATAGATAGATAGATAGATAGATAGATAGATAGATAGATAGATAGATAGATAGATAGATAGATAGATAGATAGATAGATAGATGGATGGATGGATGGATGGATATAGAGATAGATAGATAGATAGATAGATAGATAGATAGATAGATAGATAGATGGATAGATAGATAATACTTTATTTATTCCGTCAGGAGAGTTCCTTCAGGAAAATAAACAATTTTCAGCACAATCCCATTCAAGATCAGACAAACATTACAGGGTTTGATTGATTGATAATTTTATTAGTAGATTGCACAGTTCAGTACATATTCCGTACAATTGACCACTAAATGGTAACACCCCAATAAGTTTTTCAACTTGTTTAAGTCGGGGTCCACGTTAATCAATTCATGGTAGGGAGACAGAACAGGATCGTTGACGGGTCTGCCAACTTCCGGCGCCCCTTACAAAAAAGGTGAGATACAGGTAAACAAGTGGGGGAGAATGGGAGAAAAAAATGAAAATAAAAAAAAAATTTAAAAAATCGGTCTAAGCATGAGTCCCTGGAGAGGGGGTCCAGACTGAGGCCAAGGGGGAAAAAAACAACTGTGTGCTCGCATTAAATAAAATTATGTTTTTCTCATAATAAAATCTAATTAGACAATGAAAAAAACATTCAGCCACTGACTTTTGAGAGGAATTTTGTCAAAGTTACACATTTTGGAAAGTAAATGTTTATGCTTTTGCACAAGTTGCGGTGGGTAAGCTTGAGGGGCCACAGGGGTCACCACGGCTGGACTCCAGCAGCAGCAGGCCAAAAGTGGTATGAAGATGCGTGAGAGATGTCTTGATATGGCTTTCTGTTACGGAGACGTTAATAAACGGTGGGGCACTTCCCCTAATGGAGCTCAGGGCTCCTCAGAGGGATGTGCAGGCTAACCGCTGCCCAGGTTGGGGCTTCCGGCTCTGGGGCAACTGAGCACGGCGGTACCCCTCACAGCCCGCAGCAGCGCCACTATCACCCCACTCCAGACACGGTGCCAGGATACTGTGGTGACACAACTGTTCCTCCCTTGTCAACAAGACTGATGGATACAGAAAGGATGAAGAGGAGAGGACGGGAGTACTGATTGACATCTAACGACACCACAAAGCGACGGGTGCGCAATAAAAAGGTGCGCAGAACATTAAAAAAAAACAACCCCCGGGAGGCAATTAGAGAAGGCAAAACGATTGATATTGGAGACGACTGAAACACATTTGCGGGCGTGTCACTTATAACACAAATGTGATGCATAATTCAGGAATTGGCAGCCGAGTGTGACTTTAAGCACGTTTGTGTTCTATTCAGAGGTAAACCACATAACTGTACGTTTGAAATAGACACACCAGAAGATGATTTCATCACTTTGATGAGCGGTTTGTGTCAACGCCTGAATGTTCTAGTAGTTTCTTCTAGTGTGAGCCACCAGGGGGCAGAGCGTGCTCCCATCTGTGCTGTTTGCAGCAGAAAATAATGAAGTTAAAGTTAAAGTACCACTAATAGTCACACACTCTCTAGATGGGGTGAAATTACCCTCTGAATTTAACCCATTCACTTGTTCCACGCCCTGGGAGGTGAGGGGAGCAGTGAGCAGCATTTATTGACATGGATTTTGGTTTATTTGGGAGTTTTACCTTAAATAATTTGACATAAGAGCATCACTCTAACTTATCCTGGATTTACTATTCCAAACCTAATTTTCGAACAAGATACTATTTATCATCTGTTATATATTTATCTAGTCTTTCAGTATTACTCCAATACCTATTGTTTATTCTTTTTACTATTTAATTATGATACTACTGTGTATACAGTACCCTACACTTATACATCACTAAATTAACGCTTTGGGCCTGCTTATCAATCGGGGGTCAGCGCCTCAGGTTACTGCATCCGGGCTGCATGTCTGGAGCTCCTGGGTCCCACCGTCCATCCCTTCCGGGTGGCTGTCTTGGTTGGGGCCTGCTGGGTCTAGTCCCCGCATCCATTGTGTAGCTTGGTGCTGCAAGAAATTCCGAGTTGCTGCAAGTTGGCCAGTTGCTGAGATAGTGACACTGTGTGTCAGCATGTCTGTGATCTTCTTTTAATTATTTTTTTTGTGTGTATATATGAATGTGAATGTAGTATGTATATATATATATATATATATATATCCATCCATCCATCCATCCATCTTCTTCCGCTTATCCGAGGTCGGGTCGCGGGGGCAGCAGCCTAAGCAGAGAAGCCCAGACTTCCCACTCCCCAGCCACTTCGTCTAGCTCTTCCTGGGGGATCCCGAGGCGTTCCCAGGCCAGCCCGGAGACGTAGTCTTCCCAACGTGTCCTGGGTCTTCCCCGTGGCCTCCTACCGGTTGGACGTGCCCTAAACACCTCCCTCGGGAGGCGTTCAGGTGGCATCCTGACCAGATGCCCGAACCACCTCATCTGGCTCCTCTCGATGTGGAGGAGCAGCGGCTTTACTTTGAGTTCCTCCCGGATGACAGAGCTTCTCACCCTATCTCTAAGGGAGAGACCCGCCACACGGCAGAGGAAACTCATGTATATGTGTGTGTGTATGTATGTATGTATTTTTACATGTATGTGTGTATATATATATATATATATATATATATATTTGTGTGTATATATGTATGTATGTGTATATATATATGTATATGTGTGTATGTATGTGTATATTTATAAATGTGTGTATAAATATATATATATATATGTAAGTATATATATGTGTGTGTATGTGTATATGTATGTATATATCTATGTATGTATATATATGTGTATATGTATATATGTGTGTGTGTGAGTGTGTGTGTGTGTTTGTGTGTGTGTATATATATATGTGTATGTGTGTATGTATATATATATATATATATATATACATATATATATATATAATTTATTTTTGAATATATGTTATTTTTATTATTGTTATTTATTATTATTATGTATTATTATGATTAATTATTATGTTTTGTAAAGTAAATCTGAACAGCCGATATGGGCATCTATATCAACTATATGATTTGCCTGAGAAGCTGGACAGGACAAAAAAATAAAAAATAATTACTACCATTTAGGTTGGTGCGGTATACCGGTATTAGTGTAGTACCACGATACTAAAGAATCATATTCGATACGATACCGCCACTGAAAAGTACCGGTCCGCCAACATTTTAACGGAAGTGTAGAAGGAACAGGTTAAAAGAGAAACTAAGCAAATATTAACAGTAAATAAAAAAGTAGATTAATAATTCATTTTCTACCACTTGTCTTTAATAATGCAGACAAAATAATAGAAGGTAAATTGACACAAAATGTTACTGCAGATGTCAGCAGACTAATTAGGAACCTTTGTTTGCGTACTTACTAATAAAAGACACGTCTTGTGTGTTTATTATTTTATTTAAGAACAAACTTGCAATAAGAAACATATGTTTAATGTACCCTAAGATTTGGTGTTAAAATAAATCCAATAATGAAAATTTTTGTGGTCCCCTTTATTTAGAAAAGTATCGAAATACATTTTGGTACCAGTACTAAAGTGTTGGTATCGGGACAACACTACTATCGCATCATATTATGTATTAAATCAGGGGTCAGCAACCTTTTTGAAAGCAAGAGCTACTTCTTGGGTACTGATTAATGCGAAGGGCTACCAGTTGGATACACACTTAAATAAATTGCCAGAAATAGCAAATTTGCTCAATTTGCCTTTAATAAATAAATAAATCTAGGCTTCATGGTGGCAGAGGGGTTAGTGCGTCTGCCTCACAATACGAAGTTCCTGCAGTCCTGGGTTCAAATCCGGCCTCGGGATCTTTCTGTGTGGAGTTTGCATGTTCTCTCCGTGAACGCGTGGGTTCCCTCCAGGTACTCCGGCTTCCTCCCACTTCCAAAGACATGCACCTGGGGATAGGTTGATTGGCAACACTAAATTGGCCCTAGCGTGTGAATGTGAATGTGAATGTTGTCTGTCTATCTGTGTTGGCCCTGCCATGAGGTGGCGACTTGTCCAGGGTGTACCCCGCCTTCCGCCCCATTGTAGCTGGGATAGGCGCCAGCGCCCCCCGCGACCCCATAAGGGAGAAAGCGGTAGAAAATGGATGGATGGATGGATAAATAAATCTATACATATATATAAAAAATGGGTATTTCTGTCCGTAATTCCGTCGTACATTTTTTTTCCTTTTACGGAAGGTTTTTTGTAGAGAATAAATGATGAAAAAACACTTAATTGAACGGTTTAAAAGAGGAGAAAACAGGAAAAAAATGAAGATACAAATTTGAAACATAGTTTATCTTCAATTTCAACTCTTTAAAATTCAACCGAAAAAAAAGAAGACAAAAACTATCTAAATCGAATCTTTTTGAAAAAATTTAAAGAATCATTTATGGAACATAATTAGAAATTTTTCCAGATTAAGTGTAATTTTAGAATTTTGATGACATGTTTTAAATAAGTTAAAATCCAATATTTAACAAATTGGACCAAGCCATCTTTCTAACAAAGACAAATCATTATTTCTCCTAGATTTTCCAGAACAAAAATTTCAAAATAATTTCAAAAGACTTTGAAATAAGATTTTAATTTGATTCTAAAGATTTTCTAGATTTGCCAGAATATTTTTTTTTTAAATTTTAATCATAATAAGTTAGAAGAAATATTTCACAAATATTCTTTGTCGAAAAAACAGAAGCTAAAATGAATAATTAAATTGAAATGTATTTATTGTTCTTTACAATAAATAAAAAAAATACTTGAACATTGATTTAAATTGTCAGGAAAGAAGAGGAAGAAATTTCAAAGGTAAAAAGGAATAAGTGTTTAAAAATCGTAAAATCATTTTTAAGGTTGTATTTTTTTCTCTAAAATTGTCTTTCTGAAAGTTATAAGAAGCAAAGTAAAAAAATAAATGAATTTATTTAAACAAGCGAAGACTAAGTCTTTAAAATATTTTCTTGGATTTTCAAACTCTATTTGAGTTTTGTCTCTCTTAGAATTAAAAATGTCCAGCAAAGCGAGACCAGCTTGCTAGTAAATAAATAAAATTAAAAAAAATAGAGGCAGCTCACTGGTAAGTGCTGCTATTTGAGCTATTTTTAGAACAGGCCAGCGGGCGACTCATCTGGTCCTCATGCTGAAGTTCACAGGTTCACATCCTAGTCGGATAAAAAATATGGATTGAACCAGGTGGGTCAAGTTCATATTTCGGACTGAGCGTGCTTATTTTTCAGCTGAGTTTAAACTATATATTTTGAATTAAAACCATCTGTTA
This sequence comes from Nerophis ophidion, assembly GCF_033978795.1. Lineage (NCBI taxonomy): Eukaryota > Metazoa > Chordata > Actinopteri > Syngnathiformes > Syngnathidae > Nerophis > Nerophis ophidion. The sequence continues at coordinate 74,240,127 of NC_084612.1, forward strand.
CACCCATTTAACTCTTACTCAGTTTCTACCATTCTTTTCACATTCCACTATCACGGGGTTCAGCAACCCGCGGCTCTAGAGCCACATGTGGCTTTTATGCAGCGCCCTGGTGGCTCCTAATTGTTAGAAAGCCCTCTGTTTATTTAATATGTTTATGCTACACTGATGAGAGTGTTTGGCCAGCGCCGTTTTGTCCTGCTAATTTCAGCGGCCCTTGAACTCACTGTTTTGTGGACAGAGACTCCACAGTTTGTTTACATGTACAACTTTCTCCGAGGCTGCCACAGAAAGAGGTGTTTTATGCAACTCCTTCTTTGTCTCATTTTGTCCACCAAACCTTATATGCTGTGCGTGAATGCACCAAAGGTGAGCTTTGTTGATGTTATTGACCTGTTTGAGTGCTAATCAGGCATTTTTGCTCACTGTATGACTGCAAGCTAATCGATGCCTTGAGACAATATTAAATTAAGATTAGAGCTGGCCCGCCGTTATTATACAGCGGCGTTGCATTCACCGCTAATTCTAATACTTGCCAACCCTCACGATTTTCCCAGGAGACTCACGAATTTCAGTGTCCCACCCCCACCCGAAAATTTACCGGGGCAACCATTCTCCCGAATTTCTCCCGATTTCCACTCGGACAACCATATCGGCGGTGTGCCTTAAAGGTACTGCTTTTAGCGTCCTCTACAACCTATTGTCATGTCCGCTTTTCCGCCATACTATCAGCGTGCCCGCCCAGTCACGTAATATATGCGGATTCCACACACACACACGAGTGAATGCAAGGCATACTTGGTCAACAGCCATATAGGTCACACTGAGGGTGGCCTTAAAAAACAACTTTAACACTGTCACAAATATGCACCACACTGTGAACCCACACCAAACAAGAATGACAAACACATTTCGGGAGAACATTCGCACGTAAAACAACAGAACAAATACCCAGAACCCCTTTCAGCACTAACTCTTCCGGGACACTACAACATACACCCCCGCTACCAACAAACCTCGATTTTGCATGTCACTCTAAAGTTATATAAGCCTTGCTAGTTCAATATTCAATGCAAAACTTGGGTTGGGTCCCTATTAAAAGGTTAAGTTGTTCAAGTTTGGCCCACGGCTTTGTTCCGTTTAGAATTTTGGCCCAATCTGTATATGAGTTTGACACCCCTGCATTAAAGTGTTAAAAATTAAATTATATATATATATATTTTTTTTACTGTTTACTTTTAACACAATGGTCTCGAGATCAACTTCAAATCTATCTGTCAATTATAAGGTTGTTTTTTTTTTGTTTGTTTTTTGTTTGTTCGTTTTAGGCCATTCTTAAAAAAAAAAAAAGCTCATTTTTTTATGTAAAAATGCAACATTTGCCCCAAAAAATATCTCAAAGTGGAAATATTTAATGTGACGTAATTGAAGCCTTGAATAGGTCAATAATTCATAATTGATTTTTATTCACTATTTTTTGGGGGGGTTTTTAAAGAAAGAAACAGCCTGCATGGCAGCTTTGTGTTATTAGAGTAAACATTGCAACATGTTAAATTTCACCTGTTTGCTCTTTTATACCACTTTTTATGTTTTAAATGACCTGCGCCTCCTCTGCTAACTCCTTGATGGCCCTCCTCAGGCTGGAACCGGTCATTCCCACCGCACGCAGGAGACGGGTCGCAGAACCTCTTCTCTGAGAGACACTGGCGTTCACCGCAGCCCTCCGACTTTCAGGTATGACTTTACAATCTCACTAAAACACTATTAAAACTATAAGCAGATAAGGTATCTTCCAGAATTACCCAAGTAAATGTGTCTAATTACATCTAAAACGGCCCCAGTGCCGCCTGGAGCTGTCGCCTTTTCTTTTTTTTCCTTTTTTTCTTTTTTGTGCTTCACTCTAACTCTCCTCATCCACGAATCTTTCATCTTCGCTCAAATTAATGGGGAAATTGTCGCTTTCTCGGTCCGATTAGCTCTTGCTGCTGGAGGCTATGATTATAAACAATGTGAGGATGTGAGGAGCCCTACAACCCGTGACGTCATGCGCACATCGTCTGCTACTTCCGGTACAGGCAAGGCTTTTTTATTAGCAACCAAAAGTTGCAAACTTTATCGTCGATGTTCTCTACTAAATCCTTTCAGCAAAAATATGGCAATATCATGAAATGATCAAGTATGACACATAGAATGGACCTGCTATCCCCGTTTAAATAAGAAAATCTAATTTCAGTAGGCCTTTAACCCTTCTATTTTGTTGAGGGTCAATTTGACCCATTTCAGTTTTTGTTTTTATCAAAGTACTGGATAGCCTATCTTTTTCTTGCTGAAATTTGGTGACTTTTCCTCATCTAGGGTCATGAACTGGTGTGTAAAATCTGGACACTTTGTTGAGTAGTGGAATGTCTTGCAGAGTTTGTATACGGCAATGATGTTGCGGGTCATTTTGACCCAGACGCTTTAATGTGGGTAAATAGCCAAAATAAACAAGTCTCTTTGATGTACTTTTTACTTTGATGTACAATTGTTGGTATTTTGATTGCCTCTGAGACCCAGAGCCAGGTGTGTGAAGAGAGGGAACTTTCTCAAATTTTTCCTTGTCACTGTTCTCATGTCATCTATTTGACAAACTCACCAAAAATGAGCTCCAGAAGGATGACATCTGAGGAGACAAGGACAAGTGTGAGAAAGTTCCCTCTCTTCACATACCTGGCTCTGGGTCTCAGAGACAATCAAAATACAAACAATTGTACATCAAAGTAAAAAGTACATCAAGGAGACTTGTTTATTTTTGGATCTGGACAGCTATTTACCCACATTAAAGCGCCTGGGTCAAAATGACTCGCAACATCATCTTTTTATACAAACTCTGCACAAACATTCCACTACACAACAAAGTGTCCAGATTTACACACCAGTTCATGACCCTAGATGAGGAAAAGTCACCAGATTTCAGCAAGAAAAAGAAAGGATAACCAGTACTTTGATCAACCCAAAAACTGAAATGGGTCAAATTGACCCTTAACATAATACAATTGGAATAAAAAATGTATTGTATGTCACTTTTCTAAATGTTTATATAACCTAAAATAAAATTGTTATTGGTTTAACCTGTTTTCTTGACTGTTTTGAGTGCATTTACACAGTACGGGTCAAAATGACCCGCAACATAACCAATGTAATTTTTTTCCAACATAATACAAGGGTTAAAAGTCAACCAAAACATTCAGGATATGTACCTACTTTATGCAACATTTATTTCAATAGCATGTATGAACGTTTTCTCTGTGAGTTGAGTTTAGAAAAAGTAAAAAAGAAAATTACAGTCACTGCAAACAAGCGTCTCATCTGCAGCTTGCCTTCCTTTCCGCCAGCTTCAGGTTGAGCCAGCAAAATTGCGTGGTCTTATCTTCATCTCTACTCTCTTGAAGGAATAGCGCTCGCCAGTTCGCCCGTCAGTCAGGATGTACCACGTCCCCCAGTAGATGCCGTCGGTCACCCCGCTGTAGCGCCCCCGGTGGTAGCGCCCGTTCAGGTTGGCGGCCAGGCAGGCATCAAACCACCAGCCCGCGCCGTAGTACTGACCGCAGCCACCGGCGGCGTAGCGGTCGTGGTCCCGGTCGGTGGTGCTGAAGGATCGGCCGTCGTGGTTGTAACGTTTGCTGTAGCTCAGCGCGTTGCCTGCGTCACCGGAGTACTCGCGCGCTGTCAGGCGGTACCTGGATGGGAGGGAGGATCTTTGAGACTACAGTTTTGTCACTCACGTGCACATTATGTTCATTTTGTACACATTTTAACAAATCATCTAACATTAGCCTACATCAGGGGTCGGCAACCTTTAGCACTCAAAGAGCCATTTTGACCAGTTTCACCAAATAAAGAAAACAATGGGAGCCGCAAAACTATTTTGAAATTTAAAATGAAATAACACTGCATACAGTTTTTTTGACTTAGTGCTATGTATAAACCAGGGGTCTCAGACACGCAGACCGCACCTTAATATGAAAATTTAATGATAGTGAGATGTATATATATATATATATATATATATATGTGTATATATATATATATATATATATATATATATATATATATATATATATACATACATACAGCACCCCCCACAACCTTGAAAGGGACAAACGGTAGAAAATGGATGGATATACAGTATATATATATATATATATATATATATATATATATATATATATATATATATATATATATATATGTGGCCACCACTTCCCGAAGACAGCTGGCACCCCACTCGGCGACGGAAAGCTTCTGTGAGTATGGCTTCCTGCGCTTCGTGCACTTTACTCATGGATAGGTTGGCTTTGCTAGAGAGCCGTGTCCGCCAGTTAGAGCAGTGTAATTTCGTAACTTTAGATGTTGCGGACACATCTGCTAGCGTTAGCTGTAGTGAGCTAACTAGCCCAGCTTGTAGCAGCCCTAACCGGCCTACAAGCTACTGTGTACCGGTTGAGACGCATAATAGATTTAGCCCTTTAGCTAGTCCTACACCCCAGTCTACCGGGCACCACACTTTAGTCATAGGGGACTCCATCACCCGAAACATAAAGCTTAGCAAACCAGCCACAATTAAGTGTATTCCCGGGGGCAGAGCACCTGACATTGAAGCTAATCTTAGGGAGCTAACTCGCAACAGGTCTAGTAAACACGTACGGCAGGCTAACCGCACCACTAGTTATGCGAATATAGTAATACACGTTGGCTCCAATGACGTTAGGATGAGACAATCAGAGATTACAAAGAGAAACATAGCCAGGGCTTGTAATCTCGCCAGAAAGATGTCCAGGCATCGAGTAATTGTCTCTGGCCCCCTGCCTGGGAGAGGCAATGATGAGAGATATAGCAGATTAGTCTCTCTTAACAAGTGGCTGGATAGCTTCTGCAGACAACAGGGATTTACGTTTATTGATAATTGGCCCTCTTTCTGGGGCAAACCTGGCTTGCTGAGGAGAGACGGCCTTCACCCTAACCAGGAAGGCGCTATCCTCTTGTCTCGGAACTTAGACTTCGCATTGAGCCACATTTGACTAACTGCACTAGAGCAAGCCCGGTCACAGGCAATTACAGAGCCTGCTAGCCTGGGTATGGAGTCAGTTAAGTTAGAACTAGCCAGGGCAGGCTGGATGATCCCTGTACACATAGCAATTTTCGTAGAATAATACACAACTCACAAAATGTTTTTTCTACTGTGTCTATGACTACGTCAGAGTTAGACATGCGTTCTACTGAGGTGGCAAATTATGATGCGTTCAGTTTATCGCAGCGCCAAGTAGACAATCTGAAAATTCCCGTCATATCAATTCCTAGATATGGTCGTAATTATTTTAAGTACACTGCGCATAATAAACGCAACATTATTAATATTGCTACTACGGATAATTTTATCAACAACTCCTTAAAACAGCCCACTACCTATAATATGGGCTTTCTAAACATCAGATCTTTGTCCCCCAAAACGTTATTAGTCAATGAGGTCATTAGAGACAACAACCTTAACGTCATCGGTCTTAGCGAAACCTGGCTTAAACCAGACGACTTTTTTGCGATAAATGAGGCATCCCCTCCTAACTATACGAATGCGCATATTGCCCGTCACCTCAAAAGGGGAGGGGGTGTCGCACTAATATACAACGAAAACTTTAACTTTAGTCCTAACTTAAATAATAAATATAAATCGTTTGAGGTGCTTTCTATGAAGTCTGCCACACCTCTGCCTCTGTGCCTGGCCGTTATCTACCGCCCCCCAGGGCACTATTCGGACTTTATTAGTGAATTCTCAGAGTTTGTTGCTGATCTAGTGACGCACGCCGATAATATAATTATAATGGGGGACTTTAATATCCATATGAATACCCCATTGGACCCACCGTGCGTGGCGCTCCAGACTATAATTGATAGCTGTGGTCTTACACAAATAATAAATGAACCGACGCATCGCAGCGGTAATACGATAGACCTAGTGCTTGTCAGAGGTATCACCGTTTCCAAAGTTATGATACTCCCGTATACTAAAGTAATGTCCGATCATTACCTTATAAAATTCGAAGTTCAGACTCATGTTCGGCAAGCTAATAATAATAATAACTGCAATAGCAGCCGCAACATTAATGCTGCCACAACGACGACTCTTGCGGACCTACTGCCCTCGGTAATGGCACCGTTCCCAAAGTATGTGGGCTCTATTGATAACCTCACTAACAACTTTAACAACGCCCTGCGCGAAACCATTGATAGTATAGCACCGCTGAAGTTAAAAAAGGCTCCAAAAAGGCGTACGCCATGGTTTACTGAAGAAACTAGAGTTTAGAAATTATTATGTAGAAAGCTGGAACGCAAATGGCGCACGACTAAACTTGAGGTGCACCATCAAGCATGGAGTGATAGTTTAATAACTTATAAACGCATGCTTACCTTAGCTAAAACTAATTATTACTCAAATCTCATCCGCATTAATAAAAACGATCCAAAATTTTTGTTTAGTACAGTAGCATCGCTAACCCAACAAGGGACTCCTTCCAGTAGCTCCACCCATTCGGCAGATGACTTTATGAAGTTCTTTAATAAGAAAATTGAACTTATTAGAAAGGAGATTAAAGACAATGCGTCCCAGCTACAACTGGGTTATAGTAACACAGATACGATTGTATATACGGCGGATACTGCAAATATCCAAAATAGTTTCTCTCGTTTTGATGAAATAACATTAGAAGGATTGTTACAACGTGTAAATGGAATAAAACAAACAACATGTTTACTTGACCCACTTCCTGGGAAACTTATCAAGGAGCTTTTTGTATTATTAGGTCCATCAGTGCTAAATATTATAAACTTATCACTTTCCTCGGGCACTGTTCCCGTTGCATTCAAAAAAGCGGTTATTCATCCTCTCCTTAAAAGACCTAACCTCGATCCTGACCTCATGGTAAACTACCGACCGGTGTCTCACCTTCCCTTTATTTCGAAAACCCTCGAAAAAATTGTTGCAGAGCAGCTAAATGAGCACTTAGCGTTTAACAATCTATGTGAAACCTTTCAATCCGGTTTCAGGGCAAATCACTCGACTGAGACAGCCCTCGCAAAATTGACTAATGATCTATTGCTAACGATGGACTCTGATGCGTCATCTATGTTGCTGCTCCTCGATCTTAGCGCTGCTTTCGATACCGTCGATCATAATATTTTATTAGAGCGTATCAAAATACGAATTGGTATGTCAGACTCAGCCCTGTCATGGTTTAACTCTTATCTTACTGATAGGATGCAGTGCGTCTCCTATAACAGTGTGACCTCGGACTATGTTAAGGTAACGTGTGGAGTTCCCCAGGGTTCGGTCCTTGGCCCTGTACTCTTCAGCATCTACATGCTGCCGCTGGGTGACGTCATACGCAAATACGGTATTAGCTTTCACTGTTATGCTGATGACACCCAACTCTACATGCCCCTAAAGCTGACCAACACGCCGGACTGTAGTCAGTTGGAAGCGTGTCTTAATGAAATTAAACAATGGATGTCCGCTAACTTTTTGCAACTTAATGCCAAAAAAATGGAAATGCTGATTATCGGTCCTGCTAGACACCGACCTCTATTTAATAATACAACTTTAACATTTGACAACCAAATAATAAAACAAGGTGACTCTGTAAAAAATATGCGTATTATCTTCGACCCAACTCTCTCCTTTGAGTCACACATTAAAAGCGTTACTAAAACGGCCTTCTTTCATCTCCGTAATATCGCTAAAATTCGCTCCATTTTGTCCACTAAAGACACCGAGATCATTATCCATGCGTTTGTTACGTCTCGTCTCGATTACTGTAACGTATTATTTTCGGGTCTCCCCATGTCTAGCATTAAAAGATTACAGTTGGTACAAAATGCGGCTGCTAGACTTTTGACAAGAACAAGAAAGTTTGATCATATTACGCCTGTACTGGCTCACCTGCACTGGCTTCCTGTGCACTTAAGATGTGACTTTAAGGTTTTACTACTTACGTATAAAATACTACACGGTCTAGCTCCAGTCTATCTTGCCGATTGTATTGTACCGTATGTCCCGGCAAGAAATCTGCGTTCAAAAGACTCCGGCTTATTAGTGATTCCTAGAGCCCAAAAAAAGTCTGCGGGCTATAGAGCGTTTTCCGTTCGGGCTCCAGTACTCTGGAATGCCCTCCCGGTAACAGTTCGAGATGCTACCTCAGTAGAAGCATTTAAGTCTCACCTTAAAACTCATCTGTATACTCTAGCCTTTAAATAGACCTCCTTTTTAGACCAGTTGATCTGCCGCTTCTTTTCTTTCTCCTATGTCCCCCCCTCCCTTGTGGAGGGGGTCTGGTCCGATGACCATGGATGAAGTACTGGCTGTCCAGAGTCGAGACCCAGGATGGACCGCTCGTCGGGACCCAGGATGGACCGCTCGCCTGTATCGGTTGGGGACATCTCTACGCTGCTGATCCGCTTGAGATGGTTTCCTGTGGACGGGACTCTCGCTGCTGTCTTGGAGCCACTATGGATTGAACTTTCACAGTATCATGTTAGACCCGCTCGACATCCATTGCTTTCGGTCCCCTAGAGGGGGGGGGGTTGCCCACATCTGAGGTCCTCTCCAAGGTTTCTCATAGTCAGCATTGTCACTGGCGTCCCACTGGATGTGAATTCTCCCTGCCCACTGGGTGTGAGTTTTCCTTGCCCTTTTGTGGGTTCTTCCGAGGATGTTGTAGTCGTAATGATTTGTGCAGTCCTTTGAGACATTTGTGATTTGGGGCTATATAAATAAACATTGATTGATTGATTGATGTATATATATATACATATGTACATATATATATACAGTATGTGTAAATATAACATTAATATAATGGATATGTAACTAATTTAATTGGATATTAAGAGTATGTGAAAGCTCGACTCTGATAGTGCACTGCTTCTCCTTCCTGAGGCGGCGTATGGTGGTCCAGAATCGCTTCGAAGCCGTCCGGAAGTCGTTTTCCATGGCTTCCCCGAACTCTTCCCATGTCTGAGTTTTTGCCTCCGCGACCGCTAAAGGGGAAGCAGTGCACTATCAACACCGTGTATGGTGCGGATGGTGTTCTGCTGACTTCGACTGTGGATGTTGTGGATCGGTGGAGGGAATACTTCGAAGACCTCCTCAATCCCACCAACACGTCTTCCTTTGAGGAAGCGGTGCCTGGGGAAGCTGCAGTGGACTCTCCTATTTCTGGGGCTGAGGTCGCTGAGGTAGTTAAAAAGCTCCTTGGCGGCAAGGCCCCGGGGGTGGATGAGATCCGCCCGGAGTTCCTTAAGGCTCTGGATGCTGTGGGGCTGTCTTGGTTGACAAGACTCTGCAGCATCGCGTGGACATCGGGGGTGGTACCTCTGGATTGGCAGACCGGGGTGGTGGTCCCTCTCTTTAAGAAGGGGGACCGGAGGGTGTGTTCCAACTATCGTGGGATCACACTCCTCAGCCTTCCCGGTAAGGTTTATTCAGGTGTACTGGAGAGGAGGCTTCGCCGGATAGTCGAACCTCGGATTCAGGAGGAACAGTGTGGTTTTCGTCCTGGTCGTGGAACTGTGGACCAGCTCTATACACTCGGCAGGGTTCTTGAGGGTGCATGGGAGTTTGCCCAACCAGTCTACATGTGCTTTGTGGACTTGGAGAAGGCATTCGACCGTGTCCCTCGGGAAGTCCTGTGGGGAGTGCTCAGAGAGTATGGGGTACCGGACTGTCTTATTGTGGCAGTCCGCTCCCTGTACGATCAGTGTCAGAGCTTGGTCCGCATTGCTGGCAGTAAGTCGGACACGTTTCCAGTGAGGGTTGGACTCCGCCAAGGCTGTCCTTTGTCACCGATTCTGTTCATAACTTTTATGGACAGAATTTCTAGGCGCAGCCAAGGCGTTGAGGGGATCCGGTTTGGTGGCCACGGGATTAGGTCTCTGCTTTTTGCAGATGATGTAGTACTGATGGCTTCATCTGACCGGGATCTTCAGCTCTCACTGGATCGGTTCGCAGCCGAGTGTGAAGCGACCGGAATGAGAATCAGCACCTCCAAGTCCGAGTCCATGGTTCTCGCCCGGAAAAGGGTGGAGTGCCATCTCCGGGTTGGGGAGGAGACCCTGCCCCAAGTGGAGGAGTTCAAGTACCTAGGAGTCTTGTTCACGAGTGGGGGAAGAGTGGATCGTGAGATCGACAGGCGGATCGGTGCAGCGTCTTCAGTAATGCGGACGTTGTATCGATCCGTTGTGGTGAAGAAGGAGCTGAGCCGGAAGGCAAAGCTCTCAATTTACCGGTCCATCTACGTTCCCATCCTCACCTATGGTCATGAGCTTTGGGTCATGACCGAAAGGATAAGATCACGGGTACAAGCGACCGAAATGAGTTTCCTCCGCCGGGTGGCGGGGCTCTCCCTTAGAGATAGGGTGAGAAGCTCTGCCATCCGGGAGGAACTCAAAGTAAAGCCGCTGCTCCTTCACATCGAGAGGAGCCAGATGAGGTGGTTCGGGCATCTGGTCAGGATGCCACCCGAACGCCTCCCTAGGGAGGTGTTTAGGGCACGTCCAGCTGGTAGGAGGCCACGGGGAAGACCCAGGACACGTTGGGAAGACTGTGTCTCCCGGCTGGCCTGGGAACGCCTCGGGATCCCCCGGGAAGAGCTAGACGAAGTGGCTGGAGATAGGGAAGTCTGGGCTTCCCTGCTTAGGCTGCTGCCCCCGCGACCCGACCTCGGATAAGCGGAAGATGATGGATGGATGGATGGATGGAAAGCTCGACTCCTCCCTTGTTTACTTATGTGAGTCTTGTATTCAATCAGAAATGTGAAACAGCTAAAATGCGCCAAACATGGATAAGTGTAGAAAGAGTGTTTTGCATGTTTCCCATCATGCATTGTAACGGATTTAAATGGGTGTAGTTTAGGCGTGTTTTATAATATCCACAAAGTTCACTGAGCACGTTGTGTTTATTTGCGACCATGTTTACTTTTTGTGTTGGTTGCATTTGTTTTCTTCGCGCCATGACTAGGGGAGGTTGTCTGGATTGGGTCATATAATTTTATTTTGTGCTGTCTTCAGTCTAAACCACAATTCATGGTCATTGACCTGATTTACTCATTTAGTCCACAAGATGGCGGCAGTGTTGTAGCAATAAAATAATTAGATATTTTACAATTAGATGGACGTCCCTTGTCATTAGTTTGGACACCCCTGCACTCGTAGGTGCCTCATGTTGCACTAGGAGGTGCCGCAGGGGAGTAATGACGGGCACGTCCTTCATAACCAATGACCTTTAAGGAAGCTAATGTTCCCGAGAGGTGTCTTTAGCACCTTGCGCGTTCATCACCTCTGTGCCTCCGCGCCCACTTTGAAGTGGTTGTAGGTGGCGTGGCGCCTCTGCTGGTGCCAGTCCTCCAACTCCACACGAAGCTGGTGTTGGCCGGCGGACGTGAGCGCGTGCAAGGCGGCGTTGCCCAGCCAGTGCTCCCCCTGAGGATTGCCAAAGCCACGCCGGTATTCCTGCCACGTCCTGTTGAAGTCCACCGAACCGTCCTGACGATTCTGGACCACGGTCCACCCGCCTCCCGTCGTCACCATGTCACATTTAGCCTGAGCCAAAACAAAGACTTTGATATTTTGCAGCCGGGCTCTAAAAAAAAGCACGATGCGTGTTTTATGTGTGTGCTGGTTCTGAAATACCTCGACTGCTGGTCCGGCAAGCTCAGGCTGGATGGTGTAGATGCCGTTCTCTTTGACCCCCAGCCTGTAAATCTCTGCACAGTCCAGAGGATGCAACCTTTCCAACGGTGCGACTGGCAAGCAAGAGTTTAATTTCATCCAGCAAATATATCAATTCACATATTCAACAATATTAAAAACATGTGTAGTCATGAGTCACAGTCCGTGGGTCGGTTGGCAGTCTTAAATACTACAAAAGCAGCGATAGACCCCAACTCTACTCTCAATCGTCGCCATCTTGGCTACGTGGCTGAAAAGGAGGAACTAGCTCCGTTGGTTGCAATTCACCATTGAAAAAGGGAGACGTGAAAGCAGATAAATATTGCGAATATAACGGATGTGTAAGAGCACTACACTGTTCAAATTAGTGGCCACAGAAACTACAGAATTTCCTTGAATTGCCGCCGGGACGCTAATTAATTTAAAACCTCTTCTCACTCCGGCGTTTATCAAAGGCATGCGGTAAAGGCAAGCATGCGCTAATTATTTTTAAACCTCTTCTCACTCCGGCGCTTACCAAAGGCATGCGGTAAATTTAGGCCTGCGCTTATAAATTTGAGTGTGATGTAAAGATACCATCATGAAAAGCACGTTTAATAAAAAAAAACGTTATTATGGTCTTACCTTTACTTATAAATGAAGTCCATGTGCAGCTCCTTCTGATCAAAAGCATCGATAACTTGTTTATAGAAGTCTTCCTTATCTTTCTTCAGTTTTAAAAGTCTCTCTGTCTCGATGGAGATCTTCCTTTATTACCTCCTGCTTCGATTGAAAGTCCAGTTTAGAAAACGGTTTTATTTTGGATATGTAATCCTCCATGTTAAAAGTGCAAGCGAAGGAATAAACGATCGCTGCTCACTCTTGCTGCTTGTTGTTACTTCTTCTGCAGCCGAGTAGTCGCAAGAAGGATCACTAGCGCCCTCTACCACCAGGAGGCGGGAGTCATTTAATGACTCATATTTGACACACGCAGCTACGGTATATTAATAAAACATAGCTGCGTACTGTTCTTTTTAGCATATTCAATAGCGTGGACCTTAAATCCTACTGAATAGCTCTTAATCTTCTTCCCTTTATGCAATTTCAAATGATTGAAATCAGCCTCCTCCATTTTGAAAATTATGACAGGTGAAGTTTCACTTGTGACGTGACGAGTTTGACCCTGCGGAAATTCTAGGCATATGCTAATTATTTGGCTAAACGAGTTTGACCCGGCAGAAATTCTAGACATGCACTAATAAAAATTATAATTTGTGAAACGAGTTTGACCCGGCGTTAATCCTGAGCCGGCGGTAATGCTAAGCATGCGCAAATTATTTTCCGAAACGAGTTTGACCCCGGCAGTAATTCTAGGCAGGCGCATACTATATACCCGGTGGCAATTCAAGGAAATACGGTAAGTACTGTAGGTAAGTTGACGTTAAAGTACCACACACACACACACACTAAGTGTGGTGAAATTTGTCCTCTGCATTTGACCCATCCCCTTGTTCCCCCCCTGGGAGGTGAGGGGAGCAGTGAGCAGCAGCGGTGGCCGCGCCCGGGAATCATTTTTGGTAATTTAACAGCCAATTCCAACCCTTGATGCTGAGTGCCAAGCAGGGAGGTAATGGGTCCCATTTTTGTAGTCTTTGGTATGACTCGGCCGGGGTTTGAACTCACAACCTACCGATCTCAGGGCGGACACTCTAACCACTAGGCCACTGCAGTGTATAATGTTGTCCCGATACCAATATTTTGCTACCGGTACCAAAATGTATTTCGGTATTTTAGTAAATAAAGGGGACCACAAAAATGTCATTATTGGCTTTATTTTAACAAAAAAATCTTAGGGTACATTAAATATACCTTATTGCAAGTTTGTCCTTAAAGAGGAACATTATCACAATTTCAAAAGGGTTAAAAACAATAAAAATCAGTTCCCAGTGGCTTGTTGTATTTTTTGAAGTTTTTTTAAAAATTTTACCGGTCTCGGAATATCCCTAAATAAAGCTTTAAAGTGCCTTATTTTTGGCTCTCTGCGAAGACACTGGCCATTTCCCTGTGACGTCACACAGTGCTGCCAATGTAAACAAACAATGGGAATACCACAGCAAGATATAGTGACATTAGCTCGGATTCAAACTCGGATTTCAGCGACTTAAGCGATTCAACATATTACGCATGTATTGAAACAGATGGTTGGAGTATGAAAATATTGAAGAAGAAACTGAAGCTATTGAGCGAATAGCTATTGACGCTATTCATAGCCATAGCATGGCCGAATAGCTGCGTTAGCATCGCCGGTAAAATGTGCGGACCAAACGATCAGGACTTTCGCATCTTTTGACACTGGAGCAACTTAAATCCGTCGATTGGTAAGTGTTTTTTTCGCATTAAATGTGGGTGGGAGGAAACGTAATATAGTTGCAAATGCATCTACAGGTTATCCATACATCTCTGTTCCATGTCTGATTTAGCACCGCCGGTAAATAGCATGTTAGCATCGATTAACTGGCAGTCAACATCAACAAAACTCACCTTTGTGATTTCGTTGACTATCGTTGCAAATGCATTTGCAGGTTATCCATACATCTCTGTGCCATGTCTGCTTTAGCACCGCCGGTAAATAGCATGTTAGCATCGATTAGCGTAGCATGTTAGCATCGATTAGCTGGCAGTCAAAATCAACAAAACTCACCTTTGTGATTTCGTTGACTATCGTTGCAAATGCATCTGCAGGTTATCCATACATCTCTGTGCCATGTCTGCTTTAGCATCGCCGGTCAAATGTGGAGACACTCTGGCACATTCAATGGGGGTCTGGCGGCAGACACTTTGGCATCTTGGGGCCAGTGGTGCAACTTGAATCCCTCCCTGTTAGTGTTGTTACACCCTCCGACAACACACCGTCGAGGCATGATGTCTCCAAGGTTCCAAAAAATAGTAAAAAAAAAACGGAAAATAACAGAGCTGAGACCCGGTGTTTGTAATGTGTTGAAAATGAAAATGGCGGCTGTATTACCTCGGCGACGTCACATTCTGACGTCATCGCCTCCAGCCCGATAAACAGAAAGGCGTTTAATTCGCCAAAATTCACCCATTTAGAGTTCGGAAATCGGTTAAAAAAAATTGATTGTCTTTTTTCTGCACCATCAAGGTATATATTGATGCTTACATAGGTCTGGCGATAATGTTCCCCTTTAAATAAAATATTGAACATACTACTTGTCTTTTATTAGTAAGTTAGCAAACAAAGGCTCCTAATTAGTCTGCTGACATATGCAGTGACATATTGTGTCATTTTCCATTCTATTATTTTGTCAAAATGATTAAAGACAAGCGGTAGACAATGAATTATGAATCGACTTCTTGACTACTTGTTAAGGTTTGGTTTAGTTGTATTGTAAAACGTGCAGCACAAACGTTGCTTGAAGTTATGAATGAAACGAGTAGAACCCCTGTGGATGGCTAAACGACAGAACGGGGTCATAGCACACACAATAAAACACTTCCTCATTGCTGGGTTGTTGTTGTTTTTTGAACTTACAAAAAAAAATCTATAAATTGGCCGCACCCTTTTATAAGCCGTAGGGTTCCAAGTGGAGGAAAAAAGTAGCAGCTTAATGACCTGAATATATGGTATATTTATTTAGAATTGTTTTCTACACATAATACCATTATTTTTTGCTATAAAATTGGTTTTTTGTTCCATAATTTTGGCAATACATGAACATAATTCTTCCAGGAAAATGTGTTCAGTTTAGTTTTTGGACTGTTTGTTCCGGTTTGGGATCTTTCGGATTGGATTACAAACAATAAGCGAAGTACCACTACAGCGTATTTGACACGAGTAAAAACTTCTATCCATTCAAGGCGTGGAACACCACAGAGGCCACCACAGTGTATATGTTTACTTTACTTTTTATTCATAGCTGTATGTAGAAGTGTCTGGTTGTATCTGCTGCTTTAATGTCTTTAATGTCCTCTGTGTTCTTTGATGTTTGATGTTTCCCTCTTACACACATGTAAGAGGGATGTGTACTATGGCTATGAGTCGTTGTTTTT
>NC_084612.1:74260927-74313427 GCF_033978795.1 Nerophis ophidion
ATTAAACACGGTACAGGATTGCTTGTATTGCACATGGTATCACGCCTGAGTAAACACGCTGCAGGAGTGCTTGTATCGCCCGTAATATCACACACGATTAAACACGCTGCAAGACTGCTTGTATCGCACATGATATCACACACAATTAAACACGGTACAGGATTGCTTGTATTGCACATGGTATCACGCCTGAGTAAACACGCTGCAGGACTGCTTGTATCGCCCGTAACATCACACACGATTAAACACGCTGCAGGACTGCTTGGATCGCACATGATATCACACACAATTAACACGGTAAAGGACTGCTTGTATTGCACATGGTATCACACATGAGTAATCACGCTGCAGGACTGCTTGTATCGCCCGTAATATCACACACGATTAAACACGTTGCAGGACTGTTTGGATCGCACATGATATCACACACAACTAAAAACGGTACAGGATTGCTTGTATTGCACATGGTATCACACCTGAGTAAACACGCTGCAGGAGTGCTTGTATCGCCCGTAATATCACACACGATTAAACACGCTGCAGGACTGCTTGGATCGGACATGATATCACACACAATTAAACACGGTACAGGACTGCTTGTATTGCACATGGTATCACACTTGAGTAAACACGCTGCAGGACTGCTTGTATCGCCCGTAATATCACACACAATTAAACACGCTGCGGGACTGCTTTTATCGCACATGATATCACACACAACTAAAAACGGTACAGGATTGCTTGTATTGCACATGGTATCACACATGAGTAAACACGCTACAGGACTGCTTGTATCGCCCGTAATATCACACACAATAAAACACGCTGCATGACTGCTTTGATCGCACATGATATCACACACAATTAAACACAGTACAGGACTGCTTGTATTGCCCGTGTTGTCACACAAAATTAAACAGACCGCAGGACTGCTTGTATCGCACTTGATCCATCCAACCATCCATTTTCTACCACTTATTCCCTTTTGGGGTCGCGGGCGTCTATCTCAGCTATCGCACTTGATATCACACTCAAACGTGCTGCAGAACTGCTTGTATTGTACATGATATCACACACAAGTAAACAATCTGCAGGACTGCTTGTATCGCACATGATATCACACACAATTAAACGTGCTGCAGAACTGCTTGTATTGTACATGACATCACACACAAGTAAACAATCTGCAGTACTGCTTGTATCGCACATGATATCACACACAATTAAACACTCTGCAGGACTGCCTGTATCGCACATGATATCACACACCCTGCAGAACTGCTTGGATCGCACATGATATCACACACAATTAAACACGGTACAGGACTGCTTGTATTGCACATGGTATCACACATGAGTAAACACGCTGCAGGACTGCTTGTATCGCCTGTAATATCGCACACGATTAAACACGCTGCATGACTGCTTGGATCGCACATGATATCACACACAATTAAACACAGTACAGGACTGCTTGTATTGCACGTGTTGTCACACACAATTAAACAGACCGCAGGACTGCTTGTATCGCACTTGATCCATCCAACCATCCATTTTCTACCGCTTATTCCCTTTTGGGGTCGCGGGCGTCTATCTCAGCTATGGCACTTGATATCACACACAATTAAACGTGCTGCAGAACTGCTGGTATTGTACATGACATCACACACAAGTAAACAATCTGCAGGACTGCCTGTATCGCACATGATATCACACACCCTGCAGAACTGCTTGGATCACACATGATATCACACACAACTAAACACGGTACAGGATTGCTTGTATTACACATGGTATCACACATGAGTAAACACGCAGCAGGACTGCTTGTATCGCCCGTAATATCACACACAATTAAACACAGTACAGGACTGCTTGCATCGCACATGATATCAGACACAATTAAACACGGTACAGGACTGCTTGTATCGCACGTGTTGTCACACACAATTAAACAGACCGCAGGACTGCTTGTATCGCACTTGATCCATCCATCCATCTATTGCGGGGGGGCGCTGGCGTCTATCTCAGCTATCGCACTTGATATCACACACAATTAAACGTGCTGCAGAACTGCTTGTATTGTACATGACATCACACACAAGTAAACAATCTGCAGGACTGCTTGTATTGCACATGATATCACACACAATTAAACACTCTGCGGGACTGCCTGTATCGCACATGATATCACACACCCTGCAGAACTGCTTGGATCGCACATGATGTCACACACAATTACACACGGTACAGGACTGCTTGTATCGCCCGTAATATCACACACGGTTAAACACGCTGCAGGACTCCTTGGATCGCACATGATATCAGACACAATTAAACACAGTACAGGACTGCTTGTATTGCACGTATTGTCACACACCATCAAACAGACCGCAGGACTGCTTGTATCGCACTTGATCCATCCATCCTTTTTTCTACCGCTTATTCCCTTTTGGGGTCACGGAGGGCGCTGGCGTCTATCTCAGCTATCGCACTTGATATCACACACAATTAAACGTGCTGCAGAACTGCTTGTATTGTACATGACATCACACACAAGTAAACACTCTGCAGGACTGCTTGTATCGCACATGATATCACACACGCTGCAGAACTGCTTGGATCACACATATCACACACAATTAAACACGTTGCAGAACTGTTTGTATTGTACAAACTTTTGTGTATATATATATATATATATATATTTATATATATATATATATATATATATATATATATATATATATATATATATATATATATATATATATATATATATATATGTATATATATACTGTATATATATATATATATATATCCAATATCAATATGGGATCGGGACACCCCTTGTGAGATACACCCCGGTTGATAAGAGCCACCTGTATCGTGTTCCTCCACCACCTGCTGGGGTTGAAGCCTACGAGGATGAGGACATTTCTACAGCAGGACTGATCGTTCACAGTATCAGCACATCTCATAACACGTCTGCTTTACACTTTTATCAACACTTTCACCAGGTCAGGCTTTTCATTTCAAAGTGAAGCAGTCTCTCACCTGAGGACGAAACCTGCCCAAGTCCGGCTTGTGCTCCACCCGCCGAGGGGCGTCCGAGATGGCCGGGAGCAAAACTGCCCCCCTGCAGGGTGTCTGACCCTGGCAGGCTGCTGCCACCAACTTGTCCCTGCAGGGTGTCTGACCCTGGCAGGCTGCTGCCACCAACTGGTCCCTGCAGGCCGGCTGCGAGCAGTCCGCAGACGCCTGGCAGCAGAACAAGACTGCCAGCATGGCCGCTGACCCCAGTCGGATCATCAGCCAAACCAAACGTGGCGTTTAGCGTCCAGGAAGAAGCGTGTGGGAGATGTCTGTCCGGCCTTCCTCACGTCAATCCTTCTTCTGGTGTCTCATCCTCTTCTTTTTCACCCTGGTCCTCGTCTTTCTCTCACATTCTGTTTAGAGAGCTTGCTTTGGCTCAGATTACCAGATAACTGTCTGACACGGACGAGTGCGCCCACCCACCAACACACACACACACACTCACACACACGTACATTACACACACATTCCACATTGTTGGTATATGGACGGCTTGTTTATGTTTTGGAGTATAATCGCTCCCTTTGCCTTGATTTGGACACGTTCTAAACATGTGACCTAACGTCTTCAGTTTTGAGGTGTTATGGCGTCAATAAGGAATCAAAGTAACTTGAAATATCTGGCTGCTGCAAATTTGCTGCCATCTTGTGGACAATGACAGCAATTCATGTCAATGACCATGAATTGTGGTTTAAAAGGGAACTTGACTTTTTGGGGGGGAATTTTTCCTACCGTTCACAATCATTATGAGAGACGAGGATTTTTTTACTTTTAACGGGCATTTTAACTTGTAAAAATTGACTAGTTTTTGGTACTTAGCAATGCAGATAATGGGAGCGATCCATTCTAGCTCTAAATCACTTTCAAAATACATTCATAAACCGTCAACAATACTTCATTTACATTCCATAACCTGTATAATAACCAAGCTTTTGCCACATTGTAATTGTGTATATATACTTTTTTCTAGCGAAATAACACATCAGCGTGCAAATTTGCCGCCATCTTGTGGACAATGACAGCAATTCATGTCAATGACCATGAATTGCGCTTTAAAGGGGAACTGGACTTTTTGGGGGGAATTTTTCCTATCGTTCACAATCATTATGAGAGACGAGGATTTTTTTACTTTTAACGGGCATTTTAACTTGTAAAAATTGACTAGTTTTTGGTACTTAGCAATGCAGATAATGGGAGCAATCCATTTTAGCTCCAAACCACTTTCAAAATGCATTCATAAACCGTCAACAATACTTCATTTACGTTCCATATCCTGTTTAATAACCAAGCTGTCGCAACATTGTTATGGTGTATATATACTTTTTTCTAGCGTAATAATGCATCGGCTTGCAAATTTGCCGCCATCTTGTGGACAATGACAGCAATTCATGTCAATGACCATGAATTGTGCTTTAAAGGGGAACTTGACTTTTTGGGGGGGAATTTTTCCTATCGTTCACGATCATTATGAGAGACAAGGATTTTTAACATTTAACGGGCATTTCAACTTGTTAAAATAGACTCCTTCTTGGTACTTAGCAAGGCAGATAATGGGAGCAATCCATCCTAGCTCTAAATCACTTTCAAGAGGCATTCATAAACCGTCAACATTACTTCATTTACGTTCCATATCCTGTTTAATAACCGAGCTGTCGGGACATTGTTATTGTGTATATATACTTTTTTCTAGCGTAATAACGCATCGGCGTGCAAATTTGCCGCCATCTTGTGGACAATGTGAGCAATTCATGTCAATGACCATGAATTGCGCATTAAAGGGGAACTTGACTTTTTGGGGGGGAATTTTTCCTATCGTTCACAATCATTATGAGAGACAAGGAGACGAGATTTTTTACTTTTAACAGGTATGTTAACTTGTAAAATCGACTAGTTCTTGGTACTTAGCAATGCAGATAATGGGAGTTGGGATGATAAATGCTTTAAAATGTAATATCGGAAATTGTTGGTATCGATTACAAAATTATCGGTATCGGTTTACATACTCTTGTAAAGAGCATAATGTCATGGCTAACTAAGGTTTCTAATCATTTCTAGTACTCTTATTTTTTTATGATTGCGACTGTGTGTGTGTGTGTGTGTGTGTGTGTGTGTGTGTGTGTGTGTGTGTGTGTGTGTGTGTGTGTGTGTGTGTGTGTGTGTGTGTGTGTGTGTGTGTGTATGTGTGTGTGTGTGTATATATATATATATATATATATATATATATATATATATATATATATACATATGACTACATGCACAAACCAGTGATGTGCGGTCAGGGGAGGCAAATGAGGCAGTGCCTCACCTGCCACCAGATGGTTTTACCATGAGATGTTCCAAAACAAAGTAATAAAATGTGAAGTGAAGTGAATTATATTTATATAGCGCTTTTTTTCTCTAGTGACTCAAAGCGCTTTACATAATGAAACCCAATATCTAAGTTACATTTAAACCAGTGTGGGTGGCACTGGGAGGAGGTGGGTAAAGTGTCTTACCCAAGGACACAACGGCAGTGACTTGGATGGCGGAAGCGGGAATCGAACTTTCAACCCTGAAGTTGCTGGCACGGCCACTCTACCAACCGAGCTATACCGCCCCAAAATAAAATAAGTTTCAATATTTCTCTTTTGGTTTATGCTTTCTATGTGATTTTGGTGTGGTTCCTGTATATATTGATCATTTTCCTGGTCAAAATCGCGAAAATTCCATATTTCCTGATCAAAACAATGCAGCAGATGAGAAATGAGGCAGACACAGGTCGGTGCCTCCACGGCTACACACAGTGTGTATTGGGCGTGTGCGTGCGAGGGGGCGCATGCTTGTTGCCACGTGGAAAAGGCTGGTCTTGAGGCAGCGAGTACCTCTGCCTCAAGGTAGGGGGCGATGTATTGTCAACTTGCAGTTCAATGCCTCAGCAGTACTCTGACTCGCCACACTGGGAGAAGTGGGGGCGGTCAAGCTAGCAGACAGGTCTCTCCAGCGGAAGCCAGCATTTTTTTCTTTTCTTTTTCTTTTTTTTTAACTGTATTCATAACAAACAAGGCATTTTTATTATAGAGTAAGCTAGCGTTTGTGGGTGCTTTTTGTCGGATGCAAAAATATTGTTTAATTTCTTGAAATTAAATTCAATTAAATGAATGTTTCCTGCCAATATGGAGGAGTATATACTGTATCCAAGATGAAATACTTCTCTAAACTGGACTTTAAGACAAAATGAATGTGATCATACAAAATACGTTTACATGGAGGATAGATATTGCTGCTTCACATACAAATACAGAAAGTTGAGATACACTCACAATACTTGATTTATTTTGTTCAAAGCAAATGAGACCAAAAAGTATTAATAACAACTTTATTAAATACTTTTTGGACCCATTTATTATATTATAATATCATTATGATAACTATTTTATGAAAGCGAATAACTCTCTTTTTTTGCCCTGTAACTCTAATGTGTAACCTGAATCAGCAATGACTAGAGCTGCACGTGTGAATTTAAGTAAAAAATGAAAGCTTCAAGCAGCGATGGACGGGACCGACTTTTGCTGGTGTTTCCTCCCTTTACCCATTCAACATATCTTTACCTGCACTTTACCTACCTTCCCTGCATCCTGGGGTCACACTGGTGCTTCTTTCTGTCACCCATACACGCTGGTTCTCCCTGCCATCACCCAGACAACATATCTTTACCTGCACATTGCCTACCTTCTCTGTATCCTGGAGTCAAACTGGTGCCTCCTTCTTTCACCCAGTTAACATATCTTTACCTACCTTCTCTGCATCGTGTGGCCACGCTGTTGCTTCCTGCTTTTAAGCGGCCATCTTGAGACGGCAGCAGCGCAGCAGCAGCAGCGCAGAACTTCTTTGAAGGCTCGTAAAATCAAAACCGGAGCAGTTAGAAAAACTCTTTGGGCAACTTTTGATCAGAAGATTTCAATCTCTTTCATGTGCGAGTTTGAAGCCGACACAACAAACGCGCTCAGAGGAGATAATGTTTGAAAAAGGGTGACTGGTTTTTACAAAACTTCTGTTTTGAAGGGGTGATTGCCAACTTCCTGTTGATTTTTGCTGAAGGCTGTTAATTAATGAAATGTAGGTCTAAGTGAGACCTACATAGAGATTTTCTTTTAATGTCTCTATGACATTCCTACCGGAAGTTACAATCAGTTTTGTCTGTTTTCTTCCGAGGAGCAGTTTTGTCTTTGTTTTATTCCTAGGGGGCGCTAGAGCGCAATTTTAAGTTCTGGGGTTTGGTTTTTTATCAGATCGCAATTTTCGCCAGTCCTGGTGTGTGTGTCCACTTTGGTGGGTTTTGAAGCATTTTAAGGGGGTCAAATTACAGCTCAAAGAGGCAAAAATGACATTTTTTAGAAAACGTTTGTTTTGAAGGGGTGTTTGCCAACTTTCTGTTGAAGAATGAAGGATGTCATTTTATGAAATCTACGTCTAAGTCAGACCTACATAGAGGTTTTTGTTTCATGTCTCTACGACATTCCTAACGGAAGTTACAAGCAGTTTTGTCTGTGTTTTTTCCTAGGGGGCGCTAGAGCGCAATTTTGAATTTTGGGGTTTGTTTTTTTTATAGAATGGCAATTTTCGTCTGTCCTGATGTATGTGTCAAATTTGGTGTTAAGGGGGTCAAATTACAGCTCAAAGAGGGGGCTGAATAATAATAATAAAACCTTAGAAATACAATAGGGTCCTCTTTCCCAAAGGGAGATTCGGTCCCTAAAAAAAAGTATGTATGCCTCACCTGGTGTTTAGTTCAGCGCAGGTCACTGGCACAGACACAGACTTTAAGGACATGAATGGTGCCCATCTATAGCGACAAGAGCAAAATGCAGCAGATGCTTGAAGAATGTGACCCCTTTGAGTCTTTTGTGCCGGCGTCTCACTCGGCTCCTTTTGTGCGGCAGCGTTTGTGTTTGCTTACAGAATTCCGAAGAGAGCACCTTTTCATAAGGTTATGGAAGACAGGAGTTGACCTTTAACCTCGGCAGCCAAACTCGGCAGAAGCACGCTCCGGCTAACAAGGTGCACAAATGGGAGGGACAAAAAAACAACTTTCTTACACGTCCTCGATTCAAAGCGTAATGAGACAGGCGCCACTATGTACACCTGTAAACCATCTGATATTCATGCTTTAAAGGCCTACTAAAATGAGATTTTCTCATTCAAACTGAGATTATATGGTGGTACCTGAAAGTTGGAGGGGTGTGGCCACGAGTGTGGTGACCGCCAGTGTCTCCAAAGGAATCAATGTTTCTCGACGAGGCAAGGCAGCCAGGCTGAGATTATTTTTTTTTCCCCCCTCCTCTACGGTGTAAACATCCAGGGGCCGGTGGGAGGAGGCAAGAGAGTCCGCAGCTGCAGAAGGAACGACGCAAGCTCTCCGCTCATGTCTACGGTAAGAGCCAACTTATCACCACCATTTTCTCACCGAAACCTGCCGGGTGACATGTGGTAGGGAACCATGTTCGCTTGATTGCTCTGTTCCATAGTAAAGCTTCACCGACATCTTTCGGGATTGTAAACAAGGAAACACCAGCTGTGTTTGTGTTGCTAAAGGCGGCCGCAATACACCGCTTCCCACCTACTTTCTTCTTTGACGTCTCCATTATTATTTGAACAAATTGCAAAATAAATATATATATGTTTATAGATATATATGCATGTATATATATATATATGTTTAAAGCTATATGTATGTATGTATATATGTATGTATGTATATATATATATATATATATATATATATATTGGGTTAAAATATATATATCTTACATATATATACATACAGACATAGATATAGATAGATAGATAGAATGATAGATAGATAGATAGATAGATAGATAGATGGATAGATGTTTATATATATATATATATGTATGTGTATATATATATATCTCTATATATATAGAGATATATATATATACACACACACAGTGTATATATATATACATATTTATATATATATATACATACACACATAGATATAGATGATAGATGGATAGATTTTATATATATATATATATATATATATATATATATATACATGGATGGATGGATAGATAGATAGATAGATAGATAGATAGATAGATAGATGGATAGTACTTTATTGATTCTTTCAGGAAAATATATATGTATAAAAATATATATATACATACACACACAATATATATATATATATATATATATATATACATATATATATATACATATATATATATATACATATATATATATATATATATATATATATATATATATATATATATATATATATATATTCACAGTAATACAATACATTATACAATAATGTTTTTAAAAAAAAAGTATAATCCTGAACATTATCCATGCACCAAATGACAAGATGAGACGTGATGCAAAAACAAGATGCGTGATGACGTGGTAGGTGGGCGTGGCTTATGAGGAGGAAGTGAAAGGGGAAGAGCGAAGAAGGAGAGGCTTGCAGATAGTTAGCTCGCTGTCAGCTTAGCCTTCCAACAAAGTGACAAATTGACCAACTGCTGACCATTTGCCGCCTTCATTTTGGATTTTTTTTATTTATTGCTGCCTAATAATAGCGTTGAAATAACATCTGGTCAGGCAACAATTTTAGTACCAGCGAGCTAGCTAACGTAGCTAGCCTGTTAGCATTAGCATCTGTTAGCCGGCAGGAAGTCTTCTTCTGTGGGGAACAAGCTGAACGTAAGTGTGTCTGGACCTCTTTCTGGGGTTTAATGTACGCCTGGCAAATGTCGAATTGAGTGGGGGGTTAATGTTGGGGCTAAAGCTAGCGGTGCTTGTCAAAAACAACAAGGCCGTCCTGGAGGTGTCTGGGCCCAGGGAGCAGAACCGCAGAAACCGATCGGTCAGGTTGTTGAAAATATGTCAAATAATGACAGCGCAACTACTTACCTAATCTTATAATGATGCAATGATTTTATAATCCTGACACCAATATTATGAGAGCGATGCCACCGGTTGCATAACATTGATACCAATAATGATACGTTTGATATGAAGAAGATAGCCAGAAAAGTGCTGACAATACAGAAATCCGAGATTGGAGAGACCACATGTATGTAATGACGACTATTTGCATCAAGTTGTACTTTTAGATTCAAGCACTAAGTACTTTACTGCTCGCGAGTGTTACATATCTCAATCAATGTTTATTTATACAGCCCTAAATCACTAGTGTCTCAAAGGGCTGCACAAACCACAACGACATCCTCAGTAGAGCCCACATAAGGGCAAGGAAAACTCACACCCAGTGGGACGTTGGTGACTTTGACTATGTGGGGACCGAAAGCAATGGATGTCGAATGGGTCTAACATGATACTGTGAAAGTTCAATCCATAGTGGATCCAACACAACCGGGAGAGTCCAGTCCAAAGTGTATCCAACACAGTAGTGAGAGTCCCGTCCATAGTGGAGCCAACAGGAAAACATCCCAAGCGGAGGTGGATCAGCAGCGCAGAGAACGTCCCCAGTCAATACACAGGCGAGCAGTCCATCCTGGGTCCCGACTCTGGACGAACAGTCCACCCTGGGTCCCGACTCTGGACAGCCAGAACTTCATCCATGGCCACCGGACCGGAGGAAAAGAAAAGAAACGGCAGATCAACTGGTCTAAAAAAAAGGGGGTCTATTTAAAGGCTAGAATATACAAATGAGTTTTAAGGTGAGACTCAAATGCTTCTACTGAGGTAGCATCTCAAACTGTTACCGGGAGGGTATTCCAGAGTACTGGAGCCCGAACCGAAAACGCTCTATAGCCCGCAGACTTTTTTTGGGCTCTGGGAATCACTAATAAGCCGGAGTCCTTTGAACGCAGATTTCTTTCCGGGACATATGGTACAATACAATCGGCAAGATAGGCTGGAGCTAGACCGTGTAGTATTTTATACGTAAGTAGTCAAAGCTTAAAGTCAAATCTTAAGTGCACAGGAAGCTAGTGCAGGTGAGCCAGTATAGGTATATATGTATATATAGGTATATATGTATATAAAGGTATATACAGTATAGGCGTAATATGATCAAACGTTCTTGTTCTTGTCAAAAGTCTAGCAGCCGCATTTTGTACCAACTGTAGTCTTTTCATGCTAGACATGGGGAGACCCGAAAATAATACGTTACAGTAATCGAGACGAGACGTAACAAACGCATGGATAATGATCTCGGCGTCACTAGTCAACAAAATGGTGCGAATTTTAGCGATATTACGGAGATGAAAGAAGGCCGTTTAATAACATTCTTAATGTGTGACTCAAACGAGAGAGTTGGGTGGAAGATAATACCCAGATTCTTTACCGAGTCGCCTTGTTTAATTGTTTGGTTGTCAAATGTTAAATTTGTATTATTAAATAGAGGTCGGTGTCTAGCAGGACCGTTAATCAGCATTTCCGTTTTTTGGGCGTTGAGTTGCAAAAAGTTAGCGGACATCCATTGTTTAGTTTCATTAAGACACGCCTCCTGCGATGAGGTGGCGACTTGTCCAGGGTGTACCCTGCCTTCTGCCCGATTGTAGCTGAGATAGGCGCCAGCGCCCCCCGCGACCCCGAAAGGGAATAAGCGGTAGAAAATGGATGGATGGATGGATGGAAGACACGCCTCTAGCTGACTACAATCCGGCGTGTTGGTCAGCTTTAGTTGATGTAACAAAAAAGATCAATTACAATTAGAGATGTCTGATAATATCGGACTGCCGATGTTATCGGACTGCCGATGTTATCGGACGATACATGCATTAAAATATCGGAAATTCTCGGTATCTGTTCCAAAAAGTAAAATGTATGACTTTTTAAAACGCTGTTGTACGGAGTGGTACACGAACTTAGGGAGAAGTACAGAGCGCCGATAAACCTTAAAATGCGCTGCCTTTGCGTGCCCGCCCAATAATAATATCTACAGCTTTTCACACACACAAGTGAAAGCATCGCATACTTGATCAACAGCCATACAGGTCACACTGAGGGTGGCCGTATAAACAACTTTAACATTGTTACAAATATACGCCACACTGTGAACCCACACCAAACAAGAATGACAAACACATTTAGGGAGAACAGTCGCACCGTAACACAACATAAACACAACAGAAAAAATACCAGCAATAATTCTTCCGGGACGCTACAATATACACCCCCGGTGTTGAATCCCAGTGGGGTTTTGATCAAATACTTGTGTACAGGCCCAAAGCGAAGGATTTAGCAGCCTCCTCCCTCAACCACAACTACTATCTTGCTATTATTCAGGAGTCCAGAGTTGTCTCCAACCCTTTTGCCCCCTGCTGCAAAGAGACAAACCTGGTTATCAACGAACGCACTCGTGTGCCTTGAGATATTGTCTGGTGTGTCATGGGAAATGATGCAATTTCAACTAATTGGTCCAAAAAATATTTTTTGCAAATCAATAATCAGAATCTGCATAGCTCGGTTGGTAGAGTGGCCGTGCCGGCAACTTTAGGGTTGCAGGTTCGATTCCCGTTGGGCCATCCTAGTCACTGCCGTTGTATCCTTGGGCAAGACACTTTACCCACCTGCTCCCAGTGCCACCCACACTGGTTTAAATGTAACTTAGATATTGGGTGTCACTATGTAAAGCGCTTTGAGTCACTTGAGAAAAGGGCTATATAAATATAATTCACTTCACTACACTAATAAAAAACAGAGTTTGTGGCGTATAGAGCTTGGCAGGGTAGCCATGTAGTAAACTACTATATCAGTAGTTGGCAGCAGGTAGTTAATTGCTTTGTAGAAGTCGGAACGTGTCGAGGATGGTTTGTCGTGATCCCAAAATGCAGAGCACAGTGGGAGACAGTGTGCAGGTAAAAAGGTATGTAATGCTGAAACCAAAAATAACGCCAAAGGAAAAGGCAATGAAGCATAGGGATGGCTAGAAGCATAGAGTCCGCAGTTTATTTTTTAACGTTTCTGCTGGTGGTGTGGCTCCATATTTTTTCAATAGAAAAAAAAAGTTGGAAAAGCACTGAACTAACCTTAAAGAGGAATTTAATATCCTGTATTTGGATAATTATTGTGGAATCCAGCGAAAAACGTTGTGCGTGGCGAGAGCATAGGAACAGTGACTGTGAGGTAGGTCTTTAGCTCCCCAGAAAAAAAAACATCAGTCAATTACTGCCTTACTCTGGTTTGGATATGCAATTTTTGTAAGGATCCAACATTTTAAACGAAGGGTGCCCATTTTGTCGATCACGAGTGACCGGTCGATGGTGGAGAGTGTGTCAGATGATCGCCAGCCAGGCATTAAAAAAAATAGACCTAAAAATGAGCAGTTATCAATCTTCACCAAGACGTCACTTGAATGACATTCATGGCATCCGAGGGTCTTATGAGATGACGCCGGTTGCTGCCAGATCATTAACAAGGAAAAATGACCGACAGGATGGCGAGAAACACTTTATTTCAACAGACTCTCGATCCGTGCTAAACTCTAAAGACCAGTCGGTCTTTAGAGTTTTGACAACACAGTTCCTGTCTTCACAATAAAAGCCCTGCTTCATCCTGCCTGCACCAACAAAATAAGAGTCTCAGAAAGCTAGCGTGCACACCCAGCAAGTTACTGAGCTTGCCGCCAATGTATTTCTTGTAAAGTGTAAACAAAGGAGTATGGAAGCCGGACAAATAAGATTCCAAAAAGCAACCACTTCGATGTGATATTGGACAGAAAGGAGGATTTTTTTTCTCCTCCATTCAAAAATGTGGACGTTATCATCACTACTGTCTGATACCAATCAATGCAAGTCATCAGAATCAGCTAATACACCAATTTATATTCTCGTCTTCATGAAAGAAAGAAATCTATAGCAGTTTCTCAATTCAGGGTCTGCATCCTTCAGAGGACCCGGGCTACGCAGCCTCAGAAGGCTGGACCGTCGGAGGCACCCCCGAAGGATGCGTCACCCGTTGTTAGATTGGACAGTCTAGCCTGCGGAGGATACTTACACTACCGTTCAAAAGTTTGGGGTCACTCTGGTTAAAGCCTGTTTGTGCTGTCCTCTGAAGGGAGTAGTACACCCCGTTGTAGGAAATCTTCAATTTCTTAGCAATTTCTTGCATAGAATAGCCTTCATTTCTAAGAACAAGAATAGACTGTCGAGTTTCAGATGAAAGTTCTCTTTTTCTGGCCATTTTGAGCGTTTAATTAACCACACAAATGTGATGCTCCAGAAACACAATCTGCTCAAAGGAAGGTCAGTTTTGTAGCTTCTGTAACGAGCTAAACTGTTTTCAGATGTGTGAACATAATTGCACAAGGGTTTTCTAATCATCAATTAGCTTTCTGAACCAATGAGCAAACACATTGTACCATTAGAACACTGGAATGATAGTTGCTGGAAATGGGCCTCCGTACACCTATGTAGATATTGCACCAAAAACCAGACATTTGCAGATAGAATAGTCATTTACCACATTAGCAATGTATAGAGTGTATTTCTTTGAAGTTAAGACTAGTTTAAAGTTATCTTCATTGAAAAGTACAGTGCTTTTCCTTCAAAAATAAGGACATTTCAATGTGACCCCAAACTTTTGAACGGTAGTGTACATTTGAAAGTGTGTTGGCTGCCGCTGCTTGTATTTGCCGCCATCGTCAAAAAGATCCGGGTTGAACAAAGGCGGCAAAGCATCTTGGGATATGGGAGGCCACGAAGGATAGTCGCGGTGCTTTCTCCGAATACAGGAAAAAGGAGGGCTCGTTTGTCGGCTGCATTTGGAGGAGCCTTCTAATTTGATTTAATCGGGACAGCATTGGCGCAGTGTTGTGACTTAAGCGGCCTTCGAAGGATGCAGACCCTGAATTGGGACACAGCTTGTATGTGTTAAACATGCTGGAATTATCATTAGACATCTTTAACTTTAACTTAACAAAAAGTCTCTTTCAGAAATAAATAAATATAAATTATATATGTGAATGAGGTACATCACCTCGACTTGGTCTATTGAAAAGTGCAGAAAAAGTGTGGACACCCCTGTTTTAAACATATACCTAGGTCTGAAAAGTTGGAGGTGTAGGTTAGGGGCCCCTATAAAGAGGACATATAACTATCAGCTAAGGAATCACATGCTTTTAATATCCGTGTCTGTGTACCGGATAAATACATGGATTTATGCAGCCGTGTCTTCAACAGTTGTACATCGGTGTGATCCTGTTGCCAGGAAGACTTGTTTTTCCTGGGCATTTGTTTATAGTGTGGTATGACTCACTCCTGTCACGTTGATGCAAGTTGTCCTGTCAGTGTGTTGGATGACAGGGAGAAGTTGCAACACCTGGCAACCGGCAGTGTTTTAGATACATAGACATCAAGCAAAATGATGAATGTATTTACAGCACAAGACGCTCGGCTGTAAATGCTCTTACATTTCTGACCTTGCAGTTTGATGGCGAAGCAGTTTGGATTGTCCCAAATATGTCTGGGGCTTATATCACAGTGCATCTGGAAAGTATTTTATAAGTTAACATTTTGTTAAATACATTAAAAAAACACTTGACATACACTTAAGTGTTAAAACCCTTTGCCAAGTAGCTAAAAATTGAGCGTCTTATACATTGGAGACCACCTGTGGTAAATGAAGCTGATTGGACTTGTTTTTGAACGATACACACTTGAGATGTAATTGATATCTGCACTTTATTAAACTCACTGACCGACGGACAGGCGCCGGCATGCTAGCTTAAATGCTAACATGAAAACAAGAAAGGACATACCGCAATCTAAACTTATGTAAACACATTGCTCTCTGAGCAACTAAGATATTCAGTTTTGTACATTGAACCTACAAGCTCTGCTCTCTTAGAACAGAGTGATCGTTTTATACTCAGAAGAATACGAGGTGTTTTTACGATGCGTTCAAGGACGACGTAACAGAGTTGGACGTCACTACACCAGCCAGAAAAAAAATAGAAAAACAGATTCATTTTTTCAGCACTTTTCATTGGAATAAATCTTAAAGTGCTACAGTACAAACTAATATTTAAAACATTAAAATCTTAACCACAAACAGATACAATACTACGACTGAAACAATATCAATGAAGTATAAAAACACAATACATTCACAATAGTGGCTTACTTAAAGTGTGTTTATTTATTTTAATTATTTAAAAAATATAACTTGGTTAAAATATTTTAGAGTGTAAAAGTTAATATATTTCGCACTTTAAAGATGCTAAAAATGTGTGCGTGTACGAGCATTTGTATTTGTACACGTACGGCAGGGGTGTCCAAACTTTTTAACTTCGGGTTCACATTGGGCTAAAAAAATTTGGCTGGCGGCAGGAAATCGACTGTGTGTAAAGTAGTCTATACATAAATATGTGCACATATTGTATTAATATAATCAATATATAATTAATATAATTGAATATTAAGAGTATGTGAAAGTTCGACTCCTACCTTGTTTACTTCTGTGACAACCTCCTTAAAGTTTTGTAATCAAGCAGCTAAAATGTGCCAAACATGGATAAATGTGGGGAGTGTATAGCATTTTTTCCGTCATGCATTGAAATTGATTTAAATGGGTGTAATTTAGAATGTTTTATGGTGCTTGGACGTAAAAATTCTGTGGGCAGGTTGTAGGGCTGGGCGATTTGGCCTTTTATTAATATCTCGATATATTTAGGCCATGTCACGAAACACGATATATATCTCCATATTTTGCCTTAGCCTTGAATGAACACTTGATGCATATAATCACAGCAGTATGGTGATTCTATGTGTCTACATTAAAACATTCTTCTTCATACTGCATATATATATGCTACTTTTAAACTTTCATGCAGAGAGGGAAATCACAACTAATTCCATTTACCAAAAACTGTATTTATCAAACAGTTATTAAGCAGTGGCACAAACATTCATGTCATTTCCAAAACAGAAAGCGCAAGATTGTCAGACATTTTAAAACAAGCTATTAGTGCACTTTTGTGCATGATGTCACTAAAATTACATATCAAAACAACACTAAATTAAAGTGCACCTTTTGTACAGAACGCCACTACAATAGTTTAAAAAAGATAAAGTGCACTTTTGTGCATGATGTCACAAGATCTTTCAATAACTCAAATAAAAATGAGCTGCATAATAGGAAATCAAATAGTGTATGGCCTTCGCTATGTGGTAGGTTACTTCGGATGTTATCTCCTTCTGTTGTTGACTATTATTTTCATTGATGTGGAAATGGTTGCTTCGGCATTTTGTGGGTGTGGCACCCAACGGAGATGTTCACATGCGGAGTTTCAAGCACTACTAATTCTCTAGCGGGTGACTTTTCAAATGATGCCAGAAATTAGCAGAAATTTAATTTTTTGTAGCAACGCTTTTGCAGCTTACTGTACATATTTCGGTTGTCTGTTCAACATCTTCCCGCTTGAAGACAAACCACCGCTAGACAATGGACCGCCGAGCTGTTTTTCTAGCAATTAATTATTCTTTCTTCATTTGTTACCAGATTCTCACCTTCTCTCTCTCGTATTACCACTCGCTCCGCTAGCATCACCTGCTACAGCTAGCTCTACCCATGTCGCTACCTCTCTGATCCGCGAGCTCATATGACATTTGCACGCGCGGCTGTATGTGACGTATGTAAGAAGGTGCACTTTTTTTTTCTCTGTGAGGAGAGACAAGAAAGAGTGAAGTGAAGTATATTTTTATATAGCGCTTTTCTCTAGTGACACAAAGCGCTTTACATAGTGAAACCCAATATCTAAGTTACATTTAAACCAGTGTGGGTGGCACTGGGAGCACGTGGGTAAAGTGTCTTGCCCAAGGACACAACGGCAATGACTAGGATGGCGGAAGCGGGAATCGAACCTGCAACCCTCAAGTTGCTGGCACGGCAGCTCTACCAACCGAGCTATACCGCCCCCACAGTGAGAAAAGCCTGTAGTGTAATGCCCACAGCTAAAAGTAACTGCTTGCAAACTTATACTCGAATATTACGATATTTCCGTTATTTCTATATCGCACAAAGACAAACCCGCAATATATCGAGTATATTCCATATATCGCCCAGCCCTAGCAGGTTGTTATGTGTGACCATGTGTGTTGACTTTTTGTGTTGGTT
This sequence comes from Nerophis ophidion, assembly GCF_033978795.1. Lineage (NCBI taxonomy): Eukaryota > Metazoa > Chordata > Actinopteri > Syngnathiformes > Syngnathidae > Nerophis > Nerophis ophidion. The sequence goes on from NC_084612.1 coordinate 74,279,120, forward strand.
GAATCTTATTTTTTTTGCGCCATGAGTAGGGAAGGTTGTTTGAATTGCGTCATATAAGTAAATGCTATGGTGTGTTGACTTCAATCTACATTGCCTGGTCATTGACCTGATTGACGCACGTTGATGGTTTGCAAATTTGCAGCAATCGGATCGCCAGATATTTTAAATTACTTTGGAAACACCCCTCAAGCCAGATTATTAGACTAAAGACGCCTCCCAGGCCGTAGTCTGGACACCCCTGCTGTATGGCAAAGTGTTCATTGCTTTAGATCCATGCAGCATATTTGTGCATGGACAACATTTACTGATTAAATCTGGAATTTGCCTGGGGTTTTCTTTTGTAAGGCTTTATCCGTCTAACTCCTCGTTGGTTTCCTCTATAAAAAGCAAAGTCAATATTCTTGTATTGGACTAAAGATTAACTGATTGGAAGGAATGCGTGTCAAAATGGATGTTGTTGTTTTTTTTTACACTGATTGCTTTATTCTTGCACAATTTCGTCATGAGCCGCACTACTGAGCGTTTGAGTGTTTGTAAGAGTGGTGGACATGTTCCTGTGTTGGACATGAGCAGACCGTATGGTCACAAAGACTAGTCAAGTGAAACTTGTAGCACAGAGGTGGCTGACATGTCCCTCGTGATTACAGAGCACAAGACTGCTGGTCACTGCTGATTGGTTCACGTGTTGTACGCACATTAGTCGTAGTCTGCGTGCTGAGACAATGTCATAGTCCAAACCACTTAACAAACCTCTATGTATTTATTTGTTTTTTATGTCATGTAGCGCTTTGAAGAATGACGTCCAGGAAGAAGGTGCTCTTGAAAGTCATCATCCTGGGAGATTCTGGGTGAGTCCACAACGTTTTGTCACCTAAATATAGCAAGTGTTGTAACTGTACTACCATTTCACCAAAGTGTAAATGACATGCCGTGAAGACGTTTGTGCCACTTCCTTGTTGGCTGTGGTTATCGTTTTGCCTTAGCTCGACATATTTTCATCTCTTTTATGTCAGGGGTGCAACAATTCCTCGACAAATATGGACAACAACTCTTGTCACCGACAATTTCATTTGTGGACAATAGTCAATCAATCAATCATATAGCCCTAAATCTCAGGTGTCTCAAAGGGCTGCAAAAGCCACGATGACATCCACGGTCCAGAGCCTACATAAGGGCAAGGAAAAACTTACCCCAGTGGGACGTCAATGTGAATGACTATGAGTAACCTTGAAGAGGACCGCATATGTGGGCGACCCCCCCCAACATAATAGTGAGAGTCCAGTCCATGGTCAGTCATGACATCATCACTCATATTTTTCATGTTGTGGGTGAAAATATGTCAAATGTGGGAACATTTAAACGGTAAATGGGTTATACCATATTTCCTTGAATTGCCGCGGGGGCGCTAATTAATTTAAAACCTCTTCTCACTGCTGCGCTTACCAAAGGCATGCGGTAAAAGTAAGCATGCGCTAATTTTTTTAAAACCTCTTCTCACTCCGGCACTTACCAAAGGCATGCAGTAAAAATTTGAGTGTGATGTAAGGATACATCATGAAAAGCACATTTAAAAAAAATAAACGTTATTATGGTCTCTCTTTTACTTATATAGTCCATGCCAGCTCCTTCTGATCGAAAGCATCGATAACTTGTTTATAGAAGTCTTCCTTATCTTTCTTCAGTTTTTAAATTTTCTCTGTCTTGATAGAGATCTTCCTTTATTACCTCCTCCAGCACATATCACGTCACTCATTTCACTTGTTCTGCAGCCTACTAGTCGCAAAAAGGATCACTAGCGCCCTCTACCACCAGGAGTCGGGAGTCATTTAATGACTCATATTTGACAGACGCAGCTACGGTATTGTGACGGTCTCAAGCCGTCGTCTTGCGGGTTCCCAGGACCACCAAGGAAGGACATGGCTTGAGCAGTTTGATTTTTTTATTTTTCAATAAAACATCAGTCCAGGTCGCTCTTCCGCTCGCTCGCCGTCGCCGCCTCCTCGCTGCCATCTTGGGCCGGGCTGTCTGTCGGACCTTCGGCTCCGCCTCTCCACCAGGTATATTAATAAAACATAGCTGTTTACTGTTCTTTTTAGCATACCAGTATTAAATAGCTTGGACCTTAAATCCTACTGAATAGCTCTTAATCTTCTTCCCTTTATGCGATTTCAAATTACCGGTATTGGAATCAGCCTCCTCCGTTTTGAAAATGATAACATGGGAAATGTCACTCGTGATGTCACGAGTTTGACCCGGCGGTAATACTAAGCATGCGCTAATTATTTTGCGAAGCGAGTTTGACCCGGCTGTAATTCAAGGTAGGCGCATACTATATGCCCTGCGGCAATTCAAGGAAATATGGTACTTGTATAGCGCTTTTCTAGCTTCAAGGTACTGAAAGCGCTTTGACACTACTTCCACATTCACTCATTCACACACACATTCACCCACTGATGCCATGCAAGGCCCTAACCACGGCCCATCAGGAGCAAGGGTGAAGTGTCTTGCTCAAGGACACAACGGACGTGACTTGGTTGGTAGAAGGTGGGGATTGAACAAGGAACCCTCAGGTTGCTGGCGCGGCTACTCTCCCAACTGCGCCACACAGTCCCCATTTCTCCTAATTATTTTAAACAAAAAGCTCATTTTTGTAAAGCAAATCTTGTTCTCGTAGCACTACCTCAGACGGCACTGTATCAAAAACTGGCATCAATCTCTAAAGGATATCACCACATGGGCTCAGGAACACTTCAGAAGACCACTGTCACTAAATACAGTTTGTCGCTACATCTGTAAGTGCAAGTTAAAGCTCTACGATGCAAAGCGAAAGCCATTTATCAACAACATCCAGAAACGCCGCCGGCTTCTCTGAGCCCGAAATCATCTAAGATGGACTGATGCAAAGTGGAAAAGTGTTCTGTGGTCTGACGAGTCCACATTTCAAATTGTTTTTGGAAATATTTGACATCGTGTCATCCGTACCAAAGAGGAAGCGAACCATCCAGACTGTTATCGACGCAAAGTTCAAAAGCCAGCATCTGTGATGGTATGGGGGTGCATTAGTGCCCAAGGCATGGGTAACTTACACATCTGTGAAGGCACCATTAATGCTGAAAGGTACATACAGGTTTAGGAACAACATATGCTGCCATCTAAGCCCCGTCTTTTTCATGGACGCCCCTGCTTATTTCAGCGAGACAATACCAAGCCACATTCAGCACGTGTTACAACAGCGTGGCTTTGTAAAAAAAGAGTGCGGGTACTTTCCTGGCCCGCCTGCAGTCCAGACCTGTCTCCCATGGAAAATGTGTGGCGCATTATGAAGCGTAAAATACGACAGCGGAGACCCCGGACTGTTGAACGACTGAAGCTCTACATAAAACAAGAATGGGAAAGAATTCTACTTTCAAAGCTTCAACAATTAGTTTCCTCAGTTCCCAAACGTTTATTGAGTGTTGTTAAAAGAAAAGGTGATGTAACACAGTGGTGAACATGCCCTTTCCCAACTACTTTGGCACGTGTTGCAGCCATGAAATTCTAAGTAAAATATTATTTGCGAAAAAAAAAAAAGTTTACGAGTTTGAACATCAAATATCTTGTCTTTGTAGTGCATTCAACTGAATATGGGTTGAAAAGGATTTGCAAATCATTGTATTCCGTTTATATTTACATCTAACACAATTTCCCAACTCATATAGAAACAGGGTTTGTACGACTCTTTTTAAAGTACCAATGATTGTCGCACACACACTAGGTGTGGTAGGATTATTCTCTGCATTTGACCCATCACTCATGGTCACCTCCTGCGAGGTGAGGGGAGCAGTGAGCAGTGGCGGTGGCCGCGCCCGGTAATCATTTTTTGGTGATTACACCCCCAATTCCAACCCTTGATGCTGAGTGCCAAGCAGGGAAGTAATGACTCCCATTTTTATAGTCTTTGGTATGACTCGGCCGGGGTTTGAAACTCACAACCTACCTATCTCAGGCCACTATTTGCCGAAAACTGTAAGACAAAAACCAATATGGCCGACTTCCTGTTCGTTCTGAGGTATGAGTTCCTGAGACTTTTATGAGCGTCCTGTCATGAGAGACGTCTCCTGCCATTTCCGTGTCAATAGGTGAAACTGGTAGAAGGGGCTAATTTTTTCTCCTTTTAAAGGTGGCGCTAGAGAGCCAATTTTGAAGTTTCATTTTCGGGACCCCCAAAATATAAAATTTTTCACCATACCTGACACGCCTGCAAAATATGGGGACTTTAGTGCGTGTTAAGGGCCTCAAAAAGGCGTCCAAATGTATGAAAGAAAAAACAGCAATATCAATATGGCCCTTGTGATGGGCCCCTAAATATATTTAGTCAATAATCAATGACTTATTTCAAGTAAAGAACTGTGGTAGTCCCCTGATCATGTGTTGTTGTGCAGCGTTGGAAAGACGTCCCTGATGAACCAGTATGTCAACAAGAAGTTCAGCAACCAGTACAAAGCCACCATCGGGGCAGACTTCCTGACAAAGGAGGTGATGGTGGACGACCGGCTCGTCACCATGCAGGTGCGTAGTGACCACTCCAGCTGTGTAGTGACCACTCCAGCTGTGTAGTGACCACTCCAGCTGCGTAGTGACCACTCCAGCTGTGTAGTGACCACTCCAGCTGCGTAGTGACCACTCCAGCTGTGTAGTGACCACTCCAGCTGTGTAGTGACCACTCCAGCTGTGTAGTGACCACTCCAGCTGTGTAGTGACCACTCCAGCTGTGTAGTGACCACTCCAGCTGTGTAGTGACCGCTCCAGCTGTGTAAGTGACGTCTGGCTCCAACCATGGAACATGTGGCTACGCAGATCTGGGACACAGCAGGCCAGGAGAGGTTCCAGTCCTTGGGCGTGGCCTTCTACCGTGGGGCCGACTGCTGCGTGCTGGTGTTTGACGTGACCGCCCCCAACACCTTCAAGACCCTGGACAGCTGGAGGGACGAGTTCCTCATCCAGGCCAGCCCTCGAGACCCGGAGAACTTCCCCTTCGTGGTGCTGGGCAACAAGATCGACCTGGAGAACCGACAGGTAGAGAAGTGCTGCTTGAACATTTCCTGCAAACACTTGAAGTTGAGCTAAACAGTCAACAGTAGAGGTGGCAATCTTTGGCCTCCTCACAGGTCACTGCCATGATTGATACATCTGTCTTTGATGTATGTGGATGCTGTTTTATATTTATTTTTGTTTCATTAAGTAAGTGTTTGTCACGTGCAACTTTGAAAACAGTGCATTTGTAATAAGAAACAAAAACTGGAACATTAGAACCCTAAGATAAAGGAGCAGGTCAGATCTCTCAGTGAGGTCGATGACCAAGGAGAACGTGGAGTTGGAATATAATTACAACATTTTATGTACATATTTATATAACATGTAACTACAAGCTCCATTCACAGACAGAGTCCCATTGCTTTATGAGCGGTCGAGCGAGTCAAAAGCTGAAAAAGAAAAAGAAAAATTGTTTATTTTTTTTTATTTTATTTGTGGCAGCCGTAATTCTTTGGTGGCGGGCCTCCACAAATAAATGAATGTGTGGGAAACCCTGTATATATACACGTGTATGTATGTGTGTGTATATATACGTATGTTTTTTATGTTTGTATATATATGTATATATATATTAGGGGTGTGGGAAAAAATCGATTCCAATTTGAATCGCGATTCTCACGTTGTGCGATTCAGAATCGATTCTCTTTTTTTTTTTTAAATCGATATATCGAATCACGACCCCAAGAATCGATATTGAATCGAATCGTGGGACACCCAAAGATTCGCAGCCCTAATATATATATCCATCCATCCATCCATCATCTTCCGCTTATCCGAGGTCGGGTCGCGGGGGCAACAGCCTAAGCAGGGAAGCCCAGACTTCCCTCTCCCCAGCCACTTTGTCCAGCTCTTCCCGGGGGATCCCCAGGCGTTCCCAGGCCAGCCGGGAGACATAGTCTTCCCAATGTGTCCTGGGTCTTCCCCGTGGCCTCCTACCGGTTGGACGTGCCCTAAACACCTCCCTAGGGAGGCGTTCGGGTGGCATCCTGACCAGATGCCCGAACCACCTCATCTGGCTCCTCTCGATGTGGAGGAGCAGCGGCTTTACTTTGAGTTCCTCCCGGATGACAGAGCTTCTCACCCTATCTCTAAGGGAGATCCCCGCCACACGGTGGAGGAAACTCATTTCGGCCGCTTGTACCCGTGATCTTATCCTTTCGGTCATGACCCAAAGCTCATGACCATAGGTGAGGATGGGAACGTAGATCGACCGGTAAATTGAGAGCTTTGCCTTCCGGCTCAGTTCCTTCTTCACCACAACGGATCGGTACAACGTCCGCATTACTGAAGACGCCGCACCAATATATATATATATATATATATATATATAAGTTTATATATATATATAAGTATATGTAGTCGAGGTTTCTGTGGTTTATCCGTTATACAGTGCTCAATACTGGAGTAGAGCGTAATATACGTTAGGTCGGGAAAAAACACAGAGTCTCTATCATCCCTTCAAGTATGTTTCGCAGGTTTCCCTGCTCTTCAGGGGATTTCCTGGAGATTTTCTGAAATCCCCTGAAGAGCAGGGGAACTTGCGAAACAGGCTTTTAGGGATGAAGTAGTCTGTGTTTTTTCCTGACCTAACGTGTGTGTGTGTATATATATGTTTATGTGTGTGTATATATGTGTGTATGTGTGTGTATATCCCAGGTCAAACGAGCACCGTCATAAAAGCGTTTGGACATATTTGACTGTCAAGTTGCAACATGTTACTTTGAAGTCATTAAGAGTGACGATGGCTTGTGTTCATCACAAAGATTATTATTATTAAGGCTTAGGTCAGGCTGATTACTAAAATAAAATACTGTTCGAATGAATTACACTGCAAAAGAAAAATGATGAAAAATACATTTATATATTATTGCGAAGTGCTAAAATTGATGAATTAGACTTAAAATAATAAATGATATAAGTATGTTTCTTAGTTAAAGTGCAGATGAAAATACAGTGTCACAAGTTTAGTCATCATTTTGGCTTTTAAGAAACTTCTGTCTCTTCCGTTGTCTTGAGATTGTCATTACTGCCACAAGTGGTGGGAAAGTGTATTACAAGGGAGTAGAATGGAGAGGAAGTGCCTTCACACAGCCGCGGTGTACTTCCTGTCCCAGGTGACCACCAAGAGGGCCCAGGCCTGGTGTCAGAGTAAGAACAACATTCCCTACTTTGAGACCAGCGCCAAGGAAGCTATAAACGTGGAGCAGGCCTTCCAGACCATTGCACGCAACGCCCTCAAGCAGGTGAGTCACCGCCAGGTGGTTATAGGCCCGCCGGGACCGTTGACCTCGCCCTCATTTTCTGCGGCAGGAGACGGAGGTGGAGCTCTACAACGAGTTCCCCGAACCCATCAAGCTGGATCGAAATGAGCGAGCCAAGACTTCGGCCGAGAGCTGCAGCTGCTGAGCGACCACCAAGACTCTCTCTCTCTTTCTCTCTCTCTCTCTCTCTCTCTGTCTCTCACCACCCGTCGCCCCCAGGGAACGCCCCCGCCCGATAGTCTTCCTCCGTCACGTCCATTCCATCATCCCTCTCACCGAGTGCACAAACCATGGTTACGCTCTGGGGAAGAAGAAGAAGACAAGCACACAGCCAGTGTCCAAAGAACACAGAGGAGAACAGCGCCCCCCTCTGGCACTCGCTGGTGAGACATCAACTTGTTGGACCCTTATTGGGAACTCTTAACTGGACTGATTTGGTGCTTAGTAATAATGTGAGACCATGGTCAGCATCCCAAGAAGCTTATCAGCCCTTTCTCTTCACTCTCTATTGCCTGTCAAAAGTAATGTTGTTGAAGTATATACACACACACACACATACATATAAACATACATATATATATATATATAAATGACATTTATATTTGAATTGGCAAATGTTACTTCTCAAGCCAATCTGAAACACATTCATTTTTTGTTTTTGCACTTTCTAATGTAATTTTGCCTTTATATGTTCTTTATGTAGAGGGATGATTGATTATGGGCAACTTCTGCCAAACACACACACACACACACGCCTTTTCTGTTAATATATGGTATAAAAGTATCTCTGATTGTACGACCAGCTCCACTACACGCTTCTGCTAACACTCTTTCAACGTTCATCTCCCTCATTTCTCCTCTCACCGTCTGCTTGTAGCTCAGGTTGGCGAAACTATTTCATATTTTAAACGCCTCGTGTATTACTGCGGTGTATAGACAAAATGATATAAGGGGTTGATGTCTCTTTCCATCTACAACAACCCATCAGTTGTTCTGCCCTTATATTCTTTCTCCTCGTAGAAAATGAACAGACGCACTGCAATGCCAATAATGTTGTCAACGGAAATTTGAACATCTAATAAAACTCTTGAATATATCAGATTGTAGTTCCTGTTTGAGAAAAAGGGGTGTCAGACTCATTTTAGTTAAGGAAAATATATTCCCATTTGATTTGATTTTTATTAAGGATCCCCATTAGCTGGTTGCCACAACAACCCACTAGTCTTCCTGGGGTCCACGACTCAACACAATTACAAGTAAAAGCATATAATTGTAACTACGCAATACAGACAAAAATAAATAAAAGCATCAATAAGAAAACAGGCAAAGAATTTACAGTCACAGAATAATAATTACCATATACATATAACTACACAATATAAAACCAAACATAAAAAATCATCAACGAGCAAAGTAATTTAAAAACTCAGATAAAATATTACTTTCATTTTAAAAAGCTGTTTACTTTCAGTGCCGGTGAGAGTTTGAGGCAGGTTATTCCAGAGCGATACAGATCTATAAATAAAAGATTTCCGCAAAGCATTCTTCCTGGGAAGAGGGAGTACACAATGCCCCTCACTAGACGCCCTGGTAATATGATTGTGCTACTGTGAACTATTTGAGCCCTTTAATGCGTAATTCATGGTCATTGACATGAATTGCTGTCATTGTCCACAAGATGGCGGGAAATTTGCACGCCGATGTGTTATTACGCTAGAAAAAAATGTATGTATAGAGAATAACAATGTCGCGACAGCTCTGTTATTATACAGGTTATGGAACGTAAATGAAGTATTGTTGACGGTTTATGAATGCATTTTGAAAGTGGTTTGGAGCTAGAATGGATTGCTCCCATTATCTGCATTGCTAAGTACCAAAAACTAGTCCATTTTTCCAAGTTAAAATGCCCGTTAAAAGTAAAAAATCATCGTCTCTCATAATGATTGTGAATGATAGGAAAAATTCCCCCCCAAAAAAGTCAAGTTCCCCTTTAAAGCATGGTCATTGATATGAATTTCTGTCATTTTCCACAAGATGGCAGCAAATTTGCACGTGACGTGTTATTACGCTAGAAAAAAGTATGTATAGACAATAACAATGTCACGACAGCTTGGTTATTAAACAGGATATGGAACGTAAATGAAGTATTGTTGACGGTTTATGAGAAAAGCAGGACTTTTACTACCGGTTACCGATTTGAAGAAAATAAGAGTATTAGCTGTCAACCTGTTCTGCACTGTTAGCCAGGAAAGAGAAGCATGCATTTGGTTTACATTGGTTCTTGGTGAACAACCCAGAACCAGCCTTGCTGCTCTATTCTAAACAATCTGGAGCTTACTGATCTCACAGCTTGCAGCAGATTCACAGACTTTCAAACAATAGTCCAGATGACACAAGACTAAACTCTTAACAATCTGACAAAGAAGAAGTAGGCCGCAATGGTAAAATTATGGCATGATAACTTAAAAATAAAGACAACTCCAGGTTGTTTGACTTTAGGCCAAAAATAGAACGAGCACATTCTGAAAACGTACAAATCACAAATACCGTATTTCCTTGAATTGCCGCCGGGTATATAGTATGCGCCTGCCTAGAATCAATGCCGAGTCAAACTCGTTTCGCAAAATAATTAGCGCATGCTTAGCATTACCGCCGGCTCAGGATTAACGCCGGGTCAAACTCGTTTCGCAAAATATTGTTTTTATTAGCGCATTTCTAGAATTTCCGCCGGGTCAAACTCGTTTTGCAAAATAATTAGCATATGCCTAGGATTTCCGCAGGGTCAAACTCGTCACGTCACGAGTGACACTTTGTCATCATTTTCAAAATGGAGGAGGCTGATTTCAATCATTTGAAATCACATAAAGGGAAGAAGATTAAGAGCTATTCAGTAGGATTCAAGGTCCAAGCTATTGAATATGCTAAAGAGAACAGTAAGCAGCTATGTTTTATTAATATACCGTAGCTGCGTGTGTCAAATATGAGTCATTAAATGACTCCCGCCTCCTGGTGGTAGAGGGCGCTAGTGATCCTTCTTCCGACTACTCGGCTGCAGAAGAAGTGACAACAAGCAGCAAGAGTGAGCAGCGTGTGTTTATTTTTCCTCTCGCTTGCACTTTTAACATGGAGGATTACATATCTAAAATAAAACAGTTTTCTAAACTGGACTTTCAATCGAAGCAGGAAGTAATAAAGGAAGATCTCCATCGAGACTTTTAAAACCGAAGAAAGATAAGGAAGACTTCTATAAACAAGTTATCGATGCTTTTGATCAGAAGGAACTGCGCATGGACTTCATTTATAAGTAAAGGTAAGATCATAATAACGTTTTTTTTTTTTATTAAATGTGCTTTTCATGATGGTATCCTTACATCACACCAAATATTTAAACGCAGGCCTAAATTTACCGCATGCCTTATGTAACCGCCGGAGTGAGAAGAGGTTTTAAATTAATTAGCGCCCCGGCGGCAATTCAAGGCAATACGTTAATCCTCTGGACTAAACACTTCAAATTTGTTGAAAATTCTGAGGAAATTGGTGCAGTTCCAAAAAACAGAACCAGCTTGGACTTGGTCTCAGTGTATCTACAAAGCCAGGATTAAACTTTATGTCAGTCTTTCTGGGATTGAACCAAAACATGTAAACTCTTCTGGGTATAAAATACCTCCTTTGTCATGTCCACATATCAATCCAGAGCTAACTCAAGAAACAAAGGTAAAAACTATTCATAAAGGTTAAGTTCACTTGTTAGTGAATGAGCCAGACTACGTGTACTATAAGACTCGGAATAGCTCAACGGTTAAGACTGCTGCCTCTCACGCAGTACTACTAGGTTCGAATCCACAACTAGGAAGATCTAGTTTTTTGATTTGCCTCGATCATAGTTCACTGATTACATTTGTATATGAGCGAAAACCAAGTCTTGACGGGACCCAGGATAGCTCAATGGTCAACACTACGGGCTCCTAATACAGGGGTACTGGGTTCAAATCCCATACATGGCATCAGTAATTTGGCTGTATGGTGTCAAAACGACATACATTGTGGGGTGTTTCTTCTCCCCCACACAGAGTAATGTTATGTGCTAGTTGTTTGAGTAACATATAGTTGAAAAACTAAGTAAACACTAAAGATAATAATAATCAAAAATAAATTGTCAAATAGTCAATGATGACACCTCAGGGGTTACCTGTGTGTGTGTGTGTGTGTGTGAATGAATGAGTGTGTGTGTGCAAGTGAGTGTAATTCCTGAGGTGGGTGGGAATAGGAGTATAAAGTTAAAAATAGAGCGTTGACCAATGAGCTCTCCTGGGTACAAATAAACTAAAATAGGTTAATTGTAATTGGATAAAAAAAAATAATAATAATAATTATTTTAACATTACATGGGAGAGGTGACACAGTCACAATATATATCACCTTGAAGCCTCCAGACGGCTTTGTAAATTACATGTCAACCCAACCAGGAATCGAACCCAGCACCCTTCGACCTGAGTCAACAGTCTTAACCACTGTGCTATCCTGGGTCTTGTAAAGATCAAGTTTTTTTTCATACACAAATGCAATCGAGGACTTCTGGCTCAGTAAAATATGATGAGGTAGAACAAAACATCATCAACCCGAGTGGGGTTTGAACCCACTACCTTTCATTCCGAGTCAGCAGTCTTAACCGCTGGTCTATCCTGGGTCTTGTGAAGCAAAGACTGTGTTACATACACAAATGTAATTGAGGACTCCTGGCTCAGTAAAGTATAATGAGTTACAGCAAAATATTATCAACCAGAGTGGGGTTTGAACCCACTACCTTTCATTTCGAGTCAGCAGTCTTAACCGCTGGTCTATCCTGGGTCTTGTGAAACAAAGACTGTGTTACATACACAAATGTAATCGAGGACTCCTGGCTCAGTAAAGTATAATGAGTTACAGCAAAATATTATCAACCAGAGTGGGGTTTGAACCCACTACCTTTCATTCCGAGTCAGCAGTCTTAACCGCTGGTCTATCCTGGGTCTTGTGAAGCAAAGACTGTGTTACATACACAAATGTAATTGAGGACTCCTGGCTCAGTAAAGTATGATGATTTAGAACAAAACATCATCAACCAGAGTGGGGTTTGAACCCAGTACCATTCATTCCAAGTCAGCAGTCTTAACCCCTGGTCTATCCTGGGTCTTGTGAAGCAAGGAATGTGTTCCATACACAAATGTAATCAAGGACTCCTGGCTCAGTAAAGTATGATGATTTAGAACAAAACATCATCAACCAGAGTGGGGTTTGAACCCAGTACCTTTCATTCCGAGTCAGCAGTCTTAACCGCTGGTCTATCCTGGGTCTTGTTAAGCAAAGACTGTATTACATACACAAATGTAATCGAGGACTCCTGGTTCAGTAAAGTATGATGATTTAGAACAAAACATCATCAACCAGAGTGGGGTTTGAACCCAGTACCTTTCATTCCGAGTCAGCAGTCTTAACCGCTGGTCTATCCTGGGTCTTGTGAAGCAAAGACTGGGTTACATACACAAATGTAATTGAGGACTCCTGGCTCAGTAAAGTATAATGAGTTACAGCAAAATATTATCAACCAGAGTGGGGTTTGAACTCAGTACCTTTCATTCCGAGTTAGCAGTCTTAACCGCTGGTCTATCCTGGGTCTTGTGAAGCAAGGAATGTGTTCCATACACAAATGTAATCAAGGACTCCTGGCTCAGTAAAGTATGATGATTTACAACAAAACATCACCAACCAGAGTGGGGTTTGAACCCAGTACCTTTCATTCCGAGTCAGCAGTCTTAACCGCTGGTCTATCCTCGGTCTTGTGAAGCAAAGACTGTTTTACATACACAAATGTAATCGAGGACTCCTGGTTCAGTAAAGTATGATGATTTAGAACAAAACATCATCAACCAGTGTGGGGTTTGAACCCAGTACCTTTCATTCCGAGTCAGCAGTCTTAACCGCTGGTCTATCCTGGGTCTTGTGAAGCAAAGACTGGGTTACATACACAAATGTAATCGAGGACTCCTGGTTCAGTAAAGTATGATGATTTAGAACAAAACATCATCAACCAGAGTTGGGTTTGAACCCAGTACCTTTCATTCCAAGTCAGCAGTCTTAACCGCTGGTCTATCCTGGGTCTTGTGAAGCAAAGACTGGGTTACATACACAAATGTAATTGAGGACTCCTGGCTCAGTAAAGTATAATGAGTTACAGCAAAATATTATCAACCAGAGTGGGGTTTGAACTCAGTACCTTTCATTCCGAGTCAGCAGTCTTAACCGCTGGTCTATCCTGGGTCTTGTTAAGCAAAGACTGTATTACATACACAAATGTAATCGAGGACTCCTGGTTCAGTAAAGTATGATGATTTAGAACAAAACATCATCAACCAGAGTGGGGTTTGAACCCAGTACCTTTCATTCCGAGTCAGCAGTCTTAACCGCTGGTCTATCCTGGGTCTTGTGAAGCAAAGACTGGGTTACATACACAAATGTAATCGAGGACTCCTGGCTCAGTAAAGTATGATGATATAGAACAAAACATTATCAACCAGTGTGGGTTTGAACCCAGTACCTTTCATTCCAAGTCAGCAGTCTTAACCCCTGGTCTATCCTGGGTCTTGTGAAGCAAGGATTGTGTTCCATACACAAATGTAATCGAGGACTCCTGGCTCGGTAAAGTATGATGAGGTGGAACAAAATCCTGTCAACTAGAGTGGGGTTTGAACCCAGAACCTCTCGTTCAGAGTTAGCAGTCTTAACCACTGAGCTATACTTTGTCTTGGTAAGGGCACATTTCTTTCCATACACAAATGTTATCTAAGCAGTGTTTCCCAGTGTTTAAGGTGGAGTCTCTCCCAGGGGACAGGCGGACAGAGAATGTGCTGGGTGAGTGTGAGGACCAGTGTAATTTGGCCTGTCGCCGCCATCACATCTCCATCTCATCGCTGCCTGGGGGGGGGGGGGGCAATAGACAACAGACTGTAGTGAAGTAGGCCGGCTTCGTCGCGTGAAGAAGCCTACAATTTTTGGTTGTGTTTTCCGCTCTGTATGCTGAATGGCAATAGACAATAGCTGGACAGGACAAATTAATTAATTAATTTAAAAAAGGCTTTAGTTCAGGCAATGGCTCTTTGCTGTCAAGGCGGCCGCCTTAACAACGAAGCGCTGCGGGAAACCCTGTGTATAATAAACTGTATTTATATATTAAAAAATACTTAAGTGTTTATTGTTTATTGTGAATACATTGTGGTGCTGAATTTCCCCCAGGGATCAATAAAGTACTTTGTATTATATTATATTCTATTAATCTCAGGTTATTACCCACATGCATAATTTGAATATATTTTTAAAAAGCGACCTTCTGAAAGCAGACATTACTGTGATTTAGCATCAATCAAAATGAGTTTGACAGCCCTGTACTAGTATATCAAAATAATTTGACTTTTCCAATTTTGTATCAAAATTTCAGCATTTTTTTCCACTACATTACTTCTTTTTGCTCATTTTTCTTGCAGTTTTACATTGGGATTTTTTTTTTTTTCCAACATGTTGCAAGCCAACAAAACTCAAGCTGCCGGCCAAAAATGACTTCACTATGGAGACCGCTGGCATGAAGCAAATCATTGGGGAAAAAAAATACTTTTATTTTATGGTCATTACTTAATGGATGATAATTAATGTAGACAAAACCTGCTTGGTATTATTGTTTTTTCTTTTTCTTTGTGTTGTACTTATGTGATCCCCAAAATTATATTAGGATTATTCAGACGCACATTGTTCTTTGGTCACTGAAATTGCATCGAAAAGTACCTTATTTTGATTTCATATTATCTGATAGTGATTGCCTCAAATTAAGCAATGCTGCCCTCTTGTGGTCAAACAAAGACGACACTTCAAATGCTGCACTTTCTCAACTAGTAATTTTCACTCAAACACGCACAGTGTCTTAATTTATTTCACCAAATAAACGCATTTTTTCAACCAATGTTGATGTACTTACTCAAGTTAGAAGCAATTATTGACACATTGTGTTGACATTTAGGAGTTATCTGCTAAGCGGAAACTCGGCGCAATGTCAATGCTAGCCGGAAGAGGAGCGCTTGAAAGTCACCAAACTAAATATTGATAAGATACAATGTAATTAATTAAAGCTGCAAGCAGCGATGGACTGAACCGACTTTTGCTGGTGTTTCCTGCCTTTATCCATTCAACATATCTTTACCTGCACTTTACCTACCTTCCCTGCATCCTGGGGTCACACTAGTGCTTCTTTCTGTCACCCATACACGCTGGTGCTTCCTGCCATAATCCAGACAACATATCTTTACCTGCACTTTACCTACCTGTATCCTGGAGTCAAACTGGTGCCTCCTTCTTTCACCCAGTCAGCATATATTTACCTGCACAGTACCTACCTTCTCTGCAGTGTGTGGTCACGCTGGTGCTTCCTGCTTTTAAGCGGCCATCTTGAGACGGCAGCAGCATCAGCGCAGCAGTTCTTTGAAGGCTTGTAATATCAAAATTGGAGCAGTTAGAAAAACTCTTTGCGCAACTTTTAATCAAAAGGGTTCAATCTCTCTCCTGTGGTAGTTTGAAGCCGACACAACAAACGCGCTCAGAGGAGTTAATGTTTGAAAAAAGGTGACGGGTTTTTACAAAACTTTTGTTTTGAAGGGGTCATTGCCAGCTTCCGGTTGATTTTTTCTGAAGAATGTAAAAGAATGAAATGTAGGTCTAAGTGAGACCTACATAGAGGTTTTTGTTTCATTTCTCTACGACATTCCTACTGGAAGTTACAAGCAGTTGTGTGTGTTTTTTTCCGAACAGCAGTTTTGTCAGTGTTTTATTCCTAGGGGGCGCTAGAGGGCAATTTTGAGTTTTGGGGTTTGTTTTTTTATCAGATCGCAATTTTCACCAGTCCTTATGTGTGTGTCCAGTTTTGTGAGTGTTAAAGCATTTTAAGGGGGTCAAATTACAGCTCATAGAGGCAAAAATTACATTTTTTAGGAAACTTTTGTTTTGAAGGGGTATTTGCCAACTTCCTGTTGATTTTTGCTCAATGATGTCACTGTATGAAATGTAGGTCTAAGTGAGACCTACATAGAGGTTTTTGTTTCATGTCTCTACGACATTCCTACTGGAAGTTACAAGCAGTTTTGTCTTTGTTTTTTCCTAAAGCGCAACTTTGAGTTTTGGGTTTAGTTTCTTTGATTAGATGGCAATTTTTGCCAGTCCTGATGTGTGTCAAGTTTGGTGAGTTTTGAAGCATGTTAAGGGGGTCAAATTACAGCTCAAAGAGGTGGTGGAATAATAAAGAATAATAAAACCTTAGAAATACAATAGGGTCATCTGTCCCAAAGGGACATTCGGTCCCTAATTAACGTGTGAATTCCTAACATATGTTAAAAACATTCCTGGCTCGCTATCAAAGATGATAATACGCTATGACGCTGAAATGTTGACAAATAAATGTATTTGAGGAAGACCAGGTCGTGTTGTTGTGTGGGTGCGTCTTTAAGTTCCGGGTAGCAACGTGCTGTCACATTAGTTCCACCAACAGAGCCTCTGTCCTAGTCATGTTGTTTCTGTATTATTAAAAAAATTCACGTTTTATTTTAACCTGTTTCAATTCATTTAAAGTAACAAGGACAACCACAAATAAGCCTCTTTATTATTTTGTTGACATTTAGGAGTTAACTGCTGAGCGGAAGCTAGGCGGAACGCGAATGCTAACCGGAAGAGGAGCGCCTAAAAGTCAACAAACTAAATATTTAATATAAATGTAATTAATTAATTAAAGTGTGGAATGTTAACATATGTTAAAAAATTCCTCACTCACTATCAAATATGATAATACGTTATGACGGTGAAATGTTGACAAATAAATGTATGTGAGGAAAACGCAGTCCTGTTGTTGTGTGCGTGCGTCTTTATGTTCCGGAGAGCAACGTGGACCAACACAGCATATGTCAAAATCATGTTGTTTCTCTATTATAATATTACATGTTTTATTTTAACCTGTTTCAATTCATTCAAAGTAACATGGACAACTACAAATAAGCCTCTTTATTATTTTGTTGACATTTAGGAGTTAACTGCTAAGGCTAAACAAGACCAATGTGCTGAGTCAGGAAGTGGACACTCCACCAGCCATCACAATTGATAAGCACCAACTCAAAATAGTACACCAATTTACTTACCTGGGATCCACCATCAGTGACAATCTGTCCCTTGATAGTGAGATCAACAAACGTATCGGCAAAGCTGCCACAACCCTAGGGCGCCTCACAACCCGCGTCTGGGAGAACCGGAAGCTGACAACTCCTACCAAGATGGCAGTGTACAACGCCTGCATTGTCAGCACTCTTCTCTACGGCAGCGAAACATGGACAACATACTCCAAACAGGAGCGCAAACTGAACACCTTCCACATGCGCTGCCTTCGCCGCATCCTCGGCATCCATTGGAGTGACAAGGTGACGAATGCCCAAGTCCTCCAACGCGCTGGTCTTCCTACCATGTTCACGCTGCTCAGACAACGCAGGCTGCGTTGGCTCGGCCACGTGTGCCGTATGGAGGATGGACGTATCCCAAAGGACATCCTGTATGGCGAACTTGCCTCTGGCAAGAGATCTGTTGGCCGGCCGAAACTGCGCTTCAAAGATATCTGCAAGCGGGACATGAAAGCCCTGGACATAAACACTGAACATTGGGAAGAAGTAGCGGCTGGCCGCAGCAAATGGCGCAGTGTCCTTCACAAACAGCTGAAGACTGGCGAGGAAAAGATCCATGCCACAGCCAATGAAAAAAGAACCAAGCGGAAGACAAGCACTCCTGCAGTTGCGCCTTCCAGCTACATCTGCAGTAAATGCGGCCGTGTTTGCCTCTCCCACATCGGACTCATCAGCCACAGCAGGCGTTGTCGCTGAGTTTAAACTTGACCTCTGGACTGGCGCAGTATCCATAGTCGTTACGACTGACGGAGGCCTTAAGAAGAAGGAGTTAACTGCTAAGGCTAAGCGGAACGTCTATAGCCGGAAGAGAAGCACCAAAAAGTCACTAAACTAAATACTGATAAGATACACTGTAATTAATTAACGTGTGGATTATTATCGTATGTCAAAAATATTCCTGACTCGCTATTAAAGATGATAATATGTTATGACGGTGAAATGTTGACAAATAAATGTATGTGAGGAAAACTAAGTCGTGTTGTTGTGTGCGTCCATCTTTATGTTCCGGGTAGCAACGTGTTGTCACATTAGTTCCACCAACACAGCCTCTGTCCAGGTCATGTTGTTTCTCTATTATAATAATATTACATGTTTTATGTAACTCCCTCCAAATAACACAGACACCATGGCTTTCTTGAACTGATTTATTTTCCCTTCAAATCCTCCGTGAAAACTGTAATAAATAAAACACGTTAAAAACGTAAAAATAATAACATGCACAGCATGTGAATCAAACATTTTACCAAGTAAAATACCAACAAATGACAAACAAATACCTGCATGCGTCTTTTAAGAGGAAATTATGATCTTCTGGCTCTTATAGCCCAAACGCTTCAAGTCTTTGTGACACTTTTTTAGTCTTTTTTACAATCAGTCGCTCCCTTTCTCCCTTCTCGTCGCATCAAAGAAAATGTTTTCTCATACCCGGAAGTAGCTTCCTCACATCCGCTGACGGACCAAACGAGACACTTCAAAATAAAAGTATGCCCACAAACTTAACAAAAAGGCATGAAATGACATTTTAACCTTAGTAACATGAATGAAGCCTTCTTATGAACCTTTATGCATTTTGATTTGAATTCACTTTTATGAACTTAACTTATTCTGTTTTTAGAGAAATAAAACAAAATATAATAATTATTAGTAGCAACAGTCACATTTTATTTTAACCTGTTTCAATTAACTTAAAGTAACAAGGACAACCACAAATAAGTATCTTTATTATTACATTTAAGAGTTAAATGCTGAGCGGAAGCTAATGCTAATGTCAATGCTAACCGGAAGAGGATCGCCTAAAAGTAAAAAAAACTAAATATTGATAAGATACAATGTAATCAATTAAAGCGTGGATTTTTACCGTATATTAAAACATTCCCGACTCACTATCAAATATGATATTACGCTATGAAGGTGAAATGTTGACAAATAAATATATGTGAGGAAACCTAAGTCGTGTTGTTGTGTGCGTGCGTCTTTATAGTCCGGGTAGCAACGTGCTGTCACATTCATTTCCGCCAACACAGCCTCTGTCCAAGTCATGTAGTTTCTCTACTAAAATATTTTACGTTTTATTTTAACCTGTTTCAATACATCTAAAGTAACAACGACAACCACAAATAAGCCTCTTTATTATTTTGTTGACATTTAGGACTTAACTGCTGAGCGGAAGCTCGGCAGAACGTCAATGCTAACCGGAGGAGGAGCGCCTAAAAGTCACCAAACTAAATAATGATAAGATAAAATATAATTAATTAAAGTTTGGATTCTTACCGTATGTTAAAAAAAATCCCGACTAGTTATCAAATATAATAATACGCTATGACGGTAAAATGTTGACAAATAAATTAATGTGAGGAAGACCTAGTCGTGTTGTTTTGTGTGTGCGTCTTTATGTTCCGGGTAGCAACGTGCTGTCACATTAGTTCCACCAACACAGCTTCTGTCCAAGTCATGTTGTTTTCAAACTGCTTCTCTATTATAATAATATCCAATGTTTTATCTTTTAACCTGTTTCAATACATTTAAACTAGCATGGACAACCACAAATAAGCCTCTTTATTTATTCATTTTTGACATCAAGAGAGGAACCCTGGTGTTTGTATTCGTGAATGTGCTCGTCATGCTGGTAGTTTTTTATTTATTTATTCATATTTTTATGAATTATTTTCCAAAAATAACACCAACCAAAACAAATAACTAACAGAGGAAAAACAAAACACACAAGACAAAGCAAATAAAAGCAAAGAAAACAATCCCCCCCTCACTCACTCACACACACACACACACACACACACATACATATCCATTGAGAGAAGCTTACATGAACTAGTGCAGGGGTCACCAACGCGGGCACCAGGTCGCCCGTAAGGACCAGATGAGTCGCCCGCTGGCCTGTTCTAAAAATAGCTCAAATAGCAGCACTTACCAGTGAGCTGACTCTATTTTTTTAATTGTATTTATTTACTAGCAAGCTGGTCTCGCTTTGCTCGACATTTTGAAATCCAAGAGAGACAAAACTCAAATAGAATTTGAAAATCCAAGAAAATATTTTAAAGACTTCACTGGTTTATTTTTTTTACTTTGCTTCTAATAACTTTCAGAAAGACTATTTTAGAGAAAAAATACAACCTTAAAAATGATTTTAGGATTTTTAAACACATATACCTTTTTACCTTTTAAATTTCTTCCTCTTCTTTCCTGACAATTTAAATCAATGCTCAAGTAAATTTATTTGTTTTATTGTAAACAATAATAAATACATTTTAATTTAATTCTTCATTTTAGCTTGAGTTTTTTCAACAGAGAATATTTGTAAAATATCTTTTCAAATTTATTATGATTAAAATAAAAAAAAATATTCTGGCAAATCTAAAACATCTTTATAATCAAATTTAAATCTTATTTCAAAGTCTTTTGAATTTCTTTTAAAATTTTGGTTCTGGAAAATCCAGAAAAAATAATGATTTGTTAGAAATATAGCTTGGTCCAATTTGTTATATATTCTAACAAAGTGCAGATTGGATTTTAACCCATTCAAAACATGTCATCAAAATTCTAAAATTAATCTTAATCAGGAAAAATTACTAATGATGTTCCATAAATTCTTTTTTTAAATTTATTCAAAAAAGTTCGAATTAACTAGTTATTTTCTTCATTTTTTTCGGTTGAATTTTGAATTTTAAAGAGCCGAAATTGAAGATAAACTATGTTTCAATTTATTTTATTTTTTTTTTCGTGTTTTCTCTTCTTTTAAATCGTTCAATTAAGTGTTTTTTTCATCATTTATTCTCTACAAAAAAACTTTCCGTTAAATGAAAAAAAATGTACGACGGAATGACCGACAGAAATACCCATTTTTTATATATATATATAGATTTATTTATTAAAGGTAAATTGAGCAAAATGGCTATTTCTGGCAATGTATTGAAGTGTGTATCAAACTGGTAGCCCTTAAGTAGTACCCAATAAGTAGCTCTTGGTTTCAAAAAGGTTGGTGACCCCTGAACTGGAGAATATCCAAAATGAAAATAACTTAAAATAATAGTAACGAGACAAAAATAATAATAATAACAATAACATATTTCGCTGCATTGATAATTAAATGCGTCCTGTTGTCGTCCATCTCAGCATATTTTGCATTTTTGCATTCATCTTCTCAAAATAGAACATTCTTGTGCTGTTTGTTTAGCAGTGGAAGACTCACAGAGCTCCTCTCAAAGTCCTCTTGAAGAGTCCAGCCAGGAACTGGACGGGGTCTTCACAAGTCTGCTTCCACCACACGCTGCCGTCTCACAGCTTCCTGTGTTCGCTGACAGGCGGACATGGACACAAAAAGTCCAAGGCCCCGAGGTTCCAACAACATCTCTGCAGGGTTCCTTTTCTTGTGCTATCTCTGGAAACAAAAAGAGCTCTCTTTTCCCCACCAGTCCCACACTTCCGACCTTCACAATTAAAGCAGTACGTGTCTCATCCAGTCCAACTGCGCTAACAAAACGACGTCCCGGAAAAACTGCTTGGTCCTTATTAAATGTTGATTAATATTCCTATGAATTACAGTAAATGGTAGGCACGGTCCTGTGAGAATCCTGCGTGCGACTGACTCTTTAAGGAGTAGGCAAGTCCAGGACGAGCTGCAGTGGGCTCAAACTACTGTTAGCAGATAATAACGTATCATCTATTTCTCTTTGGGACTTATCAGGTCTGTAGTGCATTCTTCACGCAGTCTTCACAGTGAAGGACAACTTTACCTAAAGTATCGTTTCCCAATAGAACAGGGGTAGGGAACCTATGGCTCTAGAGCCAGATGTGGCTCTTTTGATGACTGTTTCTGGCTCTCAGATAAATCTGAGCTGACATTGCTTAACATGATAAGTAATGAATAATTCCACTTGTAATCATAGTGTTAAACATAACGTTCAAAATATAAAACATTCTCATGCATTTTTATGTTCAAGAACATGCATTAATGGTAAGAAGTAATTTATTTATTATTGGTTAGTGTTGGGCTTGCCCTCCTGGGGGTTCTTCAGACCACCAAGCACTGACATGAGAACCTGTTTTAGGGTTAAAATATATATTTTTTTTAAATTAGTCTCTCAGTTGCTTTCCTGCAATTGTCTTTTTCTCTTTCGTCCTCACTCGCGCTCTGGCTCCAGCCCCGACCCTGTCTCTCCTCCTGGCTGCTGCTTATAACAGAGCGACAGGTGATTAGATAAAAAGGCCCAGGTGGTCAAGCTACGCACCTGTCGCTGATTTCGAGGCCGGTCCTGGCACACCCTGCTTCGCTGCAGGCCCGCAGGCCACGCCCCCTCCACAGTTAGCTTCAGAATAACAATGTTATTACAAAGAATAAGAGAGTTATTATACTCTAGAAATGTTGGTCTTACTTAAAAATGTACGCGTTTAGTTGTGTTCAGTGTTAGAAAATATATTCTATGGCTCTTAGGGAAATACATTTAAAAATATTTGGCTTCTTGGCTCTCTCAGACAAAAAGGTTCCCGACCCCTGCAATATAACAAATTACTATTTTTTTCTAATGTGGAAGACCCCAAATGACGAGGTCTGCCTCAGGCCCCCGAATGACTAAATACGCCCCCAGTTTGTAGAGTTTCCATCGAGGGCCACATCCCAGTTTTGACTTGTAACAGCGAATAATACATGAATTTGTCGATGCATTTAATTATTATATATATATTTTTACATACAATGTAAAAAACTGGCAACTCACCAGAATTTTACAGTAAAATACACTGTTTTTTTGTTTATTTTACAACATATTATGGTAAATTGGTTTTCATTGGGGGGCCACATTGCAGTTATGGCTGCCATCAGAGGGCCGTTTGTAACGGTCAATAATATAAAAAATGCTTATGCATTGGATTATTGTACATGCTTTTTACATACAGTGTAAAAAAACAACAACATACGTTTTAAAGTTAAAAAATAGCAACTCACCAGAATTTTTCTGTAAAATATACAATGTTTTATATTGTAATGTTTTTGAATTTTTTATGTTTTTTTTACAACATATTACAGTAAATGGAAAAACAATACCTTAGGAAATAAATGGCAGAATTTTAATGTGCGATATATGACTGCCGATATTTCAGGCCTCGTCATGTTGCTTCTAAAGTGTGTTTCAGCTTTCAACTACTTTGTTTCAAGTGCCTTGTATTGATTTTTATTTATCTATTTACACATTTTTATTTTTTTACTCCGGGTACTTTCGTACGTACTCTTATTTTTATTTTTGTTTTTTGTTTTGAGTGACAGCAGGGGTAGGGGATGAAGAGAGATTGAATTTGTTGTTAATCTGACTGTGAAATCAATAAAAAGAACTATGAAATAATTTTACTGTGCTTCTTAAAATCAGGGCTGTATATAAATATGTATAAATATATATATGTATATACTGTATATATATATATATATATATATATATATATATATATATATACACACACACACATATATACATATGCATATATATATATATATAGTATATACATATATATTTATAGATATTTATATTTACACACACACATATATATATATACATATATACACACATATATATATATGTGTGTGTATGTGTATGGCTATATACATATATATATATATATATATATATATATATATATGTATATATATATATATATATATATATGTATATATATAGCCACATATATATATATGTGTGTATATATATATGTATATATATATATATATATATATGTATATATATATATATATATATATATATATATATATATATATATATATATATATATATATATATATATATATACTGTATGTATGGGCTTCACGGTGGCAGAGGGGTTAGTGCGTCTGCCTCACAATACGAAGGTCCTGCAGTCCTGGGTTCAAATCCAGGCTCGGGATCTTTCTGTGTGGAGTTTGCATGTTCTCCCCGTGAATGCGTGGGTTCCCTCCGGGTACTCCGGCTTCCTCCCACCTCCAAAGACATGCACCTGGGGATAGGTTGATTGGCAACACTAAATTGGCCCTAGTGTGTGAATGTGAGTGTGAATGTGAGTGTGAATGTTGTCTGTCTATCTGTGTTGGCCCTGCGATGAGGTGGCGACTTGTCCAGGGTGTACCCCGCCTTCCGCCCGATTGTAGCTGAGATAGGCGCCACCGCCCCCCGTGACCCCAAAAAGGGAATAAGCGGTAGAAAATTGATGTATGTATATGTATATATATACGTGTGTGTGTATGGCTATATACATATATATATGTATGGATATATATATATGTATATGTATATATATATATATATGTTAATGTATATATATATATATATATATATACACACACACATATATATAAATACATATATATATACACACACACATATTTATACATACATACATACATATATATATATATATATATATATATATATATATATATATTTATTTATTTTTACATGCAATGTAAAAACAAATCTGTATATTTTACAGTAAAAAACTGGCACTCACCCGAATTTTACTGTAAAATATGCAGTGGTTTTTTTTGTTAGTTTTTTTACAAAATATTGCAATATATGGAAAAACAGTACCAGTTTTTATTTACGGGAAAAAACGGACAGCTTGGTCACCAAAATTTTGTCGTTTTGTCTGTATTGTTTTTATTCAGCATTTTACTGTAAATTTGTGGTTTCAAATGTGCTTTCATCGCAGTTATGACTTCCATAAGAGGCCCTCTGGTAACAGTTAATAATGCACTTGATTATTATTTCTATTTTTTTATGTACAATGTGAAGAAAAAAATCTGAAGATTTTACAGTTAAAAAAAACTGGCAACTCAATCACCAAATTTTTGGGGGGTGAAATATAGTATATGCCCTTTTCAAAATATTACTAATAATTATTGTCTATAAGATAGATGGATAGATGGATGGATGGATGGATGGATGGATGGATGGATGGATGGATGGATGGATGGATGGATGGATGGATGGATGGATGGATGGATGGATGGATGGATGGATGGATGGATGGATGGATGGATGGATGGATGGATGGATGGATGGATAGATAGATAGATAGATAGATAGATAGATAGATAGATAGATAGATAGATAGATAGATAGATAGATAGATAGATAGATAGATAGATACTACTTTATTGATTCTTTCAGGAGAGTTCCTTCAGGAAAATTAAAAACCAGCAGGTGCCCTTGAAATGGTACAAATGTATATGTGGCGGCAAGGAGGCGGAGAATGCGGCTGAGCGGAAAGGCGGGGCGTGCCGGGAGCAACGCCGCAATATAATTCAGGTGCGTGGATCGCGCACCGGCAGAAAATTAAAATTTCTACTTACACTGCATAAAAGGCGAGAAGGAGGAGAGATCGGGGCAGAAGGAGTTGGAGAGCCTGCAGCAGAACGTGAATGAAGAGCGAGAGCAACAAAGAGCGAGACACGAGAGCCGAAGACTGTGACGACGCGGCCGACTGAAAGCGAGCAGGAGAGAAGGAGCTGAAAAGCGACCCGATCTGAAGACAAAGCTTATTTGAAAAAATAAAAGAGTCAACCCTGCTTAAAGCATGATGTCCTTCCTGGGTGGTCCATTGAACCCGCACGACGACAGTAAGGAACTGTCACAGAGTAGTTTTACACTTTGGTATTACTCTACTTCATTTTGAGGGAACATTCGTTAAAAAAAAGTTTACTGTTGGTGCAGAAATGTTCCGTCTTGTCATTTTATTTTTGAGAATGCGATTGGGAACTGAGCCACCATGGGGCCAAAGAAAGTAGCAAGTGGCAGGCCTGTGATAAAGAAAGTGAGATTTAAGGTGCGAGAGTAAAAATACAAGTGATTTTATTCTTCATTTGTTTGTGTTGTGTGTAAAACTGCTGAAAGACGCCCCGACGCAGGGTGTTGTTGCTCGGCGGCCATATTGTGCCGCTGTGTCCAAGCCGGTTGTCGTGGCGACCGAGAAGAAAAGAGCGATGAAGTTGGCTCCTTTGTGTCAGGAGGTGGGAGGAGGTGGGTGTCGTGTTGCCTAGCAACTCCGACGGCGGCCCGGGGATTGATACGCAGCTTTGTTCCGCCGTCTCCGTCTGAGGGGACGCCCGAACAAAGCCAGTCTTATGGGGCCCGACCCCCCCCCCAGCCGGCCCTTGTCTTGGGATGTGGGAAGGAAGAGATCCAGCTTCAAGGCCCCCAGGAGAGTGGACATCTGCCCAGGGGCCCCAACTTGTCCTCAATAAAATGAAGACGCTCTATTCTTAATAGAAGGATTCAATTAATGCAGTTAATTAGTCAACAAAGTGTGGCCCCTCTGGGGCCCCAGGCAGCACGCTGTTGTCCAGCTTGGATTCCGGCAATGGACACAAGTCATTGAAATATTTTTAACCCGAAAATGTTTGTCATTTTAGGTCAATTTTAGCCATAACTTTTATTGTGTCAAGTATAATTATGTCATGTTCAATTTTAATATTGCTGTTGATTTCATTTTCTATTGACTGGGAAATCAATTTTAGCCCTCTTAAAAATGTCCTCAGGCAGTTAAAAACATATAAAACCATTTTTGTT
Source organism: Nerophis ophidion (assembly GCF_033978795.1). NCBI lineage: Eukaryota > Metazoa > Chordata > Actinopteri > Syngnathiformes > Syngnathidae > Nerophis > Nerophis ophidion. Next base: position 74,306,252 of record NC_084612.1, read on the forward strand.
ATTTTTTTTTTTCTCTCAAATCTTTCAATCTAAAATACAAATAGCAAACATGCCTTGTTTTTTATTATTGTAATATAAGGATAATATTTGTATGCACAATTGCGTCAGGCGAGACATTATTTTGAGGCCCCCACCTTAATATGAAAGTTTAATGTTATGTTTAAAGTTTTATATGAATGGTGCTTGACAGCGTTGTGTACGGAGCTGAAGGAATCTACCAATCACGGTGTGGTATGTGGCTCTCGAGGGCCGAACATTGACCTGACTTGCATGATGCAAGCAGAGAAACGTTTTGCCGCTTTTCCACTAGACCCGCACGCGCTCTTCCTCCCTTCCTCGCTCGCCCGCCTGCTTACTCTCTCTGTCACTGAGTGTGTCTCTCTCTCTTGCTCCCTCCCCCGGGGCCGCTGTAAAAAGTCCGGGCCGGGGAGACGAGCGGTCCGGTAGCTTCCGAAGCACTCCGCCGAAGGACCGAGCGACAATACAAAACTGTGGTGCCTTTGACCCCAGCACTGATACTCCGGCAGAGAGTTCTCTGTGCGGTTCGGCCGTGTAACAAGTTAGTCGTGATGTTAGGTCCATCCCCTCCCTTTGGCTCCAGACAGAGAGGATTTTAGTTATTTGAGTCCAAAATGGCTCTTTCAACATTCTGGGTTGCCTACCCCTGCATTAGTGGAAAAGCGGCAAATGAGTGAAAGCGACAGAAATGTTGCCATGGAGAGGAGGGATTTCTTACGTGCCTGGCTGCAGTCACACCACAACACCTGTCCGTCGGTAATACGTTTTTTTTTTATTATTGTTTAATTTTCATTGCCTCACATTACTTAAATCTCATTTTGTTCATTTATATATTGATTTTATTTTGTGTTGAAAATAAAAATAAAGACATTTTAAAATGTTTTTTTTTAGAAAATCTTATCTTGCGGCCCAGCCTCACCGAGACTCTGCATCCAGTGGCCCCCAGGTAAATTGAGTTTGAGACCCCTGGGTTAGTAGGTTGAGATTGGTAGGTTGTGGGTTCAAACCCTGGCCGAGTCATACCAAAAACTATAAAAAATGGGACCCAATACCTCCCTGCTTGGCACTCAGCATCAAGGGTTGGAATTGGGGGTTAAATCACCATAAATGATTCCCGGGCGTGGCTACGTCTGCTGCTCACTACTCCCCTCACCTCCCAGGTGGTCAAATGCAGAGGATAAATTTCACCACACCTCGTGTGTGTGTGTGTGTGACAATCATTGGTACTTTAACTTTACTTCTGATTTGATTTAAAAAATAAGGAAACATGACTTTAGAAATGGAAGTTTACACGTCTAATATAATAATTTCTGTACAACACGTTGAGAGTGCCTGCCGTTTATTTATCAATTAATTAATCTTTTACTTTGAAATGTGGGACATCCGCACAGCTGAGCGGCCCACAGACGACACAAATTCCTGTCTGCGCTCCCCGGGCAACTCCTCCCACTCTGTGTGCAGAAGCTCGCAAGCTTGTGAAGCTTTGACCTTCCGTAATTGAGCGACCACACAAAAAAAACGCCGCCATCGACCGTGACCGACATCCTGCTTCCCCCAGCATCTTCGCCTCTTTGTTGTGCATCTGAGGGCTCTTTCAGACCCCAACATGCCTGGACTCTCACGGGAGCTACGACGAGTGTTAGAATAATTATGTTTATATTATCACACAACTCTTATGCTTAAGGGCCGTTGCTAGAATTATCGTCAATTGTGCTGAAGTGGTTTTTAGGGACCGAATGTCCCTTTGGGACAGAGGACCCTATTGAATTGACCCTATTGTATTCTTTCTTTATTTTTGTTTCGCAGCTTTGAGCTGTAATTTGACCCCCTTAACATGCTTCAAAACTCACCAAAGTTGACACACACATCAGGACTGGCGATCATTGCGATTTAATCAAAAAACCTAACACCAAAACTAAAAATTGCGCTCTAACGCCCCGTAGGGATTCCGTAGCGACATGAAACAAAAACCTCTATGTAGGTCTCACTTAGACCTAGATTTCATACTCTGACATCCTTCAGCAAAAATCAACAGGAAGTTTGCAATTCCCAAAACTTTTGTTTTTACAAAACAAAAGTTTTGTAAAAACACTCACCTTTGCCTCTTTGAGCTGTAATTTGACCCCCTTAACATGCTTCAAAACTCACTAAACTGGACACACACATCAGGACCAGTGAAAATTGCGATTTAATCAAAAAACCTAACCCAAAACTCAAAATTGCGCTCGAGCGCCCCCTAGTAATAAAACACAGACAACACTGCCAGGAATGTCGCAGAGACATGAAACAAAAACCTCTATGTAGGTCTCACTTAGACCTACATTTCATATATTGACAACGTCTAGCAAAAATCAACAGGAAGTTTGCAATTCCCCCTTCAAAACAAAAGTTTTGTAAAACCCGGTCACCTTTTTTCAAACATTATCTCCTCTGAGCGCATTTGTCGTATCGGCTGCAAACTACCACAGGAGAGAGATTGAACCCTCTTGATTAAAAGTTGATGAAAGAGTTTTAATTACTGCTACGGTTTTGATTTTATCAGCCTTCAAAGAACCGCTGCGCTGAAAACCATTTCAAAGATGGCCGCCGTGCGCAGACACAGTGAGGGAGACGTTTTTTTTTTCTTAGTTTTTTTCCGTACCGTCTGCTGCTGGTGCGCACGCACCAACATTCGTTAGGGAAGGGCTGTGATCGTTTATACCAAGATGGCTGCCAGGTGCTGTGGCTAAGCCGGTATGTTTTAAAGTTGTGGTTTGCCTCCATATCGTAAAAACAACCGTCCAACATTTTACAGCTACCGTAATTGTAAACTTATAGGTGCCGACCATCAGGGCCAAGTTGCGACGAGAGAGTGTGTCGATGTTAAGATATTACGCCGAGTTGGTAAGTTTATCTGTTTGCTAATAGTAGCTACTAGCCATACCCATGTATTTTCAATGGCCGGTTAACATCGGGTTTTAATCCCGTTTCCTCCTATGTTTCTGCTCCGATTGAATTTCTTTGTATGTCGAGTCTTTATTTTGGGTACTTCCATATGGTGCCTGACTGTTGTGGCGTTTTGAAGCCATTTGCACTTTTTATGCGCTGAGTTGGTAGGTCTATCTGTTTGCTAATAGTAGCTACTAGCCGTACCCATGTATTTTCAAAGGGCATTTAGCATTGGGTTTTTCACATTTATATCTGTCAGTAGACACGTTATGGAAGGTAAAAAGTACAACATTTATAATAAAAAGTAGTGTATAGTTCTAACTTATATCTGTCAGTAGACACGTTATGGAAGGTAAAAACTACAATAAAATACAAAGTAGTGTGTTGTTCTAACTTATATCTCTCAGTAGACACATTATGGAAGGTAAAAACTACAATAAAATACAAAGTAGTGTGTTGTTCTAACTTATATCTGGTAAGCCCAAACTTCCCTCTCCAAATATACTCGGTCCCGTCCATCGCTGCTTGCAGCTTTAATTTTCTTTGTCTTTGCAAAGCTGGCAATCCAAAAGGTCGCAAGCCAGTCTGGTATCGGTGTCTGTGTCCAGGAACGGCCTGGTGTCTGCCAAGGCCGAACGCCACCGTGACGCAGACAGAGCAGAGACAAGGCGATATCACCAGCGTCAACACATTTGCATTTCTTGTGTAATCATATATTGTGTCTAACTGGAGCGGTCGAGATAGCCCCCTTCCCTCAGCGACAGCTTCAGTGATGTAACCAGGGACCTCCCAAATAAATAAGGGAGCAAGGAGGCTGGACTTTAGAACGTAGTTTGGATCTGCAACTAGAATACAGCCCCTAAAAAACTTGTCTCCTCGATTGAGCAAAATTGAACTCTGTCCCTGCGTGATTCCTTGCTTCTTGTCTGTTTTAATAGTGTTTGAACCTGACATGGAGGAAAATATCATCTTTACTAACAGGAACAAATCCAAACATCACACAATGGTCATCAGTATCACTACAAATCATATTAGTGATACAATTTGATGTGAGAAAATTGCTTTGTCAGCACTTTTTTAACAAGGAAGTGCAGTTGCTTCAGGTCACCGCCTAAACAGGAAGTAAACAAACAATGGCACGTTTGGTTGCGAAACCCCCTGGAAGACAACATTACACATTTCATTTCCAAGCAGAGTGGTACTTCAGGTTTTTATGCGCGAATCTTCGCCAAAACTTTGTCCCGGTTAGCGTGACAAGCTAACTGTTTTTTCTTGCGTATCATTCTGCAGAACGTGGAGTCCAAACCAAGAATCTGATGCGTTTCGGTATTTGTTTTTGTCGGCTGCAAAACAAGCGACTGTCGGTCCGTAAAAAGTTGCGAGTTGCAGCACTTTGATAAAGAAGGTGAGAAACACTATTGAACTTTGATTAAAGAATGACATTAATAAAAGTCTTTAAAAAGTCCATTGTCCATTTTATCATCATGTATATTTATTTCACATGTTCTGCATATAAAACTGTAATTATTCTCTTCTATACTTTTTTTACATTCCGCTAACAAGGACTCTTTTTTTTAATTTTTATTTCTGTCACAAACTTATCCAGCTGTACACATATGCTCCTGTGTACTCACTAGTACTAATGGGTAGAAGTAGTATGTACACAAATGTTCCTGTCTACTTTCTAGTACTACTGAGTAGAAGTAGTATGTACACATATGTTCCCGTGTACTCACTAGTACTACTGGGTAAAAGTAGTATGTATACATATGTTCCTGTGTACTCACTAGTACTACTGGGTAGAAGTAGTATGTACACATATGTTCCTGTGTACTCACGAGTACTACTGGGTGGAAGTAGTATGTACACAAATGTTCCTGTGCACTTTCTAGTACTACTGAGTAGAAGTAGTATGTACACATATGTTCCCGTGTACTCACTAGTACTACTGGGTAGAAGTAGTATGTACACATATGTTCCCGTGTACTCACTAGTACTACTGGGTAGAAGTAGTATGTACACATATGTTCCTGTGTACTCACGAGTACTACTGGGTAGAAGTAGTATGTACACATATGTTCCTGTGTACTTACTAGTACTACTGGGTAGAAGTAGTATGTACACATATGTTCCCGTGTACTCACTAGAACTACTGGGTAGAAGTAGTATGTACATAAATGTTCCTGTGTACTTACTAGTACTACTGGGTAGAAGTAGTGTGTACACATATCTTCCCGTGTACTCACTAGTACTACTGAGTAAAAGTAATATGTATACATATGTTCCTGTGTACTCACTAGTACAACTGGGTAGAAGTAGTATGTACACATCTGCTCCCGTGTACTCACTAGTAATACTACTACTGGGTAAAAGTAGTACATACATACTTATGTACTACTGGGTAAAAGTGGTAAATACATATATGCTCCTGTGTACATACATATATGTTCCTGTGTAGTCACTAGTACTACTACTACTGGGTAAAAGTTGTACGTACACATATTTCTGTGTACTCACTAGTACTACTGGGTAATAGTAGTCTTTACATATATGTTCCTGTGTACTCACTAGAACTACTACTACTTGGTAAAAGTAGTATATACACATATGTTCCTGTTTATATACTACTACTACTGGGTAAAAGTAGTATATACACATATGTTCCTGTGTACTTACTCCTGTGTACTCACCAGTACTACTACTACTGGGTAATAGTAGTACGTACACATATTTTCCTGTGTATTTACGAGTTCTACTACTGGGTAAGAGTAGTACGTACAAATATGTTTCTGTGTACTCACTAGTACTACGACTACTGGGTAAAAGTTGTACGTACATATATGTTCCTGTGTATTTACTGGTACTCCTACTACTGGGTAGCAGTAGTATGTACACATATTTCCGTGTACGTAATAGTACTACTGGGTAAAAATAGTCTTTACATATATGTTCCTGTGTACTTACTAGTACTATTACTACAGGGTACAAGTAGTACACACACACATATGTTTCTCAGTACTCACTAGTACCACTAATGATAGGTAAAAGTAATATGTACACGTGTTCCTGTGTACTCACTAGTACTACTACTACTGGGTAAAAGTGGTATGCACACATATGTTCCTGTTTGCTTACTATCCAATTCAATCCACTTTATTTATTAAGCACATTTCGCTGCAGGCTTGTGTATCGTTCTAACACGAATACTAGTGTGGAGGCACAAATAATGAAAATAGCCCTTCCTGCTCATGAACCCCCACAGGGGCTCTCCACCCACTGTTTGAGAAACACTGCCTTCGTTTTTGTTTTGTTTTTCATACCAGTTTTTGGCGGACATTTTGGTACAGATGACTAAGAAAAACGGAGGTACCAAGGTTGTGGAATATCCTAACACAAGAATGGTGGAGTTAGAGCATCAATAACTTTGTTGCCATGTGGTGGACGTATTTAGTTTATATTCATTTTTGAAAATACCGTATTTCCTTGAATTGCCGCAGGGCATATAGTATGTGCCTGCCTTAAATTATTGCCGGGTCAAACTCGTGACGTCACGAGTGACACTTCCCCTGTCATCATTTTCAAAATGTAGGAGGCTGATTTCAATACCGGTAATTTAAAATTGCATAAAGGGAAGAAGATTAGGAGCTATTCAGTAGGATTTAAGGTCCAAGCTTACATCACACTCAAATTTTTATTGCATGCCTTTGGTAAGTGCCGGAGTGAGAAGAGGTTTTAAAATAATTAGCGCATGCTTACTTTTACCGCATGCCTTTGGTAAGCGCAGGAGTGAGAAGGGATTTTAAATTAATTATCGCCCCGGCGGCAATTCAAGAAAATACGGTATACGCTTTGAATGTGAAGAACCTCAGGACTATGCGCCTATTTTTACTACGTTTTTAATATTTCATGTTGGCGTACTACTTCCGGGGAGCATGCGTGGATGAATCTTTGTGGCAACAGTCCTCTTTAGTACAGCAGGAAACGGGATTCATTCATATGGCCCCATTGGTTTACCTAACACATGAAACGTGACAAAATTCCCTACGGAATATTCCCTGCCATCTATAGTTAAATTGCTTAAAAAAGTGTAAAAGTCATTGATCGAGGAGGTTTCTGGCACACGTAACGATCCACGCAGCTTCATCCCCCATTTTGACTTCCGAAGTTCCCTTCCAGAAAGGGCAGATACTCCGACTGGGGTACCAATTGTACTCAGCAGGGGGTCCCGAT
>NC_084612.1:74318427-74433427 GCF_033978795.1 Nerophis ophidion
AAAAGCATTTGGCCACCTGCCTTTACTCACATATGAACTTGAGGTGCCATCCCATGTAGTTGTCGAAAATGTTTTGACATACTTGCCAACCGTGAGACCTCCGATTTCGGGAGGTGGGGGACGTGGTTGGGGGCGGGGCGTGGCTAAGAGGGCAGGAGTATATATAAATATATATATATATATATATATATCCATCCATCCATTTCCTACCGCTTATTCCCTTTTTTGGGGTCGCGGGGGGCGCTGGCGCCTATCTCAGCTACAATTGGGCGGAAGGCGGAGTACACCCTGGACAAGTCGCCACCTCATCGCAGGGCCAACACAGATAGACAGACACCATTCACACTCACATTCATATATTTATATATATATAAATAAATAAAATAAATACTTGAATTTCAGTGTTCATTTCTTTACACATTTACACACACATAACATTCATCGCGTGGCGCAGTAGAAAAGTGGCCATGCGCAACCCGAGGGTCCCTGGTTCAATTCCCACCTAGTACCAACCTTGTCACGTCCGTTGTGTCCTGAGCAAGACAATTCACCCTTGCTCCTGATGGGTGCTGGTTAGCGCCTTGCATGGCAGCTCCCTCCATCAGTGTGTGAATGGGTAAATGTGGAAGTATTGTCAAAGCGCTTTGAGTACCTTGAAGGTAGAAAAGCGCTACACAAGTCCAACCCATTTATATTTATTATTTATCTACTCATTGTTGAGTTAAGGGTTGAATTGTCCATCCTTGTTTTTCTAACCATATGCATGTACAGTAGATGGCAGTATTGTCCTGTTTAAGAGTTTCACAACATTGTTGTTTACGGCAGACAAACTGCTTTACGGTAGACGAAAACGGACTGCTGTTGTTGTGTGTGTTTTACCACGCTGGGAGGACGTTAATGAAATTGCCTAACAATAAACCCACATAAGAAACCAAGAACTCGCCCTCGATCATTCTACAGTTATAACGTCATTGGGCAGACATGTCACTCAGGTCCGCATGGAGCTGGAGGGGACGTGGCCTCCAAATCCGCCCGAATTTCGGAAGACTTCCGGGAGAAAATTTGTCCCAGGAGGTTTTCAGGAGAGGCGCTAAATTTCGTGAGTCTCCCGGAAAATCCGGGAGGGTTGGCAAGTATGGCTCTAATTTGACTTTTAACTCCTCACTTCAAACCTCCATGAAGTGTGCCTTGCTGCCGGTGCTGATGCTGAAGTTATGAAGCTGTTGATCGCCTCAGCGCAACGTTAAAGCTCGAAATAGGCAGCGCTGTGCTTCCGGTTAACCCTTTCAAAATACGATAACCGGAAGTAGTGCGAAAGCAGCACAAAAGTGAAAATGGATGTCAAATGATACCTTATATTGCCAAAAGCATTTGGCCACCTGCCTTTACTCACATATGAACTTAAAGTTCCATCCCATGGAGTTGTCGAAAACGCCATGATGTGAAAAAAAAATCAGTAAAATTACAATTTAAAAGAAAAAGAAAAGAAAGAGAGAGACACAATACACATACAATATGATAAAAAATAAAATACCGCATTTTTCGGACTATAAGTTGCAGTCTTCTCCACAGTCCAGCAGGGGGTGAAACAAACAAACAAAAAAATACAGTTTTGTATTTTTTTAATAGTTTGGCCAAGTCTCACCCCCGGCCAAACTACGAAAACAAAATAACGCGACTTATAGTCCGAAAAATACGGTACAACGTCACACCATAACATATAACTTAGCATCAAAACAGGCTTATCTTTTAGTGCTGGCAGCTGTAGGCGTTAAGACACATTTTTTTTGTGAAGACCTTGTAAGTTGTGAGCGAGCAGTTTAACCTCCTCAGGTACAGACTTCCACACATTTGCACTCCTTACTGAAAGGGCTCCTGCCAGAGGAATATAACAGTCACCTCTGCCAGAGGATCTGGAGCTAATTCATGCAGTACTTTATAGCTTGCTTTTAAGTCTGCAAATGTGTGAAGACTGATTGTGATTCATCTTGGTTAATTACAAGTTATTACTCGCTTCTGTATTTGAAATGAACTAAAACAATATTCTGACATAATTTGCAAATTTGTCAGAATGTCATACAGGAACAATTTTTAAATGTTTTACTTAAACCCGTCACATTTATTTGCTCCATACTTGGTAATAGTTTCAGCTAAACGTAAAGGGAGTGGTCAGTGTGGCTGCGCTATATATGTGCACATTAGTAAATGCTTGGGCTTTTAGCTCGATGGTCAGCACGCTTGCCTCTCATATGGAAGACCAGTGTGGAATGGGTCCCTGTGCGGAATGGGATAGAGGTAGGGGGCCAAACCACCTGGGTTAGGGGGGTGAGTGTAATGGGGACCAGCTCTTGTGCCTTTGCTGACAAGCAACCTAGATGGCCGCCTATGGCACCATCTGTTGGATGAATTACAGAATGTTCAAAAATAAATAAATAATAAAAATACATACATAAAAATGTTTCATGCACACTCTATACCAGGGGTTCCCAAACTACAGCCCGCCAGCGTCCAAAATCCAGCCTACAGGAAGTCCCAAGATTAAAAAAAAAAAAAAAAATTATATATATATATATATATATATATATGTATATGTATATATATATATATATATATATATATATATATATACACACACACACACACACACACACATATACCGTTTTTCCTTGAATTGCCGCCGGGCATATAGTATTCGCCTATCTTGAATTACTGCCGGGTCAAACTTGTTTCGCAAAATAATTAGCGCATGCTTAGTATTACCGCCGGGTCATGAGTGACACTTCCCCTGTCATCATTTTCAAAATGGACGAGGCTGACTTCAATACCGGTAATTTGAAATCGCATAAAGGGAAGAAGATTAAGTGCTATTCAGTAGGATTTAAAGTCAAAGCTATTGAATACCGGTATGCTAAAAAGAACAGTAAGCAGCTATGTTTTATTAATATACCTGTGGAGCAGACGGTCCGACAGACAGGCAGGGCACGCTGGAGCCCGGCCCAAGATGGCGGCGAGCGAGCGGAGAGGAGGAGCGGAAGAGCGACCTGGACTGAAGTTTCATTGAAAAATAAACAAAGTCAAACTGCTCAAGCCATGTCCTTCCTTGGTGGTCCTGGGAACCCACAATACCGTAGCTGCGTCTGTCAAATGAGTCTTTAAATGACTCCCGCCTCCTGGTGGTAGAGGGCGCTAGTGATCCTTCTTGCAACTACTCGGCTGCAGAAGAAGTGAAATGAGTGACGTGATATGTGCTGGAGGAGGTAATAAAGGAAGATCTCCATCGAGACAGAGACTTTTAAAACTGAAGAAAGATAAGGAAGACTTCTATAAACAAGTTATCTATGCTGTTGATCAGAAGGAGCTGGGATGGACTATATTTATAAGTAAAGGTAAGACCATAATAACATATTTTTTTATGAAATGTGCTTTTCATGATTGTATCCTTACATCACACTAACATTTTTACTGCATGCCTTTGGTAAGTGCCGGAGTGAGAAGAGGTTTTAAAATAATTACCGCATGCTTACTTTTACCGCATGCCCTTGGTAAGCGCAGGAGTGAGAAGAGGTTTTAAATTAATTAGCACCCTGGCAGTAATTCAAGGAAATACGGTAGGTATATATATATATATATATATATATATACAGTCAGGGGATTTTATAAAGGCGCTGCCTTCAGGGAACCATCCACAGTTAAGGTAAAGGAGCATGTGTGCTCAAAATAAATTGTGATTTATGCAATATTTTTTTTAATTAATCACGAGTTAACTTGTTATTTTCGACAGCACTAGTTTATTCACACCGTAGTTTGCTTGACAATAGTCCAGGAAAATTACCAGCCTTTACCCATTATTTAAAAAAAATCCATACAAAAATAATCAATACAAACGGAAACATTTCAATCTTTTATTTTTGACATGATGTTAGACGCGAGCAAGCTAACTTGCTGGTTATCAAGTATGATGGCACAAACAAAGTAAAAATTATGGTTGAAATTCTGTCAATGGAGGAGAAATAAAATGACAAAAAACTGTTATAAGATAAATTAACAGGCTTATGAAAATACATGTATTGTCACACCTTATATAACATTTATTTTATAATTTCATGAGCTCAGAAAGGAAGTTTGTGTTCCTTGTGGGTGTTTTTCTCAGAAGCATCCTCATGAAACCCCCAAATTATAGCATTTACCGTAATTTGCAGACCTTAAACCGCTCACTTTTTCCCGAGCTTTGCACCCTGCGCTTAAATCATATGGAATTTTACGGGTTGATGAGCTTCACTTGCCGCCAATAAATTTAGCCTGGTCACATCAGACCAATGAAACGGGTCACGGTGGACCAGTGAAAATGTTCAGATTAAACAAAACACAATCATTCGGTCAGCCATTGGGCGCGTTACGGACTCACCCTCATCGTGCTGAAAAAATTACAATACAAGTCAAATAAGATGACTTCGGCGGTTTGAGCGAACTGGAAGAGGACAAAGACCGTCCTGAATGACCTCTCCTTGTGACAGGCACTGTATTTTGTGAGAAGATAAGTGCCTGTGTAAATATTTCATGCTCTAATGCAGCTAATAGACTTGTGCGGCTAATATATGCACAAAATAAAATTTGTCCAAAAATGAGATGGGTGTGGCTTTTGTTTAGTTTCTCGCTATAATCCAAAAGAGACCGACCGTATATATCTAAAAACATTTGTCAACTCCGGTTTCATGATTCTTAAGTTGTGTTCAGGCAAAAACACCAGAAAAAACCTCATCTTTTTTGTCGAGGTTTGACCTTCCTGAGTGCATTCCTGTGTTTCTTGCGGCACTCCTGAGGATAAAAACAAAAACAAAGTGAGTGTTAGTGCTAAGTCAAAGCAGGCGTTGTGCTCTTTGTTCCAATTCATGCGGAAAGGCGCACCTCTTTAAGCACCATGGCCCTCTCTTGCCACTGCTCTCTCTCCTGCTCCAGCTGAGAAGAACGACGGAACCACTGCGGGCCCTCTGATGGAGGAAAAGGTTAAAAGTTAAAGTCAGACTTGGTAACAGAGCAGGGGTGTCAAACAAATGGCCCGCAAACGGGTTCAATCCGGCCCGCAAGATGTTTGCCAAGTGTAAAAATGAGCTGCAATCTTTTAATGAAAAAACTGCTGTTCTAAATGTGTCCACTGGATGTCGCAATAGCAATTCAAGTGTAACCCACGTCACTGATGACAGTGTTTAAAGATGACGTGTCAGCTGACTTTAAGCGCCCCCTAGATAGGCTGCCGCTACTATAATCAGGGCAGGTGCAAGCAATAAGCTGCTCCTATGACTGGCAGCCGATGGGGCTGTATCTACAATACTTTCTTTAATTGTTAATTATCCACTCATGGGATAAAATAACGGAACAGTAAGATGCAAAGACTTAAGTCAACATCACCACCATTTTTGTAGTTAAGTGTTCCATGCAGCACTTGCAATAGGTTTGGGTAGTTTTTTTCTTCTTTGATGCGCCTGAAAGAGTGGCAGCACATCACAGTAGCTCTTTTGACTTCCTTCATTTTACTCTATTTTTGGGTAGTACTTTCAACGTATTGTTCTAAACTTTTTTTTGCTTTTTATTAATCACTTGTCTTTTTTTAGGAACAATGTCCCTTGTGGGTCAATAAAGTTTGTCTAAATGTAAGGTTAAGGGCACGATGCACACCCTGAACTCCAGTGTAAAAAATGTGTTTCTACAATTTTTGTATGTTGTATTTTATTTAATGCTTATATCTACCATCACATTGGTTACGTTTGTAGTTATGTTACCTTGCTTTTAGATATGTCATTTTGATAACTACTTTGTTTGTATTATAATTGTAAAATTGGAATGATAATAATAATGTGTTGTGGCAGTTGCGGATGTCACCAATGCGGCAGGTTGAGGAGACACTTGGTTAGTTTTCTAAACACGTCTCTAATGGGGAACTGCCAACATGAGATTGCGAAACAGAGAGTGTTTAAAGTTTAATGGCTTTGTAAATACACTGAGAGAAAATATAAGTTCATTCACCATTTTCTTCCTTAGAATTTTCAATTAACTTGAAGTATTTTGCCAAAAGGATTATTTGTGATGTGTACCTTTTCAGAAAGTGTTTGTTCTTTTTTTGGCCGAAGTAAAACAATCCGAAGTTGTCTTTTTTTTTAAGGTATTATGCCATGATTTTACTAGTTCGGGCAAAGTGGAAAATAGATTTTCCTCCATGTGGCCCCTGAGCTAAAATGAGTTTGACACCCCTGACCGAGAGAGTAAACAGTCTCCAGTCTTGTTCATACCTAACAATCTGCTGTCATTGAGGTGGAAGAAGAACATGTCCTTCAAGGGAGGAGTTTCCTCTCTGTGGACAGAAGCCAACACTTCATTTTAGTGTGCAGACAATATCACATGCAACATTGGGATAATTTTCTTTGAAACAAAACATGTATTTTATCATGCATGTGCACAAAACGTGATGGTGTTCAAGAACTGTGACCTGTACATAAAAACAGAGAGAGAAAGAAGAAAAGTCACAGAAGTCTTTCTCACTGAGTGATTTTAGGTACAGGGATGCTTTTCTCCTTTTCCTCTGCCTTCTCCGCCTTCTCCACCTCCTCCTCCTCTGAGCTGCTGTCTTTTAAGTGGGGGTCTTGTTGCCATGACACCTTTGCAGCCTGGATGCTCTCCACCTTATACTCAGCTGGCACTAAGATGAGACAAACAGTAAACATTTAAAACGTCTTAAATAGTCATCCCATCGGGGCAATGACCCACCTGTGTGTTCACTTTCAGTCTCTAAGTCGTTGCCGAAGAAGGAGAAGGTAAATCCGGAAGGGTCCTCTTTTCCTGCGCTGGCATCCGTTAATACCAAAGATGTCACAGGTGCAGGCTCTTCTGGATCCTCTCCTCCTCCACCAACATCTCCCTGGACTTGGTCCCAGTTTGTCTTTACTTCCTCTGCATCGTTCGTCTGACCGAACATGGCCTTCAGGTCACCGGTCACGTCGTAGAAGATCTCCTTGGAAACTTCTGGAAGTTTCTGAGCCTCTTCCCTCTTCTTCCTCCGGGCCGACTTGCTGTGAAGAGCAAGAGTCAAAAGACGGCCAAAGTAAAACGGCAGTAAATGGATTATTGCATTTTTCGCACCATAAGGATTATAACGCGCACGACCAATTAGCGGGTCTATTTTCATACAAAAGGTGTAACGGATTATAAGGCACATTAAAAGGGTCAAATTAGGATTCCTTCTCTACATTTAAAACACTTCCTTGTGGTCTACGTACAAACCCTGTTTCCATATGAGTTGGGAAATTGTGTTGGATGTAAATATAAACAGAATACAATGATTTGCATATCTTTTTCAACCCATATTTAGTTGAATGCACTACAAAGAAAAGATATTTGATGTTCAAACTCATAAACTTTTTTTTTTATTTTTAGAATTTCATGGCTGCAACATGTGCCAAAGTAGTTGGGAAAGAGCATGTTCACCACTGTGTTACATCACCTTTTCTTTTAACATCACTCAATACACGTTTGGGAACTGAGGAAACTAATTGTTGAAGCATTGAAAGTGGAATTCTTTCCCATTCTTGTTTTATGTAGAGCTTCAGTCGTTCAACAATCCGGGGTTTCCGCTGTCGTATTTTACGCTTCATAATGCGCCACACATTTTCCATGGGAGACAGGTCTGTCCTGCAGGCGGGCCAGGAAAGTACCTGCACTCTTTAACTACGAAACCACGCTGTTGTAACATGTGGCTTGGCATTGTCTTGCTGAAATAAGCAGGGGCGTCCATGATAACGTTGCTTGGATGACAACATATGTTGCTCCAAAACCTGTATGGACCATTCAGCATTAATGGTGCTTTCACAGATGTGTAAGTTACCCATGCCTTGGGCACTAATGCACCCCCTACCATCACAGATGCTGGCTTTTGGACTTCACGCCTAAAACATCCCGGATGGTTATTTTCCTCTTTGTTCCGGAGGACACCGCGTCCACAGTTTCCAAATATAATTTGAAATATGGACTCGTCAGACCAAAAAAAACACCTTTCCACTTTGCATCAGTCCATCTTAGATGAGCTCGGGCCCAGCCAAGCCTGCAGCGTTCCTTGGTGTTGTTGATAAATGGGTTTTGCTTTGCATAGTAGAGTTTTAATTTGCACTTACAGATGTAGCGACCAACTGTAGTTACTGACAGTGGTTTTCTGAAGTGTTCCTGAGCCCATTTGGTGATATCCTTTACACACTGATGTCTGTTTTTGATGCAGTACCGCCTGAGGGATCAACGGTCCGTAATATCATCACTTACGTGCAGTGATTTCTCCAGATTCTCTGAACCTTTTGATGACTATTTGGACCGTAGATGTTAAAATCCCTAAATTCCTTGCAATAGCTCGTTGAGAAATGTTGTTCTAAACTGTTCGACAATTTGCTTACAAAGTGGTGACCCTCGCCCCATCCTTGTTTGTAAATTACTTAGCATTTCATGGAAGCTGCTTTTATACCCAATCATGGCACCCACCTGTTCCCAATTAGCCTGCACACCTGTGGGATGTTCCAAATAAGTGTTTGATGAGCATTCCTCAACTTTATCAGTATTTATTGCCACCTTTCCCAACTTCTTTGTCATGTGTTGCTGGCATCAAATTCTAAAGTTAATGATTATTTGCAAAAAAAACAAATTTTTATCAGTTGGAACATCAAATATGTTGTCTTTGTAGCATATTCAACTGAATATGGGTTGAAAATTATTTGCAAATAAATGTAGTCCGTTTATATTTACATCTAACACAATTTCCCGACTCATATGGAAAAGGGGTTTGTAACATGTAATGGTAGTTCTTTGGTCAAAATGTTTTGCAGACCATCTTCAAACCGTATCTTCAGGAAGCACCGTTTTGTGAGCGGTCTTATTTACGTGCCTCCACTTCCATAGCGTCTTCTCCCCATCCTCTTTGTTGTACCAATAGTTTTTAGCGTTTCCGTAGAGAGTGTACTGACAGATATAACCTATATATATATATATTTTTTTTTTGTCATGAAAACGGGATTTTTTTGGGTTGGTGCACTAATTGTAAGTGTATCTTGTGTTTTTTATGTTGATTTAATAAAAAAAAAAAAAAAAAGTAATAAAAAATTATTCTGCGGCCCGGTACCAATCCAGCCGCGTCCCGGTGGTTGGGGACCACCGATGTAAGAGATTGCTGTGTTTGAACTCTCACAGATGTACAGTTAATGTTCACTGAGTTATATTATTTTTGTTGGCCACAAGATGGCGCCAAAATGGCAGTAATCAGACCGCTGGATACATGTGTATGATATGAAAACACATGGATTAGTGCTGTCTCGTGGGCCAAGTTGAACATGCCGTACCAGCCGTAGTCTGGACCGCCATGATTTAGAACCTTATATTTCTAGCCTGGATATGATGCAGATGAACAATAATGAACCCAATAAAAAGACAAGTGAAAGGAAAAGTCAATTCATTAATGCGATCGCTCCCCACACAGGCTGATGAATGATCGCCAGTAAGCCTCGCCAGCGGTCAGCAGTTATTAGGTAGAATCAGGGAGGCCGGCGAGACTCGCTGTGCTTGTCAGTAAAATGGCAGCATTTGTATTAAAAATATATATACATTTTAATTATTATTTTGAAATTAAGACTACATGTTGGCGTGAAACAGAGCCCTCAACTAAAATGATATGCAAGATGTTAATGTGACTATTATGCTATTACATTGCTCATACCTGTTCTTCTTGATACGTTCTGTTTTGGTCTCAAAAGCGGCGTGTTCCTCTTTGCTGGGGTCGTAGTGAAGCGCCGTCACGTCTCTGCAAACACGTTGTCTCACATTAGATCGCAGGTTCTCAAGCTTTTTTCACAAAGTTCCACCACGGAAAACACTTGGCTCTCCAAGTACCATCATAAGGAGTAACATTAAAATACAGAAGTGTAGTAGGCCTCATTAAAAACAAGTATATTTAGTATTTTTGCCCACTGTAACATTACACACAGTTTGAACAGTAACACTGTGTTTGAATACAATTTTTTTGGCATACAACTAAATTGAACCCGAGTACCACAGGTGTCAAACTCAAGGCCCGGCCAGCGCCACATATTTTTATATGGCCTGTGAAAGCCTGGAAATAACATGCTTCAATTAAGTACCTTATATTTTCTTATGAAACGTATTCCTTTTTTTCCATTTTGACAGAAAAAAAATGTACTGCGTGAAATTGCATACAGTTTAAACTTTTATAGTGTACAAATGCAACAAATTTTATATTTTCCGAACAATATTTTTTGTCAAAATAAAAATAAATATTTAAATATCTCCTTGACTTTATGATTTTAAAAAGGTATCCATCAAATTTTACACTAAAAAGTACAAAAAAATGTACGGTGATTTTTACAGCATAATACTGTAAATAAAGTACTGATTTTTTTATGGTAAAATTATGTTGACTGAGCTGCTAGTGTTTTACCGTAAACTGTGGTTGTTTTTAAGATGTATTAACAGGTAAATGTAAATAGAAATACGGTATATTGTTTTATGGTAAAAAACAAACAAACTTGCAGCTCAGTTATTAAAATAAAAAAAACAAAAAAAAATAGCACTGGTTTTCTATTTACCGTAATATGTTGTTTAAAAGATTGTATATTTACTGTAAAATTCTAGTGAGTTGACTGTTTTTTAATCTAAAATCTACGGATTTGTTTTTACATTGTACATTAAGAATTGATATATAATAATCTAATGCACATGTATTATTTCTCTTTTGTCTCCTCCAGGCTCGACTACAGCAACGCACTTCTTGTCGGGCTCCCCAGCAAGAACATCCAGAAGCTGCAATACATACAGTATAGGGCTGCTAGGATCCTGATGAGAGTGCGGAAATATGACCATATCACACCAATTCTCAAATCCCTTCACTGGCTTCCTGTTCCACTCAGGATTGAATACAAAGTCTCCCTACTAACCCACCAGTGCCTCCATGGTAATGCCCCGCTCTACCTCAAAGAACTACTCAGCCTCAAATCTTCTACACCAGGGGTCGGGAACCTTTTTGGCCGAGAGAGCCATGAAAGCCAAATATTGCAAAATGTATTTCCGTGATAGCCATATATTTTTTAACACTGAATACAACTAAATGCGTGCATTTTTAAGTAAGACCAACATTTTTAGAGTATAATAAGTCTCTTATTCTTTTTAATAACATTGTTATTCTAAAGTTAACCAATAATAAATACAATACTTCTTACCACTAATGCGACATCCTGGACAGGTGCGATAGAAAAAGGGTGGCTGGATTAAAATGCATAAGAATAGTTCATAATTTGAACATTATTTTTAACACTGTGATTACCAGCGGAATTATTCATTACTTATCGTGTTAAGCAATGTCAGCTAAGATTTATCTGAGAGCCAGATGCAGTCATCAAAAGAGCCACATCTGGCTCTAGAGCCATAGGTTCCCTACCCCTGCTCTACACGATACCTCCGCTCCGGACAGGCTAACCTCCTCGAACCTCCGAGGACAAAGTAACGAAAAATGGGAGACCGAGCTTTCTGCTCCGCCATTCCCAGTCTGTTGAAAGCTCTCCCTGACCACCTGAGAGCACCACAGACTGTGGATGCCTTTAAAAAAGGCTTAAAAACCCATCTTTTTAAAAAAGCCTTTTTTAGATATATGCATACTAGTTCTAGATCAGGGGTGGGCATTACGTTGATCGCGATCGACTGGTCGATCTCGGAGGGTGTGTCAGTCGATCTCAAGCCAGGCATTAAAAAATAGACATAAAAATGAGCAATCATCAATCATACCAAGACTTCACTTTCGTCAGTTGTTTGACATTCTCGGCACCCGAGGATCTTGTGAGATGACGCTGGCTGCTGCGAGCTCATATTTAAGAAAAAAATCACTAACAGGGCGGACGCAGAGAAACACATTTTATTTCTAGAGACTCCGTACCTACTGTCAAAACTCTAAAGACCGACTGCACAGTTCCTGTCTTCACCATAAAAGACCTGTTTCATCCTGCCTGTGCTAACAAAATAAGAGTCTCAGAAAGCTAGCGTGCAAAAGTTAGCAAGCTACGGAGTTTGATGCCAATGTATTTCTCCCCCGCCCTCAGCGACCGCTTTCTCACTTGCTTGCCCACCCGCACACTCACTGACGTCACTCACCTGCTGTCAGACATTAAAGGGCCACACACATATGCTACTCTCATAACAAAGTGTTTAAAAACGAGTATGCAAGTTGGACAAATGAGATGCCAAATCCAACCACTTTCATGTGGTATTGGACAGAAAGGAGGACTTTTTTTTTCCTCCATTTGAAAATGCGGACGTTATCAGCACCACTGTCTAATTCCAATCAATGCAAGTCATCAGAATCAGGTAATACACCAACTTATATTCTTGTCTTCAGGAAAGAAAGGAATCTGTGTGTTAAACATGCTTGTATTATCATTAAACACCATTAACTTGTTAAAAAAATGTCTCTTTCATGAATAAATAAATATAAATTATAAATAGGAATGAGGTAGATCTCCTCGACTTGGTCAATTGAAAAGTAGCTCGCCTGCAGAAAAAGTGTGAGCGCCCCTGTTCTAGATAATAGTTCTAGTTTGTATTTCTATGTATTTTTATTCTTTTTATTTTTTTTAATACACTGTGGCACTTTGAGGTTGTTTACTCAATGTAAAATGCTTTTTACAAATAAAATTATTAAAAATTATTATTATTCACTGTTAGAAGCGGCCCTCTAATGGCAGCCATAACTGCGATTTGGCCCTCAATGAAAACGAGTTTGACAGCCCTGCATGAGAACATCACCAGTCGAACTCTACGCCGACACATTTGTGTGGGAGACCAACCTGAAGGTCTTGGTCTTGCCGGTGGGGGGATGAAGTCCGAGAACCTTGTGCAGGATGGACATGTTCCTCTTCTTCTCCTCCTGCAGAGCCTGGTCGTCATCGGCGGCCAAGTTCGTCTTCTCCTCCGAGACTTCAACGGTCGCTGCAGCATCCACCCCAGAAACCGAGAAATTCACTATACTTTTCCTCTACATGAGTTTTGCTGTGCGAAAGCTGTCATAGACGTCAAGGCGTCAACTTGGATTTCTTCTCACAAGTTCTTTGCCTAAACCTAATCAAAACAACAGCCTGACCTGCTTCCACCATGTCGGCGTCCTCCTCAACCTCCTCTTCCAGGAAGCGAGAGTCCATCCGAAAACGCTCGTCCGTCCCAAAGCGAGACTGCAGCTCCATCAGCTAAACACACACACAGGTTTATATACCTTTTTCCGGGTTAAATTTGAGCACGTTTTAGATGCTCGTTTACATTTTTGAACACCAATCAGATCTGATAAATGACAAATAGGAAGCAGAGTGCACAAATACAACAATGTGTCACCTTCTGTCCAGCTGGACCCTCGAACTGAGGCCTGACGTCGAACCTGTTCTGATCCTCCTCTTCATTCCCGTCCTCATCCTCATCTTCACTGCTGCCGAACAACTGAGGGCCCGATTTTTTCAGATGCCCCTGAACACACACATAAAATCAATCAAGTCTTCAACTCATCGCTAAAGCGGGGAACTGACATAAAGACCGAAGACAGCAAAAGCCAGATTACGTTTTATAAGATTGTCTAATAATATTGTCCTCTGGTCTGAGGAGCTCCAGAAAAGTCTGGGCCAACAATCGTAGGTATTTCATGTGTTCAGTATTCCCGAGCAAAAGTCTTCAGGTCTGTGAGGATAGCGGACGCCTCCCGAGTCAAGGCTCCCTGAGTCCTGAAGCTAAAAAAAAAAAATCGCATTGCAGCCACGATAACAAGAACGAACTCACTTTCGCACACTCGCTGGATTACAAAGTCTGTGTTAATGCCGTCTATGTGACTTTTTCCAGAGCCTTTACCTTTTTTTTAATAGTTTTCTTTCAAAAATAGTCCCAAGATGACTATCATTTTAAAGTTCTATTACCGTATTTTTCGGATTATAAGTCGCAGTTTTTTTCATAGTTTGGCCGGAGGTGCGACATATGTGTGAAATGATTAACACATTGCCATAAAATATTAAATAATATTATTTATCTCATTCGCGGAAGAGACGAAGAAAATGTCAGCAATCGTCACACACACGTCAACCAATAAGAATTCGGCGGGGGAGGGTCATGGCAGAAGTGCATTGTGGGTCATGGGATGCTAACTGCTATATGCTACTGCCGTAGCTATTAAAATGGATAATTTCATCGTTGGCGGTAACTTATAAAAACTGAGAAGGGCTGAACAAAAATGGCACCTAAAAGGAAATCATGTACTGCAGATTACAAGCTGGACGTAGTGAAATATGCAGCAGAAAATGACAAGAGGAAGCGGCGCATACCTTTGGAGTTGGCAGAGTTGTTTAGAAGCGACATCGAGGAAGAAGATTTCATGAGATTTATGGATTAGGAGTGACAGATTGTTTGGTAAAGGTATAGCATGTTCTATATGTTATAGTTATTTGAATGACTCTTACCATAATATGTTAGGTTAACATAGCAGGCACCTTCTCAGTTGGTTATTTATGCCTCATATAACGTACACTTATTCAGCCTGTTGTTCACTGTTCTTTATTTATTTTAAATTGCCTTTCAAATGTCTATTCTTGGTGTTGGGTTTTATCAAATAAATTTCCCCCGAAAATGCAATTCATACTCCAGTGCGATTTATATATGTTTTTTTCCTTCTTTATTATGCATTTTCGGCAGGTGCGACTTATACTCCGGAGCGACTTATACTCCGAAAAATACGGTACTTGTAGTCTGCCATAATAAAGTATTAGATTAGAATATAATACAAAGATTTATTGACATTATATTAAACTTGATGAGGCAATTCCTGAAGGAATTCCTGAAGTGTGAATGCTCCAATGCTGACACAATGTAGTATGAATGTAAGAATAGTTTGAAGGTTGAAAAGGTAAAATGTTGAAGAGTTTGAATTTCCAGGAAAAACGGAATTTGGTTTGGAACTTGGGAAAGTGATGTCGGAATGGTTCGAACAGGTTGAAAAATGTGGGAATTGTGCAACTTGGAAAAATGTCCTATTCATTTCAATGGGAACTTCCTGGAAATTTTGGGAAAAGCAGGATTTTTAATTAATAGGAGCATGAATGTCCTGAACGAGCTGAATTGGTTGGTGTTGGAATCGTTTGAATCGGTCAAGAAATGTTGAAGTAGTAACAGTTTTTTAATTGAAAAATTAAAAAAAGACTTTGAAAAAAGACTTATTCCTGTTGTTCACTATTCTTTATTTTAAATTGCCTTTCAAATGTATATTCTTGGTGTTGAATTTTATCAAATAAATTTCCCCCAAAAATGCGACTTATACTCCAGTGCGACGTATATATGTCTTTTTCCTTCTTTATTATGCATTTTCGTCTGGTGCGATGTATACTCCGGCGCGACTTATAATCCGCAAAATACGGTATTTGTTTTGAAATGTCTCTAAAAATTAACACCAATGGGAGCATTTTAAAACTATCCCAGACTCAATTCCACCTATTATTATAAAGAGCATTATCACATCATTTATTTAGAAAATATAAATAACAAAACAATTAAGATGGAATAATATTAACCGCAACATCCATCCATTTTCTACTGCTTATTCCCTTTGGAGTAAGTAAAATAAAAACTCAAAACAATATGTTTTAGACATTGTTCTATTTTTAAACAAAAACAATCTGAAGTCGTCTTTATTTTTAAGTTATCATGCTATGATTTTACCAGTCCGTCCCACTTGGGAATAGATTTTCCTCTATGTGGCCCCTGAGCTAAAATTACTTTGTCAGCCCTATCATAACCGGTGTGAGAAAAATCGAGCAATTTGCGAATGTTAAAGGCCTACTGAAAGCCACTACTAGCGACCACGCAGTCTAAAGTTTATATATCAATGATGAAATATTAACATTGCAACACATGCCAATACGGCCTTTTTAGTTTACTAAATTGCAATTTTAAATTTCCCAGAAGGTATCCTGTTGAAAACGTCGCGGAATGATGACGCTTATGTTGACACTTGTTTGTGACATTATTGGTTGGAGCGGACATGTTCTCCCAGCGCAACTCACGGCTAAAAGTAGTCTGTTTTCATCGCATAATTACACAGTATTTTGGACATCTGTGTGGCTGAATCTTTTGCAATTCGTTCAATGAATAAGGGAGACTATAAAGAAGAATGCTGTTGGTGGAAAGCGGTGGATTGCAGCTGCCTTTAGCAACCGAAACACAGCCGGTGTTTCTTTGTTTGTTGTGAAGCTTTAGCGAACATGTTTCTCTACCACATGTCAACCAGCAAGTTTTTGGATGAGAAAATTGGGATATTAAGTCGTCTTTTACCGGAGACTTGTGCGGAGTTAGCGTCCTCCTGCAGCAGCTGTCAAAAAGGCAGCTGTGATCTTGGCTCCTCCATTGGCTTCTCTCAGAGACACTGGCGGTCACCGCAGCCCTCCGACTTTCAGGTATGACTTTATAATCTCACTAAAACACTATCAACACAATAAGCAGATAAGAGATTTTCCAGAATTATCCTAGTAAATGTGTCTAATAACATCTGAATCGCTCCCACTGCTGTCGTCTTTTTTTTCTTTTCTTCTAGTGCTTCACTCTAACTTTCCTCATTCGCGAATCTTTCATCCTCGCTCAAATTAATGGGGAAATTGTCGCTTTCTCGGTCCGAATCGCTCTTGCTGCTGGTGGCCATGATTGTAAACAATGTGAGGATGTGAGGAGCCCTACAATCCGTGACGTCACGCGTACATCGTCTGCTACTTCCGGTAGAGGGAAGGCTTTTTTTTTGGAACCCTAAAGTTGCGAACTTTATTGTCGATGTTCTCTACTAAATCCTTTCAGCAAAAATATGGCAATATCGCGAAATGATCAAGTGTGACACATAGAATGGACCTGCTATCCCCGTTTAAATAAAAAAATCTCACTTCAGTAGGCCTTTAAGACGACAATCTGCAACATAAGTATCGATCCCACTACGCTAACAGTACCCCAATACAAAATACCCATCTTGGTTTCGATACTACCGATATGTTGATCAATACGGCCAGCTCTGTATAGCACAATTTTTTACAAAAGATTTCGGGCTTGGAGGACTTAAATCTGGCTCAGTGTTTGGACAGTCATTTTATATTGCACACTCACACACATCTGATTAATTACATTTTTTCTTTGTGTGATTCGTCACAAATCAAAACATTTTAAGATGTAGAAAATCTTAATGTGCGTCCCTGCCTTAAGAAGCCTTTTAGTTCTCACTCACCTTGTCTTTGATTGGGTGGCAGTTATTGGCTGCTGCCTCCTCCTCGCCTGATGCCTTGTCCTCTGATTGGCTGTTTTGAAGCAGCGACTTCTTCGAGGCTGCCACCGCTACCTGCTCATCTTCATCATCATCATTGTCATCGTCGTCAGCATCGGAGTCAAAGACGATGTGTTTTCCTGTTCTTTGAGGCTTAGCGTCCTGATTGATACAATAACAAAACAAAATGAGAATAATTAAGTGGGTGTCAATATTAAAAGAGAGATTAAAATGTGCCATTGCATGCAGTGTGATGTGATATCTAACATTTTCCATGTTGAGGCTTTTAATGTGAAATGATGGCCAGCATAAAGAGGAGCTCTTACCACATTAGCTAGCGCCCCCTGGATCAGCTTCTTGAGTTCTTCAGCTTCCTTCTGCCTCTGCTGCACTGCAGCCAGTCTCCTTGTGTTGTCCTTTCTCTGTCGCTCCTCTTCCTCCTGAGCGCTTAGCTGAGGACGAGGTGCAACTTTCTCCTCCTCCTCTTCATCCTCGCTGTGTGAAGCAGACGACGACGATCCTTTCACAGCATCTTCCGCAGAGGACGAAGAGGACTGAATCTCATCGTCTTCTTCTTCGTCCTCACTAGAGGTGGAAGAGGTCTCAGTTTGCTTTGAAAGTGCACAAACTTGAGTTGACGCCTTTTGTAAAACTTTTGGAGTATTAAAGGCTTTGTTCTCCTCGCCCAGGTCTACTTCAGAGTCCGCTGCAGCCGGCCTCCTCGTGTTGTCCTTTCTCCGTCGCTCCCCTTCCTCCTTAGACGCAACTTCCTCCTCCTCCTCCTCCTCCACCTTCTCCTCCTCCTCCTCATCCTCCTCCTCGATGTGTGAAGCAGAAGATGGCGAGGCTTTCACAGCACCTTCTACAGAGGACTGACTCTCACGGTCTTCTTCGTCCTCACTCGAGGTGGAACAGGTCTCCGTTTGCTTTGATGGTGCACAAACCTTAGTTCGTAAAACTTTGGGAGTATTAAAGGCTTTGTCCTGCTCGCCCAGGTCTACTTCAGAGTCCACTGCAGCCGGCCTCCTTGTGTTGTCCTTTCTCCGTCGCTCCCCTTCCTCCTTAGACGCAACTTCCTCCTCCTCCTCCTCCTCCTCGCTGTGTGAAGCAGAGGATGGCGAGGCTTTTACAGCATCTTCCACAGAGGATGAAGACGCAACTTCCTCCTCCTTCTTATCCTCGCTGTGTGAAGCAGAAGATGGCGAGGCTTTTACAGCATCTTCCGCAGAGGATAAAGACGCAACTTCCTCCTCCTCCTTCTCCTCGCTGTGTGAAGCAGCGGATGGCGAGGCTTTCACAGCATCTTCCGCAGAGGACTGAATCTCAACGTCTTCTTCGTCCTCACCCGAGGTGGAACAGGTCTCCGTTTGCTTTGATGGTGTACAAACCTTAGTTCGTAAAACTTTGGGAGTATTAAAGGCTTTGTCCTCCTCGCCGAGGTCTACTTCAAAGTCCACTGCAGCCGGCCTCCTCGTGTTGTCCTTTCTCAGTCGCTCCTCTTTCTTCTGAGGCACAACTTCCTCCTCCTCCTCCTCCTCCTCGCTGTGTGAAGCTGAGGATGACGAGGCTTCCCCAGCATCTTCCGCAGAGGATGAAGAGGACTGAGTAGACGGACTGGTCTTCATCATCTCATTGTCTTCTTCCTCCTCACTAGAGGTGGAACAAGTCTCAGTTTGCTTTGAAGGTGCACAAGCTTTAGTTGACGCCTTTTGTAAAACTTGGGGGGTATTAAAGGCTTTGTCCTCCTCGCCCAGCTCTACCACTGCAGCTGGCCTCTTTGTGTTGTCCTTTCTCTGTCGCTCCTCTTCCTCCTGAGATGCATCTTCCTCCTCCTCGCTGTGTGAAGCAGAGGATGAGGACTGAATAGACGGACTGGTCTTCATCATATCATTGTCTTCTTTGTCCTCATCAGTGGTGGAACAGGTCTCCGTTTGCTTAGGTGGCGAACAAACCTTAGTTTTAAAAACTTTTGGAGTATTAAAGTCTTTGGTATCCTCGCCCAACTCAGAGTCCAATTTAGAACTTTCAGACACGTCTTCAGGATCAGGTGTTTTTATAATCGTCCTGCCACACTTGTCAGTTTGGGATCCCGAGTTCAGCTTTCTTGTTCCCTGAAAGGCTGGCAACGCCTTGTTTTTCCTCTTCTGTTCGTCATCGCTACTGTGCCCCTTCAGAAGCGAGGCGAGAATCTCTTCGGGCAAGATGCCTTTTTTAAGGACATGTTTCCGCGCAGGTGTGAGTTTTGCGGCAGGAGTTGGAGTCTTAGGCGTCTCCTGGACTTGCTCCGCTATATTCTGAAGATCAGCCAGGGAGATCTCCAGATGGGTGACGTTGGAAAACATGGCCTCATAATCTGAATCTGAATAATCAGAGTCCTCGTCCTCGGTCGTCTCCGTGGGATTCACAGAGCTACTGTTCAGCTCTTGTTTCTGCCTCCGCTGTGCAAACTCGGCCTTTCCAGAAGAGTCCTCTTCCTCTCCCGTAGTCGTTTTCCTCTTCGCTTTTTTCTTCTTTTCCTCCGTCCTCTCTAAAATGTTGTCAGCATTTGGCTGAGGAAGTTTTTCTGTTGGAGGAAGAGGAGGTTTCCTCGAAGCGAAGAGTTCATCTGTGTCATCAGAGTCGTAATCCTCCTCCTCTTTGGGCGGCCGGCCTGGAAGTAGTAAGACGGTTGAAATGTTTTCCTATTCCAAAAAACTAAACATGGACTCTTAAAAATTTGAATATTTAATTTTTGCTTTTACTGAAAATGCAGGGCTCAAATTTAACCATGACAACTGCGGCAAAATCCGCGACCGCCCTTGACGTTTTACTTGTTAATGGACAAGGGATGTAACAGTAAAACAGTATAATGATAACTTGCGATAAAATTCCTTACGGTTAGTAACACTGTCTAATTTTTTAATTACCGAAAAAACGTCATTTATTAATGCATTTTAAGCAACACGAAGTCAAGCTAAAAAATCATGGCGGACAAGCAACACGGGCTTTGCTCCGGAGATTTCCCCTCGGAGTAAACAGAGCCAAGCGCTTGGTTTAACGTAATGTTCCCTCGTTTCCTGCCGTGTGTTTGATAACACTCTGCTGTTTTTAGATGGAGACAGGTGTGGACGATATTGGAGACAGACGCACTTGTCCCCACACTAAAAACATACAGCAAAGGAGAACAATTATTTGATGTTGCTTATATTTTCTCAATACGGCATAAACATGGACTCTTAAAAATGGGAATATTTATTTTTTGTCTGCAAATGCAGGGTTCAAATGTAACCATGGCAACCGCAGAAAAATCCGCGACCGCCCTCGTCATTTGCCGTAAGCCCTAAAAATTTGACCAACATCCACAGCAAGAACATGCCGTGACCGCCCTTGATGTTTTACTTGTTAATGAACAAGGGATGTAACAGTAAACGATATAATGATAACTTGTGATAAAATTCCTGACGGTTAGTAACACCGCCAAATTTTTAATTAACCGAAAAAACATCATTTATTAATGCATTTTAAGAATCACAAAGTCAAGCGAATGCGTACTAGCATCGTTTGGCTAAAAAATCATGGCGGACAAGCTACACAGACTTTGCTCCGAAGATTTCCCTTCGGAGTAAACAGAGCCAAGTGTTTGGTTTAACGTAATTTTCCCTCGCTTCCTGCCGTGTGTTTAATAGCACTCTGCTGTGTTTGAAGGGAGACAGGTGTGGACGATATTGGAGACAGACGCACTTGTCCCCACACTAAAAATATACAGCGAAGGAGAAAAACTATTTGATGTTGCTTTTATTTTCTCAATACAGTGTCCATCAGCTGCTGTGACGGGAGATAAAACCTTTTGGAATTGTGCAGTTTATCATAAAACTGGTAATAAAAGTTAAAAATAGTGACAGACTTTTTGTGATTTCTTCCAGGGGCTACTATATATTAAATACTTAGATTTGTTTTCCAATTAAAAAAAACAACAACATATTTTCAAGGTGTGGCGGTAATGAAAATGCTGTGGCGGCGCACCACATTCAATTACATTACGACGATACCCTGGATACTGATCGGCACATCCCCGGTTGATTCTTGTTTTTTTTTTTTTACCTGCATGCTGCTGCTGCTTCTGGAAGTTTAAGTAATCACAGCCGACCACCTCCAGGTTCTCATCCTGCCCGTCCGGCCACACTGCATCATGGGAAGGCTGCTGAAGCGCCACCAGATGACGTATCTCCTCTTCGGAGTCCACATCACTGTCCGCAAAACGCGGACCTCTCTTCTGAGGCGGCCTGGGATTGCTGACCGCCTTAAATCCGTTGGTCAGCTGATGAGTCTCTGATTGGGTGACGACAGGCTGAGCTGGTCTGAGAAGGCAGAGAAGGTGGTTTGGGAAGTAAGATGTTGGCGATAGGAATTTTCTAACTGGGGTCCCAGGGATCCCATCAAGTCATAAAAATGGGGTCCCACAGTAAATGGGGTCCCACTTTTTTGTAACTGTTTTGAAAACAAATGATAAATGTATGCATTATCCTGTTATATCTCACATTCTATATTGTGTTTTGGAAAAAGGTTGTAATAAACAGTAAAGGGTATCCTAGTAAAATATGCCAAGATGAGATGTGTCAGTATCAAAATAGTACTTGAAAAGCATTTTTTGCGGCAAAGTGGTCGTTTGGGTAGATTTTAGCTTTGTAAAGGGTATTTCAAAAAGTAAACAGTACAGTAGGTACTATATGTAATTCTCATAAGGATGTTCTAGTAAAATATGCAGAGATAAGATGTGTCAATATCAAAATGTTACTTGAAATACATTTTTGTCAAGCAGTATTACATTTAATGAAAATTTTACATAAATCCAAAAACACTATAAACATTGATTATGTGCACGAAGACATAACAGTTACAATTGTATGCATCTTTCAAACAAAAAAGAGGTTTTATCACATCAACATCCGACTAACAACAGTCCTTTAAATCTCATTAATACCACAGAAAAGGCAAACTGACTAAATAATGTCAAACACGTAGCGTTACAATAACCACAAAGATTAAAATGTTTGTCTTACATCTAGTAATCCACTGTGGACAGACCAAGCCAAGCAAAGCAGGTTTAGCGAGCGGTGCGCTTTCCCTTGAAGGAAATCCATTTTTAGCCGGCAATTATGGCACAACGCCGGCAAATATAAACAAAACAAAACACCGGCGGAAAAAGATAATCGAGAAAAAAACAAGCAAACTGGAGTTTTAACCAGGAAAAGGCAGGGTTGGTAAAAAATTTAAATAAAAATCTGCGTCACAGGGATGCGCGGATTGATTGATTGAAACTGTTATTAGTAGACTGCACAGTATAGTACATATTCCGTACAATTGACCACTAAATGGTAACACCCCAATAAGTTTTTCAACTTGTTTAAGTCGGGCTCCACGTTAATCAATTAATGGACTTCTGGAAATGCGCTTCCTTTCTTATTTAAATGCGTAAAAAGACAAAAAAAAAGTGCATTAAAAACTTTGGGACATTCTGGAGCCCTCTTATCCCAGTTGGACAAGACTTGGCAAAACCGTAAGGACCATTATCAAGAATATAGAGAAAACCAATCATGTTACCTGCTTGTGCTCACAGCTTTATGGGAGACGACCGCATCTGTCCGACTTTTCTTGGGTCTCGGCGACTTGTATGCCGGGAACTCGCCCCTTCTCTTCCTGCTGATGTCATCGTCTCCCCCGTCGACCTCCCAGGTAAGCTGGGTGACGGGGGTGGGGTGGTCTACGTCAGGCTGGGCCAACCTGCGGATGTTGTGGCAGTACTTGGACGGGTCGTACTTGAGCGTTCGAGATTTGTTTCCTTTCCGACCCTTGAGCTGCAAGACGGGGAGGACTCGTCCAAATTTACTGACCACCCAGTCCTGAGAGCGGAAAAAGTGAGTCAAGACCTTTTGTCCGACATTTTCTAGAGGTTTGACTATTTTAGCATACACTATTCAGCCTGTATGTAAACCTAATTTAACACAGTGGACTGAACCTTGTGTCCTGGTATTTCTGTCCCAGGCACTGCAGCCTTCATGGTGAAGTTGTCCACACCGGCTTGGCTGAGCGACTCCAGCACCTTCTGTGAATGCGGGCATTCTGCAGGCTGCTGGGGGCGTTGCGACTCCGCCTGCCTCTCCTGAGCCAGTCTAAGACAGCAAGATCAGAAGTCAGCAAAATAGCCAACTTTCTTGCAGCCAGTCTGTGACACTGCTTATAAACGACGGTAATATAAAGTGGCCTGGGAGGAAGGAAGACTGTCGGATGACCTTGTAGAGGAGCAACGCAAAATCTATTTCCCCTGTAAGATGTATCGCGTTATTCTGATTTCAAAGTCTTCAAAATAATTCCCTGACGTGTGACCAATGTTCTCTGTGTTGCGCACTGCTCACGCAAATGTATACCGCACAGAAAATCAAAAATCCCATCTGAACTCCAAACAAAATAAACATAATGTATTCAGTATGAGTGACAGGCAGAGGTGGGTAGAGTAGCCAAAAATTGTACTCAAGTAAGAGTACTGTTACTTTAGAGATGTATTACTCAAGTAAAAGTAAGGAGTAGTCACCCAAATATTTACTTGAGTAAAAGTAAAAAGTATGTTGTGAAAAAACTACTCAAGTACTAAGTAACTGATGAGTAACCTGTTCGTTTTTAGATTAGGGCAACAAGTAATGCACAAAAACATAAAAATAGCAATGAACAAATTCAGAGCAAGGAATATCTGTTAAGCAACTAAAACAATAATATATATTAAATAATATATATTTGGTTATAGACTGTATTGAAAAAAAATTTGAAAATGAATTTCACCTTTGCAACTTCATTATACTGTTGGCTAAGTTTTATATTAATAAATGTAAGTTTCTCAATACCCGACCTGTTTTTTGTGCCTTTAAAAAAGATTTAGATCTCTACATTAAAACACTCTACCTCTAACAACCAAAAAGCTGTGAAAACGATGATGCTGTGTTCCAAATTTAAGTTATTTACTGAGATTGAGTGAGCCTATGGCTTTGCACTTTGTTTATTTTATATATATATTTGTTTTGAATTCTATTTTAGTTACTTTGAATTTACAACCCCTTGGCACTGTTTTGTACGGTTTTTATAATGTTTTGTACTTACTTTGATTATTATTTTCAACTGTTTCTAAATGTTGAAATTTATAAAAAAAAGGTTTATAAATTTTTTTTTTTAAAGTGTGCAGTTAATCATGTGACCGCCTGGCTCTGTTTGATTGGTGAAACGGGGTGAAATGTCACCAGTGACTGCATTTGATTGGTGAAACGCAGGCATGTGATAGATCCTACTTTGAAGGTCTGTCTGACAAACCAAAACAAACAAAGCGTGCATTAACAGATTGCCCACATATGCGGTCCTCTCCAAGGTTTCTCATAGTCAGCATTGTCACTGTCACCTACGTCCCGCTGGGTTTGAATTTTTCCTTGCCCTTATGTGGGCTATACCGAGGATGTCGTTGTGGTTTGTGCAGCCCTTTGAGACAATTGTGATTTAGGGCTATATGAATAAACATTGATTGATTGATTTTTTTTTTGCCATTTTGGGCTTAAAAAGAAAAAAAAAAAGGCTGCCATATTGCCCAGCCTTCACTTGTCCATGGTGTACCCCGCCTTCCGCTCGAATGCAGCTGAGATAGGCTCCAGCGACCCCCCGCAACCTAGGCCACCATTTCTAGTCCTACCCCCCTCACCCCTTTTCTTTTTTTATTTTTTCTATTTGTCGCACTTTTTATTACTATGATTTTTTTTATTTAGCAAATTTTTTTAAAACTTTTTATTCGAAACCTTTTACCGTATTGCTTTTTGCACTATTTTTTTCAGCTCATTCTTTGTTTATGTTCTTTGTTTGTTTTCTGTTTCTGTTGCTCTATGCTTTTTTAACCTGTAAAGCAGTTTGGTACAATTTAAAAGCTTTTGTAAACGTGCTATATAAATAAAATTGACTTGACAAAAGGGACAAGCGGTAGAAAATGGATTGATGGCATATTGCCCAGACCTAGCGGGACTGGTAGGGTGGGGGTGGTAAACATTGTAAACAGGAAGTGAAGTCTTTGTACTAGATGAGAGGAATTGTTTTTTGAGAACATTTCTTAAAATAAAACCCCATCAACATCTTCCCACAACTTTTTGAGTTATGTTGCAAAAAAGCAGACAAACCCTGGTGAAAACATAACCTGGTTGGCGGCGGAGGACTTTTGTCTCCAGCCTGTCCAAAGTGACACGACCAGCCGGGGAAATCACCCCAAAACAACTGTACACCGCGGGAAATACGAGTAAACTAAAAAGCTACTTGGTAATCCTCATGTCCATTCATCCATTTTCCCACCGCAAAGCTAAACATCACTGGATGTTTACATTGTCACTTTGAAGACATCAACTGTAAGTTATTTTTTGAAATATTTGCTTCAATCAGTAAATGTTCCTGCATACCATATTTCCTTGAATTGCCGCCGGGGCACTAATTAATTTAAAACCTCTTCTCACTCCGGTGTTTACCAAAGGCATGCGGTAAAGGCAAGAATGCGCTAATTATTTTAAAACCTCTTCTCACTCCAACACTTACCAAAGGCATGCGGTAAATTTAGGCCTGCGCTTCAAAATTTGAGTGTGATGTAAGGATACCATAATAAAAAGCTAATTTATTAAAAAAAAAAACGTTATTATGGTCTTACCTTTACTTATAAATGAAGTCCATGTGCAGCTCCTTCTGATCAAAAGCATTGATAACTTGTTTATAAAAATCTTCCTTATCTTTCTTCAGTTTTAAAAGTCTCTCTGTCTCAATGGAGATCTTCCTTTTTTACCTCCTGCTTCGATTGAAAGTCCAGTTTAGAAAACTGTTTTATTTTAGATATGTAATCCTCCATGTTAATAGTGCAAGCGAGAGGAAAAAATAAAGGATCGCTGCTCACTCTTGCTCACTTTTTCTGCAGCCGAGTAGTCGCAAGAAGGATCACTAGCGCCCTCTACCACCAGGAGGCGGGATTCATTTAATGACTCATATTTGACACACGCAGCTACGGTATATTAATAAAACATAGCTGCTTACTGTTCTTTTTAGCATATTCAATAGCTTGGACCTTAAATCCTACTGAATAGCTCTTAATCTTCTTCCCTTTATGCAATTTCAAATGATTGAAATCAGCCTCCTCCATTTTGAAAATGATGACAGGTGAAGTGTCACTCGTGACGTGACGAGTTTGACCCGGCGGAAATTCTAGGCATATGCTAATTATTTGGCAAAACGAGTTAGACCCGGCACTAATTCTAGGCAGGCGCATACTATATACCCGGCGGCAATTCAAGGAAATACGGTAATTGTTTGCACTTAAAAATACATGTTTGTAATAATAACTATGATTAGAACATTTGCGCATTAGATGTGTGTTCAATTACATTAAGTGTGTTATCCTAAACATTCCTGCCACTTTATTTTATACATTATTATTGGACATACACCACAATAATATCATGCCGTGGCCTTAAATATCATATAAATTTAATTCCTTGAGATTTTGATAGCGTTACATCCCTACCCAACAATAATTATCATTACCTGTGCAGAAAGCTCTCCTTAGCCGGTTCAATCTGCAAAGTTCCTCCTTTCCATTTGGACTTGTTCAACACTGTCATACCTGAAGGAGAAAATAAACGTGTCAAGTTCCTGCTTAACAAATGTGGACTTTAAGTTGCTGCTACACTGACTTACACTTTTTCAGATCAGTGTCAGAAATCTTCATGTTGATATACGCAAATGTTTTGTAGGGAACACCTGCGAAGGAACGACGGTTTGATCACATGCATTTGAATAGACATTCAATCCGAAAAGTATTCACAGCGCTGCATTTTTTCTACATTTAGTTACGTTACAGCTTTATTCCAAAATGGAATTCATTCATTTTTGTGCTCAAAATTCTACACACAATACCCCATAATGATAATGTAATCAAGTTTTATTAAGGTTTTTAAAACTAAAAAAAAAAAGATCACATGTACATGAATAAGTATTCACACCTTTTGCTAAATTCTTTGTTGAGGCACATTTAGCAACAATTACAGCCTCAACTCTTTTTGAATACGATGGCATACCTTGGCACACCTTTCTTAGGGCAGTTTGGCCCATTCCTCTTTGCACTACCTCTCAATCTCCATCAGGTTGGATGGAAAGCGTCGGTGCGCTCAATTAAGTTGGGGCCATAGATGGGCACTCAAGGACATTAAAATAGTTGTCCTAAAGCAGGGGTGTCAAACTCAAATACAGAGTGGGCCAAAATTTTAAACTAAACAAAGCCGTGGGCCAAAATTTTAAACTAAACAAAGCCGTGGGCCAAGGTTGAACAAATTAACCTTTTTAATAGGGACCCAAACAACTTTTGCATTGAATGTTGAACAAGCGAGACTTATACAACTTTATAGTGACATGCAAAATCGAGTTTCAAATAATAATAATAATTTTAAAATAGCAATGGCATATCAAATCAAATTTAAATAGAAATTGAATGCCTCTTTTCTATTTGCAGCCTTCTCAGGTAAATATCAAAATAAACTTTTCCCACAGGCTAATAATACATTTGTATATTGTAGCGTCCAGGAAGAAGTAGTGCTGCAAGGGATTCTGTGTATTTGTTCTGTTGTGTTTATGTTGTCTTACCGTCTCCCGATATTTGCTTGTCATTCTCGTTTAGTGTTGGTTCATAGTGTGGCGCATACTTGTAACAGTCTTAAAGTTGTTTATACGGCCACCCTCAGTGTGACCTGTATGGCTGTTGACCACTAGCTTGTGTGTGTGTGTGTAAAAGTCACATATATCATGTGACTAGGCCGGCATGCTGTTTCTACGTAGGAAAAGCGGACGTGACGAAAGGTTTTAGAGGACGCTTAAGGCAGTGCCTTTAAGGCACGCCCCAATATTGTTGTCCAGGTGGGAATCGGGAGAAATTTGGGAGAATGGTTGCCCCCTGGTGATTTTCGGGAGGGGCACTGAAATTTGGGAGTCTCCTTGGAAAATCGGGGGTGAGGGTTAGCAAGTATGAGCATTAGCGGTGAATGCGGTGTTACAGCTACACCGCCGCTGTGGCCAGCTCTAATGTTCATTTGATATTGCCTCAAGGGCCAAATGAAAATACACGGCGGGCCAGAGTTTGACACCCATGTCCTAAAGCAATTCCTTTGATACGTATATTGGCTGTGTGCTTAGGATGAACCGTCGTACCGGTCTGAGTTCAACAATGCAGGTTTCCATCCAACATGTCTCTGTACATTGATGCATTCATTTTTCCCACTATTCGGACTAGTTTCCCAGTTTATGCCGTTGAAAACCACCCCCACACCATGATGCTGCCACCACCATGCTTCACTGTAGTGTTGGTATGGCCTGGTGATGAGCAATGCCTGATTTCCTCCAAACATGACGCCTAGTATTCACACCAAAGACTTCGATTGTTGTCTCATCAGACCAGAGAATTTAGTTTCTCATGGTCTGAGAGTCTTTCAGGTGCATTTTGGCAAAGTTTTTACTACGAAAAAGCTTCCGTCTGGCCACTCTTCCATACGGATTGCTGCAGAGATAGTTGTCCTTCTAGAAGGTTCTTTTCTCACCACAGAGGAATGCTGTAGCTCTGACAGAGTGACCATCGGGTTCTTGGTCACCTCCCTGACTAGGGTCCTTCACCCCCATTTAGACGGCGGCCCAGCTCTAAGAATAGTCCTGATGGTTCCAAAGTTCTTTCATTTACGGATGATGAAGGCCACTGCGCTCATTGGGAAGTTCAAGGCAGCAATTACTTTTTGGTACCCTTCCCCAGATTTGTGCTTCGAGACAATCCTGTCTCGGAGGTCTACAGAAAATTCCTTCGACTTCATTCCATGCACTGTCAAGTGTGGGACCTTTATATACAGACAGGTGTGTGTGCCTGATAATATATGCGATTTCTTAGTTTTATTTGTTAATACATTCGCAAAAAGCTCTTAAAAACGTTTTCACATTATTGGGCAGTGTGCGTGGAATTTTGAGGATGAAAATTGATTTATTTTATTTTGGAATAAGGCTGTAACGTAACAAAATGTGAAGTGCTGTAAATACTTGCATTAGAGATGAGTAACAGTGCATTATTGTAATGACATTCTTTAAAAGAGGCTCTGGTTCTATTTGAGGCAGTTTATTAAAGTGCATAACTTCCTCTATTTGAAAATATACAGTAATAATATTGCAATTTATTTTTACTTTCAGGGTGTCATTCATGGCCGGCTCTACGCAGGGGCAAGAGGGGGCGGAGCCCCCTTACATAAATGTCTTTCCCCCTCAAATCAAAATTTGAGAAAGCAAATTTGAATAAACTCACAAAATTACTACATTACAAGTTGACAAAGTTATCTGCACTAGCGGAAAAATCTGCCGAAAAAGGGACACACACGATATAGTAGTGTCGGCTTCCCTCTCATCCCTCCCTCCGCTGTGCGTGTATTCCACATTCCACAGGCTGCGCAGCAGACACACACCCTCACACACCCCTCAGCCCTCAGTAAACATCCAATCACTGTTGCAGTATGAAAGTAAAAGAAAAGGAAAAGTTGTCTACATTTATCATATACTTGTTAGGATGGGTGTATTTGTGTAGTCTTATCTGTCATAAACACGTTTATCGTCGCGGACTTTCGTTTCTACTGAGTTTCTTTTTTTTTACAACTTGACGAGAGCAGTGACAGCGGAGGCTCTGAGCAGCAGTGGTTTGGAAGGCAGAGAGCCTCCACTGTCCCTGTAACAAGCTACAAGTCATTTATGATGCTGTTAAAGTACGGTAAAAATGAAACATAAGGTATATATCCTGCTTAGCAGTCCTCCTCTGCTGTCCTCTGTTCAGAGCGTAGTCCCTAGCAACGGCCCGTTGTACTTAGCAACGGTCTGGCAATCGACTGCTGGAATTCTTTTTCTGTTGTTTTTCTTGTAATTCTACATAGTCAACCTTTAATGTTTCAATCTACATTTTGTAATAAACAAATTATAAGTTTCATTTGATATGACCAAGACACCTAAAAACAAAAACACTGCCGTTTTCATCAATTTACAAGCAAGTGGGCAACACACATACATTGGAGTGAATTAATTTTGTGCCCAGATGAGTGCCCATGTTTTGTTTTATAAAATAGTTTGAGATTCTTTTTTATCATTATTCATCAGACTACCTTTCAGTTTTGTAAATATTGACTGTAGTGTGTGAAGTCCTACTTTGGGTCAAAATGTATTTGAGAGTTAGGCCATCCAGTTAGGATAAATGTTACGTTGTTGGTTGATAAAATCTGGATGAAGGATGTTTTATTTTATTTTATTCATTTATTTTTCAGTTTCCCCTCCTGAGGGATTGCCACCTTATTGTGGTCAGGGGGTTTGCGTGCCTCAGTGACCGTAAGAGCTATACCAGCAGGAGCTTAGTCTTCAGGTGGGACACCCAAGTTGGACAGGTCTGAAGGTACAGGCCTGACAAAGTGCAATCCAATACTCCAGGTTGGGGTTGGACACATAGCTAAAGACCCATTTCAATGAAGAAAGCATCGTTACTATAAGCACAAAAAAAAAGTGCTGGAGCATGATGTGTACACATGATGCCCCCTTCACATTTCTGACTGCCCTCTCATATAAGCATGCCTAGAACCGCCCCTGGTGTCATTGTCATTCTTACCGTCATCATCCTTCCTTGTCCGGAGCTCCACATCCTCCACGCCTCCAAACTTTCCAAATCGATCCTTCAGATCTTTCTGGGTGATCGTGTGGCTCAACCCACCGACATACAGCCGCTGCATCTCAGTGGCCAACGCAGCGCTGTCACTGCCTGAACACAACACAAATGTCAGCAATGTGACTGGCAACCCCTGCCATCCTTCAAGACATGGGTTGAACTGGGGATGCAATCAGTGATCGTAAACAAATATCTCGTTATCAGAGGATTTTTATTGTACTATTACAGCCACCAGTCGCATCGGATATAATTATAGTGGTTTATTCAGTCAAAAGCTATACTAAGCATGAATTTATTCCTAGGGTTTGTTTGTGTGTTTTTTATTCAGCAACAAATACATATGGGCTGATTTATAATATTTTTAAGAAACGGCATAAGGGATAATGAACAAGGGATTTGTTTTCAGGGTAAGCTGCATCACCGTCGGAATTCACGGTTCCTTTAATGCAGTAACTCTCAATCTAGTGCAGGGGTGTCAAACTTATTTTAGCTCAGGGTCCACACGTGGAACCAGACTATTAAAATCATGGCATTAAAACAAAAAAAATAATGACAACTTCAAATTGTTTTCTTTGGCCAAAACTAGAACAAACACATTCTGAGAGCACATTAATCCTGTTTTAACCTCCCCTCCACTGGCTGCCTGTCTCTTTTAGAGTCCATTTTAAAATGATCTTACTGGTTTTTAAATCCTTCCATGGTCTTGCCCCACCTTACCTCTCTGAGCTGCTCCACCTGTATGCCCCCACCTGGTCCCTCAGGTCAGCTGATCCTGGAGGTACCCAAATCAAAGCACAAGCTCAGAGGGGACCCTCTGTTGCAGGTCCCAAACTCTGGAACGATCTCCCTGTCCATGTGAGACAGGCCCCTTCTTTGGCTATTTTTAAGACCCTTCTTAAAACCCATTTTTATTCACTGGCTTTTAACCCAGCATTAGACCTTAAACTGTTTTTAACTTTTAACTTTTTAATTGCTTTTCATCTAACAAATTGTTCTTAGGTTAATTTCCATCCATCCATTTTCTACCGCTTATTCCCTTTTGGGGTCGCGGGGGGCGCTGGCGCCTATCTCAGCTACAATCGGGTGGAAGGCGGGGTACACCCTGGACAAGTCGCCACCTCATCGCAGGCCCAACACAGATAGACAGAAAACATTCACACTCACATTCACACACTAGGGACCATTTAGTGTTGCCAATCAACCTATCCCCAGGTGCATGTCTTTGGAAGTGGGAGGAAGCCGGAGTACCCGGAGGGAACCCACGCTATTCACGGGGAGAACATGCAAACTCCACACAGAAAGATCCCGAGCCTGGATTTGAACCCAGAACTGCAGGAGCTTCGTATTGTGAGGCAGACACACTAACCCCTCTGCCACCGTGAACCCCCTTAGGGTAATTTGTATTTGCTATTTCAATGTGTTTT
The DNA here is from genome assembly GCF_033978795.1 of Nerophis ophidion. Classification (NCBI taxonomy): domain Eukaryota; kingdom Metazoa; phylum Chordata; class Actinopteri; order Syngnathiformes; family Syngnathidae; genus Nerophis; species Nerophis ophidion. Next base: position 74,350,955 of record NC_084612.1, read on the forward strand.
TTACTTCTATTTTAAATGTTATTTTTTTAGTCTGTCCTTTGCCTTTATTTCTTTGTGGTGTACAGCCCTTTGTTCTTCAAATGTGGTTGTTTTTAAAGGGCTTTATAAATAAAGTTTGTATGGTATGAAAATATTACAATAAAAATATGGAAAAAATACCGGCAGCGATAAAGTTTATATCCATGAAGGAAAGAAGAAAGTGAATGAATGTTTATAACTGAATAAATTTACATATGCATGAACATGTGTATTCTTTTGCATTATTTTTTTTAATGAACTAAGTAATGTTTAGTGTGAATTGGTGACTTATATTTATATAGAGCTTTTTCTCTAGTGACTCAAATGGCTTTACAAAGTGAAACCCAATATCTAAGTTACATTTTAACCCAGTGTGGGTGGCACTGGGAGCAGGTGGGTAAAGTGTCTTGCCCAAGGACACAACAGCCGTGACTAGGATGGCGGAAGTGGGGATGGAACCTGGAACCCTCAAGTTTTTAGCACGGCCACTCTACCAACTGAGCCATACCGCCATTTATGACAACCTCTTTCCAAAACACAAAATAGAATGTGAGATATAACAAGATAATGCATACATTAATCATTTGTTTTTAAAACGCTTGTAAAAAAGTGCGACCCCAAAAATTTACTGTGGGATCCCATTTTTATGGTGTCCCTGGGACCCTGTTTTGAAAATTCCTAGTGCCAACAACACTGATGGAGTATTGGTGCGTGCGAAACAGCAGCAGGTGGCCGTGGCCAGCGGGCCGGATCTTATTCTAATCAAATATCATCCTGGGGGCCATAGATAGTTCATTCGCGGGTCAGATCCGGCCTGTAGGCCTTGACTTTGACACATAGGATCACCAACCTTTTTGAAAGCAAGAGCTACTTCTTGGATACTGATTAATGCGAAGGGCTACCAGTTTGATACACACATAAATAAATTGCCAGAAATAACCAATTTGCTCAATTTACCTAATAAATAAATCTATATATATATATATATTAAAAAATGGGTATTTCTGTCTGTCATTCCGTCGTACATTTTTTTCCCTTTTACGAAAGGTTTTTTTGTAGAGTATAAATGATGAAAAAAAACACTTAATTGAAATGTTTAAAAGAGGAGAAAACATGAAAAAAAATAAAAAATTAACTTTGAAACATAGTTTATCTTCAATTTCGACTCTTTAAAATTCAAAATTCAACCGAAAAAATTAATAGAAAAACTAGCTAATTCGAATCTTTTTGAAAAACATAAAAAATAATTTATGGAACATCATTAGTAATTTTTCCTGATTAAGATTCATTTTAGAATTTTGATGATATGTTTTAAATAGGTTAAAATCTAATCTGCACTTTGTTATAATATATAACAAATTGGATCAAGCTATATTTCTAATAAAGACAAATCATTATTTATTCTCGATTTTCCAGAACAAAAATTTTAAAGGAAATTAAAAAGACTTTGAAATAAGATTTCAATTTGATTGTACAGATTTTCTAGATTTGCCCAAATTTTGGGGGGGAATTTTAAATCATAATAAGTTTGAAGAAATATTTCACAAATATTCTTCGTCGAAAAAACAGAAGCTGAAATAAAGAATTAAATTAAAATGAAATTATTATTCTTTACAATAAAACAAAATGTACTCAAACATTGATTTAAATTGTCACGAAAGAAGAGGAAGGAATTTAATAGGTGAAAAGGTATTTGAGTTTAAAAATCCTAAAATCATTTTTAGGTTGTATTTTTTTCTCTAAAATTGTCTTTCTGAAAATTATAAGAAGCAAAGTAAAAAAATAAATGAATTTATTTAAACAAGTGAAGACCAAGTCTTTAAAATATTTTCCTGGACTTTCAAATTCTATTTGAGTTTTGTCTCTCTTACAATTAAAAATGTCGAGCAAAGCGAGACCAGCTTGCTAGTAAATAAATACAATTCAAGAAGTGGAGGCAGCTCACTGGTAAGTGCTGCTATTTGATCTATTTTTAGAACAGGCCAGCGGGCGACTCATCTGGTCCTTACGGGTGACCTGGTGCTCGCGGGCACCGCATTGGTGACCCCTGATCTAGTAGAACGTCAAATTAGCACTTAATTAACTATTCAAACAGTGTTACTGTTCAAACTGTGCGCCATAGACAAAATATTACATTTACTTGTTAAATGCAACCGCTGCTTTGGTTTTTGATGAATAATAAGGCCTACTACGCTACTGGATTTTATTGTTGGTGATTAAGGTGATACTTGGGGAGCAAAGTGTTTACTGAGGTGGTAGTCGGTGAAAAAAGTTTGAAAACCAGTTCTTTAAAGGATTGTTTACCATTGAAGCTATGAAGAGTGTATGGTTCGTTCATGCGGTCACCAGCTTGTTCCACAAAATATTAACACATTCGATCAAATCTAAACTAAGACAGCGACAGAACAAGTTTGATTATTTTTTATTTATTTTTTAATAAACACCTTTACGTAAAGCTTACCACAACAAAAAAAACATGTGCCCCGAAACATAAAACAGAGAAAAGGTGTTTACCTCACATGGATCCTGCTGGTGTTACTTTTAAATGTGATCGACAACGCAGTCCTTGCGTCATTGCGGTCCGCTATTTGTTTCTGTGCAATTCAGAAGTTCCGCTCGTCTTTGGTGATTTTGAGAAATAAAGAAATCTTTCATACAATCAAAAAAATTAACAGTATTTTTTTTTTTTACCATACTTCGACAGATGTGTAAAGAATTACAAAATTAACAAAAAATATGCGATAATCAATGTCGTAACCCAATCTATTTTTGTTGAGGGTACGACCAATATCAGGATCCGGAATAGTGTTTATAATTAAGGCATATTGTCATTGGTAAGGTATTAATATTTGATTTCGTGTTTTTTTCCAACTGACTATCAATAATTACAATAACTGACTACATTATTGACATGGTTCCGTCCACCGAACTCACTTCTGGTTCCCCCTCTGACGTCATCAAAGTGGTAGCGTCCACCCAGGGCGCCATTCTCCAAACAGTCCTTGTTGTTGTTGTGTGGCAAACAACCAGTGGTAAGTCCGTATTTTCTTCATTTATTGCTAAATATACCACCCAAGACTTTTTATAGATGCGTGGTAAACATATGAATTTTGTAATGTTTGGTTTGCCGCTAGCTATGTGAATCACACGGTATAGTATTGATCATTTTGGTTATGAAAATACACGATGGGCGGGGTAGTTTTCCACCTGATTTTAATTCGCTAATCAAAAAGACAAAATATTTTATTAAAGCAGTAGTTCTTAACCTTGTTGGAGGTACCGAACCCCACCAGTTTCATATGCGCATTCACCAAACCCTTCATTAGTGAAAAAAAAAAAAATAAATAAAAAAAAAAAATATATATATATATTTTCCTAATTCAAGACAAAGTTATATTTTTTTGGTAACACTTTAGTATAGGGAACATATTCTAAGTAACAAAGACTTAATTTTGTCATTATCTGTGGTCTGGATTATGTTTTTGTTATTTTTTTGTTAGTTTTTGGACTCTTTTAGTTCCTGTTTGCGCTCTCTTGTTATGTTTGGTTACCATGCCGACTTATGATTTTCGTCTGCCTCTGGTGTTCGGACCGAGCACCCGTTTGTAATCGAGACCCTTATTTAAGCCTGTCTTTGCCAGTCAGTCGGCCTGGCGTCATTGCTTGTTTTCATGCGATACCACAGTTCATGTTGCTCGATTCATGCTGTGTCCACATAAGTCTTGTTTAATTCTTGCCACAGTTTCGTGTTTGTTCAAAGCCGTAGTGTATGTTTGTTCGTTTCATGCCACAGTAATTCGGACGTTGTACTGATCCGTTGTGGTGAAGAAGGAGCTGAGCCGGAAGGCAAAGCTCTCAATTTACCGGTCAATCTAAGTTCCCATCCTCACCTATGGTCATGAGCTTTGGTTCATGACCGAAAGGATAAGATCTCGGGTACAAGCGGCCGAAATGAGTTTTCTCTGCCGGGTGGCGGGTCTCTCCCTTAGAGATAGGGTGAGAAGCTCTGTCATCCGGGAGGAACTCAAAGTAAAGCCGCTGCTCCTACACATCGAGAGGAGCCTGATGAGGTGGTTCGGGCATCTGGTCAGGATGCCACCCGAACGCCTCACGAGGGAGGTGTTTAGGGCACGTCCAACCGGTAGGAGGCCACGGGGAAGACCCAGGACACGTTGGGAAGACTATGTCTCCCGGCTGGCCTGGGAACGCCCTGGGATCCCCTGGGAGGAGCTAGACGAAGTGGCGGAGGAGAGGGAAGTCTAGGCTTCCCTGCTTAGGCTGCGGCCCCCGCGACCCGACCTCGGATAAGCGGAAGAAGATGGATGGATGTTTCATGCCACAGTTTTGTGTTTGTTCCACGCCATAGTTTGTTTGTTTACCTCATGCCCTGCCAAGATTTATCGAGTTAATTAAATATGTTCCTACCTACTTAATGACTAGTCAAGAGCCAATATGTTACTAATTTGCATGTTAATAAGCAACTAATTAATGGTGAATATGTTCCCCATACTTAAGTGATACCATGTTTTTTTTAATGGTGCAGAAATTGAACATGAACATCACCTTCTTCAAACAACAAAACTAAGACAGTGCATAAACTCACAACAAATTACACACCTGCAAATCAGTCAGCTGTTGCTGTATCCGTAATACGCCGATAGGGAGAAGTTTTGTATCTACACGATGAGTCGGGTGTGTTTTTACCTCCGCCGAAACCCTGAGGTCGACTCACCGAACCCCTTGGGTTCGATCGAACCCAGGTTAAGAACCACTGGCTTAAAGTCTTACTCTTTGCTGTAAGTCAGACCTGGGACTGTATAGCTCGATTTGTAGAGCGGCCGTGCCAGAAACTTGAGGGTTCCAGTTTCTATCCCTGCCTCCGCCACCCTAGTTACTGCCGTTGTGTCCTTGGGCAAGACACTTTACCCACCTCCTCGCAGTGCCACCCACACCGGTTTAAATGTAACTTAAATGTTGGGTTTCGCTATGTAAAGTGCTTTGAGTCACTAGAGAAAAACGCTATATAAATATAATTCACTTCACTTGGGCAAATTAAGGCCCGGGGGCCACATGCCGCCCTTTAAGTATTTCAATCTGGCCCGCCGGACATTCCCAAATAATTATTTTCGATCTTTAATTTATGCCATTATGATGTGCAGTGATGTTTTCAAATAACCCTAAGTCTTGAACTATACAAAGTATTTCAATGTTTACAATCTGCGCTTTTGCATGTATATACTAGTTACTATGGTAATTAATTAGTTACTATGGTAATCTAAGTCACAGCAGCTCAGACGAGGCACCAAGCAGTGTCAGCTTAAGATGCGGGTGTCAGGGACACGTGTGGAAGGAGCTTTTCACAACAAAATTCTATAGCTTGGTGATGTAGCAGATTGTTTATTGTATGTTTACCCTTTGCGTTCATATTTTACTGTTTGTCGCATTTTTGACGCTTTTTGCTTGATTGTAAAATATGTCGATCGAGAGGGTGTGTGACGTTCATATGTTGTCAATATTCAGTGTTTTATCCTTCCTAGAAAAATGTTAAATTCCATTGCGATTTTTTAAGGTGGTCTGTCAAAGTGTTTTCAGCATTCAACCAGACATTATTGTGAGGTGTAGTATTAGTGTTCCTGAAAATAGATATATTGGCCATCAGACACATTTCTTTCTCTAGATTTGGCCCCCCCAGTCAAAATAACCGGCCAGGCCTGCTGTAAGTGTTTAATTCTGACATTACTAAAACATAGCATGTAACAAATGACAGCACCGTTAGCTCTAAGGCAGGGGTGTTAAAGTCATTCTAGCTCAAAGGCCGCATGGAGGAGAATCTATTCCCATGTGGGCCAGAATGATAAAATCATGGCATGATAAATTCAAAATAAAGACAACTTGAGGTTGTTTTCTTTCAAAAAATAAGCACATTTGAAAACGCACTAATCACAAATAATCTTACGGACAAAACACTTGAAATTTGTTGAAAATTCAGAGGAAATTGGTGCAGTTTCAAAAACAGAATGAGCTTAGACTTGGCCTCAGTGTGTCTACAAAGCCAGGATTAAACTTTAAATCAGTCTTTCTGGGATTGAACAAAAACACATGTAAACTATTTTAGGTATCATATACCTCCTTTGTCATTTCCACGCATCGATCTAGAGCTAACTCAACAAACCGTAAGAAACGGAGGTAAAAACTATTCATAAGGGTTAAGTTCACTTTTCTGGTGTTTGACAGAAACATTTCGGGGCAATGAGATGCCAAATGACCATGTGTTCCAAACAGAATTGATTGATTGAAACTTTTATTAGTAGATTGCACAGTACAGTACATATTCCGTACAATTGACCACTAAATGGTAACACCCCAATAAGTTTTTCAACTCGTTAAGTCGGGGTCCACGTTAATCAATTCATGGTACAAATATGTATACTATCAGCATAATACAGTCATCACACAAGTTAATCATCAGATTATATCCATTGAATTATTTACATTATTTACAATACGGGGGGTGGGACGTTGAGGGGGTTGGGACGGGTAGGTTGGGTTGCTATCAGCATACTTCAGTCATCGGACATTTTATCGAATGCATTTTATATTGAGATGATCACTTGTCTGTCGGGATATGTTTTGATATCGCTTTATCAGCCCAGCCCTATGCAGTACATATATTTATTTTGTCAAAATGGAAAGAACAAATTAGGGATGCACCGAAATGAAAATTTGTGGCCGAAGCCGAATAAAATTTAAACGCTTGGCCAAAGGCCGTATACCGGATACCGAATAATGATTGCAGTTTTTCACAATTTTTTTAATATTGCATAAATAGCCTAGAATAAATATTTAAACACGTTTTTCAAATAAAGTATTTTTTTATTGAATATTGGCATTTTTTAAATATTCCAGTAGCCTTTGCTTTTCAAAAAAAACACAAAATTTTTCATTTCTATTAGGCCTTCAAACAAAACATGCATTCCAAAAAAAAAAAAGTGCATTAAAGTGGATAAACCCACAACAAATGAATTATTGCTTAGCCACAGTAGATATGCTAATAATGTAAACAGAAGGCTCAAGTAAATCTCAATTAAGTGTGTGCTTGTAACCTCATACACTTATACAGGTACACAACATATCCCAACGTCACTGCACGTTGGTTAATTGCGTCACCGCGTCAAAAAATTGCGTCACACGCCACTATTCGGCCTTGTTTTTAACTCATTCCACCGAAGGCCGAATGTGGCTTTTTTTGCCCTATTCAGCCGAATATATTCGGTTACCGATTAATCGGTGCATCCCTAGAACAAATACATTAAGAAAGAAAAAATTACTTACTATAGCATATTGTTTTCACGGGCCACATAAAATGATGTGACAAGCCAGATATGGCCCCCGGTCCTTTTAGTTTGACAATGTTCAGGTGTATCTAATGAAGTAACCCTACAATGTTAGTTACCCCATGAGTCCTTACTAAACCTGTTGTTGTCATATGACTAGGATACACGGGGCAAGATTTCTTCATCAGGATGGAGAACATGAACGCAAAGAACGTTGAGGAGGTGAAATTGCTGGAAGACCAAATCAAGCATCTCCAGGCTGAAGTGGCAAACCTGCAAGAGCAGCAGAAAAACCACAGAGACCACACGTTATATTTCAGTGAACAAATGCAACATGCCCTGTGAGTTCTTATCCGTTTTTCAAATCAAAACACATTTTTCACACACACACAAACATATGTTCTATGGTTCTGCAAATGACGATGTTCGAGAAACGTGTTGTGTCTCCACAGGTCACATTTGCGTGGCCAGACGCTGCCAGGAAGCGCAGAGGAGGTATTGTCCTGTCTTAAGAAGGAGGTGGAGCAGCTGGAGGAGGATCTGCAGCGCCAGAGCCAGATGAATGGCATCACTCTCAACTGCTGCACCACACACTCACTGGAAAGAAGTAATACAATAATGTTTTATATAATAACTTAACTTCTGACCTGAACAGTATGTAGTATGTTCAATCAGTGTAAGTGATGCACTAACACTACTTTGGCTTTGTGTCTTTTAGGTAGTACTAAGTTGGTCCAACAGATGTGCATTTCTGGTCATTGCTCAGGGTTGGAGTTCCAGGTTGAGTTTCAGATATCAGAGGTCAAGGTGAGTCCTCCATGTTTAAAGTCTCAGGCCACATTGTAATGTTCACTTCTGATTGACTTTGTTGATGTAGTCATGTAAAGGAAATTTACGATGATTTTATTCGACATTTAACACACTTCCTCGTAGTCTAGGCCAGGGATTCTTAACCTTTTTGACCTCGGGGTCCATCTTTTCCACTACTATTAGTTAGTTTATTAAGGATCCCCATTAGTCTACACCGCAGTGGAGACTATTCTTCCTGGTGTCCAGGCAAAAAAAACATCACACAACCACAGAACAAAAGATTAAAATGCAGTACAACATGATCCAATAATAAATTGTCATAATACAAAAAATAACAACAACAAAGAACCAAAAAATGCTATTAAATTTTGTTACATAATATTTTTAATACCAAAGATAAAAATAGCAATATAAAAATATATATACTGTATACATTTTTGCAAAAATAAAACAAAGAACTAATGGCCTAAAACAGGGGTGCCCACACTTTTTCTGCAGGCCAGCTACTTTTCAATTGACCAACTCGAGGGGATCTACCTCATTTATATATATCATTTATATTTATTTATTTATGAAAGAGACATTTTTGTAAACAAGTTAAATGTGTTTAATGATAGTACAAGCATTTGTAACACATGTAGATGTCTTTCTTTCACAAAGACAAGAATATAAGTTGGTGTATTACCTGATTCTGATGACTTGCATTGATTGGAATCAGACAGTAATGATGATAACGCCCACATTTTCAAATGGAGGAGAAAAAAAGTTGTCCTTTCTGTACAATACCACATGAAAGTGGTTGGTTTTTGGCATTTAATTCATCCAGCTTCCATACACTTTACAAGAAAAATATTGGCGGCAAATTCCGTGGCTTGCTTGATTGACATTCACGGCACCCGAGGGTCTTGTGAGATGACGCTGGCTGCTGCCAGTTCATTATTATGAAAAAATGACAGAGAGGAAGGCGAGAAACACTTTTTATTACAACAGACTTTCGCGCCGTCCCTTCCGTCAAAACTCTAAAGGCCGACTGCACATTTCCTATCTTCACAATAAAAGCCCTGCTTCATGCTGCCTGCGCTAACAAAATAAGAGTCTCGGAAAGCTGGCGTGCACAAGTGATGTGCACGCCAGCTTTCTGAGGGATCGCTTGTGCACGCCAGTTTTCCGAGACTCTGTATTTAGTTAGCGCAGGCAGCATGAAGCAGGGCTTTTATTGTGAAGATAGGAAATGTGCAGTCGGCCTTTAGAGTTTTGACGGAAGGTACGGCGCGAGAGTCTGTTGAAATAAAAAGTGTTTCTCGCCTTCCTCTCGGTCATATTTTCATAATAATGATCTTGCAACAGCCAGCGTCATCTCACAAGACCCTCCGGTACCGTGAATGTCATTTAAGTGACGTCTTGGTGAAGATTGATGATCACTAATTTTTAGGTCTATTTTTTTAAAAGCCTGGCTGGAGATCGACTGACACACCCCCCGCGGTCGACTGGTAGCTCGCGATCGACGTAATGGGCACCCCTGGCCTAAAATATACACATTAGTGTACCAAAGACAAACAATAAGTGACGAAAAAGTATCATCCATCCATTTTCTGCTGCTTATCCAATAATCAATAAAATACCCAATAGTCAATAAAAACAGTCATGACATTAGGTACAATCTAGAATAATCTCTTTACACAATACTTCTCCTTTTAGTCTATTCTTAAAGCCCACTATGCTGGTGATTGATAGCAGATATTGTGGAAGTCTATTCCAGTAAGTGATTGCCCGATACATTACAGTGTTTTTCAAAACATCACTTTTGGGTTTAAGACGGGTGAGAGCACCTCTTTGGGCTAGCCTGGTACCGTAGTTGTGACTGTCTCTGGCAAGCAAGAGCTGAGAATACAGATATGAAGGTTTATGGTATGTATAGATGTTTTTTAAAAATAGAATCAAACTACACGCTAGTCTTTCAGCAACTTTCATCCATGACAATTCATGATGCATGATCTCAATGCCAGTCCTAAATGAGCAATGGAGAGCTAGTCTGGCAGCTCTGTTTTGGGTCAGCTGGATTTTATTTAGATCTTGTTTAGATGCATTAGACCAGATTGCTGGGCAGTAGTCAATATGTGACAATACAAGGGATTGTATAACTTGCTTCATAGTTGTGTTAGTTAAAAAATAGGCACTTCTTCTTATGATTGAAATGCTTCTGCTCATTTTTGTTACTATGTTTTTAATGTGAGTAGCCCAAGATAGTCTTTCATCTATTGTAACTCCCAGCAACCTGGCCTCTTTAACTTGTTCAACATACAGAGAGGCCTGGTACCCACTCAAATGTTAACACTGAATTAGTAATCTTACTCTTGATTTTAATCCTATTTAATCCTAATTATATATAAACTACTTACAGTGTACAACCTTGTCAAATGATAGAAAAGCATGTGTTAATCACAAATATTATTTTCAAGGCTTAGGTCAGGCTGATTACAAAAATAAATACTAATCAAATATACTGCAAAAGAAAACTGATGAAAAATAGCTAAATGAAGTGAATTATATTTATATAGCGATTTTGTCTCGTGACTCAAAGCGCTTTACATAATGAAATCCATTATTTAAGTTACATTTAAACCAGGGAGCAGGTGGGTAAGGTATCTGTTAGCCACAGAAGACGACTGTATTTGGTTTTTAGTTTTGCTGAACTTGCAACTATACGAGTTAAGGAGTGACAGGAGCTGAAGCCGAGGAGTTTTTTCCAGGCTGAAGCTTATTAAAATGTACTTGAGGTCCACGATGTCTGGACTTGTCTCTGGACTTGCCATCATCAGCATCAATCATACAGTTGCCCAACAGATTTCGTATGATGATGTCATTGATGACGGCCAAGTTCTAGATTGCATTTCACGCCTGTTGTTAATGTTAATGCCAGTTGTAAACCGGGAGAAAAACACGGGTTGAATAATCTGTCCCAGTCTGAAGACTAAATTCACATTATGTTAATTATCTGCTGTTTCACTGTCAGAGGTGGGTAGTAACGCGCTACATTTACTCCGTTACATCTACTTGAGTAACTTTTGGGATAAATTGTACTTCTAAGAGTAGTTTTAATGGAACATACTTTTACTTGAGTATATTTATAGAGAAGAAACGCTACTTTTACTCCGCTCCATTCATCTACATTCAGCTCGCTACTGATTTTTATCGATCTGTTAATGCACGCTTTGTTTCTTTTGGTTTGTTAGACAGACCTTCAAAGTAGGATCTATCACATGCCTCGTTTCACCAATCAAATGCAGTCACTGGTGACGTTTGACTCCGTTTCACCAATCAAATGCAGTCACTGGTGACGTTTGACTCCGTTTCACCAATCAGAAAGAACCAGGCGGTCACATAATTAACTGCACACTTTTTTTTTATATAAACCTTTATTTATAAATTTCAACATTTACAAACAGTTGAAAATAATGATCAAAGTAAGTACAAAATCCTTACAAAACAGCGCCAGGGGTTGTAAATTCAAAGTAACTAAAAAAGAATGCAAAACAAATATATATATAAAATAAACAAAGTGCAAAGCCATAGGCTCACTCAATATCAGTAAATAACTTAAATTTGGAACACAGCATCATCGTTTTCACAGCTTTTTGGTTGTTAGAGGTAGAGTGTTTTAATGTAGAGTTCTAAATCTTTTTTAAAGGCACAAAAAACAAGTTGGGTATTGAGAAACTTACATTTATGAATATAAAACTTAGCCAATAGCATAATGAGGTTGCAAAGGTGAAATTCATTTTCAATTTTTTTTTCACTACAGTGGAAAACCATATATATATTATTTAATATATATTATTGTTTTAGTTCCTTAAGAGATATTCCTTGCTCTGAATTTGTTCATTGCTATTTTTATGTTTTTGTGCATTACTTTTTGCCCTAATCAAAAAACGAACAGGTTACTCATCAGTTACTCAGTATTTGAGTAGTTTTTTCACAACATACTTTTTACTTTTCCTCAAGTAAATATTTGGGTGACTACTCCTTACTTTTACTTGAGTAATACATCTCTAAAGTAACAGTACTCTTACTTGAGTACAATTTCTGGCTACTCTACCCACTTCTGTTCACTGTATGCAAAACTGGTGTGTTGTCGTCATTGGAACTCTTCAAAATCCGTATGCAAAATGCGAAATAGATTACTGCAGGAATTTTTTTTAATGCTCCATAGAGTAGTTTTTTTTTTGTCAGTTTTCTTCAGGGATATTTCAAGGATGCTTATTAGATCATGCAATGAAGGATTTGTACAATTGGTGTTGATATATTGTATTTATATATCTTGTTCTTCTCTGTTCTTGTTGAATTTTCATATTTGAGATTACATAGTACAATAATACCAATAATAGATTGCTGTGTTGGTGGCAGGGTTTGGGGGTAAGTCAAGGGATGGTTCGCCCAGGGTGTAAATCCAGCCAGGACCGCCTCTGATGTATAGAATATGCTTTTGTGTGCATTTTGCTTCACAGTCACATTTGTTACCCATTCCTTGAGTCTGCCCGCAAGATGTTCGTTTCCAGATTGCGATCGATATAGTCTCTCCAAAATATCAGAATGTGAATTAAATTTACACTTAAAAACAAACATTACCGCTCTTTTTTTTCAGTGAATAAACTTTATAAACAATATACGTATATATTTGCCAGTCACAACATGAGGTACACATGCCCACTATTAAAAAAACCTGCCTTTATCAGCATTTATTTCACTGCATGTCACATGTCGGCGTTATTATGCATATGCCACGTTTGGATGGAAATAACGCTTTATTCTAGCTTCTCTTGCATTCCCTCAAATCAAGTCATAATGTTGCTGTTTTTTTTTATATTCAGCGGCTAAATCAATTTCATAGTGTCCAAAATGTAATGAAAAATAAACATGGACATATTTATTTTACACTGCATTTATTTTATAGATACAAAGCAGTCAGGAAGTAATAAAACGAGAGGGAATGTACAGCAAAGGGGAAGGAGGCTTGCCGACAGAGCATGTCCAAGAAAGAACGCATATGTGCGTCCACTTTACTGTGACATCAAAACGTAGCAAATCTTACAAAAGAATGCCAAACACTGCGGGCAGAGGTATCTAAAACTGCCTGCAAGCTCAGGCCCAAGTGCATGAACCTTATGATTTGACGCATCGGGATTGAGTAACACGAGTAACCAACATTGTAACAACATTTATAGGTCCAAAAGAGGAAAATCATCATCGGTCATCTTTAACAATATATGTTTAGAACTGTGGTTGTAAAACTGTACTGTATCATATAGAGCAGAGTTTTTCAACCACTATTTGCTTCAGCTCGCAGTATTTTTTTAACTGTTCATTTGTTCCACACGCCATTAGACTGTACAACTCCTCTCTGGGACGGGGGACGGGGGGTATTAGGATGACAGGGGATGCAAAACATTAACAGTGCAATACGTTTTCATAACATGGTCACTACTGCCTACTTTGTCTTGTTATATTCTTATTTTACTGTTATATTGTTATTCCCATTGTTTTTATTCTTTTTGTAATATTTCTCTATTTTGTTTCCTTTTAAACCCCCATTATTTACTTTTTACTTTTTTCTTTAAATTGATCTGCTGCTGGAATTTTAATTTTCCTGAAGGAACTCTCCTGAAGGAATCAATAAAGTACTATCTATCTATCTATCTATCTATCTAGGACAGTATGTCTTTTTTATGATGAATGACCACAATAGCAGGCAGACAATGACAGTGCTGCTTTTTAGTGGAGATCTGGTTTGTAAATAAAGTACAATTTAAATGTCTTCAGTCAGCAGTAGGGAACGGATGGACAGATGAAGGGAATGCATTGTCCGCCCCAAAGGGGGCAGCAGAGGTTTATCCTCACACATGTTAAGTAATGACTTGAGCAGCTGGCCACAGCTTCACATTTCCAGCGCTTTAATACTTGAGTGAATAAAAATGATTACGCTCCTGTAAAGTAATATTCAATTTAAAAAAAATTGTAATTTAAAGCATTGTGATTCTTGCAGCAGCAGTTACGAGAACATCTGTTTCACTGCCTCCCTGCTCCATCATGGCAGACGCATTATCAATTTCTTCCAAAGCCTAAGCCTGTTTTGATAGCAAGATGAATGATGTAGCTTTGCAACATGGAAAATAGACGTTATTTTTCAAAACTCGCCTCCTCTTGTCACCCTTTATTGCAACCTTTGATTAATATGTTTTTTGTTTTTTTTTGCCACATCATGATGGATCTTTCTGTAACCTCAATGTTTTGTTAGTAATGTAACCAGCAGTATTCTCCCACAACACATTAAAAGACTTGTCTCAAGGAAGGGTTCCATTTTTGAGGGAAGCTGTGTATTTTCTTTCTTCCTGTTCGGATGAAGCGGTCACACCTACTCTTCAAATATCTAAAAACAATACAAACATATGATTTAAAATGTCTGAAAATGGTGTCAATATCCAAGCAAATTGGAAGTGTGTTAAACTTTAAAAGTTCCACTGCATATACCTTGTTTTTAGTTCTTGTTTGTCATACAGGAGGGTGACCAATCAGAGAAGACAATAAAGAGTCTGAATGTGGTGATGGACGGCAGTGACCTCGCGAACTTCAGCAGCTTTCTTTCTGGGTTAGTGTTTTGTTCAATTCCTGCTTGCATGTTCTGCCTCATCCAAACGATCCAGGCGTGAGAGCCTAAGGAAAATCCAGCCTATGCACCGCTGGAGATGAGCAAGGTGTATCTCAAGGTTGCAATTTCACCACCTCGGGGCTCTTGACAGCCCTGTGAGCGTTTCAGCAAGTCGTAGCAGATGTGTGAAGTTCTATGTGCTATATATCTGAGGCCAAGCCACATCTGGGCTGTGTGGTGTTAGTCTGCAAAATTTTGGAAAACAACACATGGAAAAACACTGCGGATAATGACTGAGACACAAAGCTGCCTTCTTCAAACGCGTGTGAGAGACTTTTACATTGATCTTTGATGAAGCAGGCTGGATTTGGTCACAGTGTTAATGCACAGAGCCGGTGATTTAGTGATGCAGTGCATCTTGGAAATGGTTTACTCATGGGCTCCTAGAGTCGTGCTCTTGTCACTCGGAAGTTTGGGTCAAATGAACCATAAACCATTTTGGATCCCCGGCCCATGGTTGAAGAAAATCAGATGCAGCCTGGAGAATTTGTTTTTTTTCCAGACAGATAGTGCAAAGCCAAACTGCTCTGAGGTCACAGAAGCACATATCAAGCCACTCTCAGGCTGGCACAATTATGTGGTGAGAAATTAGAGATGGCAAAGTCTTAAAATGGTATTTGAAGTTTAAATTACCCCAGATGTACGGCAGAAAAGCGTTCAACCTTTTCATAAGTTCAACTTCTGACTACGCTGGAACATATTTGCATTGACAGTGTGTATGTTTTAACTGGTCCCACTGTGAAGATGCAGAGTGTCAAATCAAATCATTTCGAACTGTTGAGACCTCGCCACTTAAATAAAACAGCAGTGAGCCAGGGCACTCTCTCCCGCCATTATATGGAAGCCATGTTTCCATCAGCTCTACAGAATGAGGTGGAATAACAATCTGTGGAAACTTCACCCAGCTGCTGTCTAGCCCTGGGGTCTCGTGGAAAATTTTGGAAAGTCTTGAGCAGAATTGGTTTTCAGTTTCAACCCAAAAATATATAAACAAATATTTTTTTTTTTGCAGTAAATTGTATCAATTCACAATGTTAAGAGTTTTTTTCATTTGCGCTAAATGTGTTCTAATCAGGGTTTTATGCTGCCAAATCCCAATAACTAGTATACATGAGTGAGAACGGCCGATGCAATTTGTCAATGTGTTTATGGTGCGTGCTATTGGCTCCTATATCATCGAAAAAGGAACAATAAAATCACCTTTGTTTAGACGAGAGCTGCCACTAAAGATTAATAATCCTTTGATACATTTTTTGAATAGTCGACAAAATTACTAATTAAAAAACCTTATTTTGTCAGCACTGCCTAATGATAAATTGTGCTGGATGCAGGCTACTTGCTTTACGTTTACGCTTGCAAATTTTAAAAACTGAATTGTAATAGAAAGATTTCAAAAGAGGTTAAAGGTTACAAAAGGGCCTCCTTTAGCTGCTGTTGGGTATGGTACCAAATGTTGTCATTTATAGTCCTGGGATGTGTGTCACACTTCAAATGTGGGTATCGAGCCAATATCACAGAGCAGTGTTGTCCAAACTACGGCCGCTGGGCCAAATGCTGTTCACCGACGTCTTCAATTTGCCCCAAGGCACGAGTGCAATATGCAATTTGGCGGCATGGTGGGGTTTTTTCAGCGCCATTTGGTAGCCAATGGGGTGACTCCAGTTAGTGACCATTAAGTGTACATCCATTTGAGTACATTGCCAGCATTTACTTATATGACCCAATCCAAACAACCATACCTAGTCATGGTATACACTACCGTTCAAAAGTTTGGGGTCACATTGAAATGTCCTTATTTTTTAAGGAAAAGCACTGTACTTTTCAATGAAGATAACTTTAAACTAGTCTTAACTTCAAAGAAATACACTCTATACATTGCTAATGTGGTAAATGACTATTCTAGCTGCAAATGTCTGGTTTTTGGTGCAATATCTACATAGGTGTACGGAGGCCCATTTCCAGCAACTATCACTCCAGTGTTCTAATGGTACAATGTGTTTGCTCATTGGCTCAGAAGGCTAATTGATGATTAGAAAGTGAATTGTGAAGTGAAGTGAATTATATTTATATAGCGCTTTTCTCTAGTGACTCAAAGCGCTTTACATAGTGAAACCCAATATCTAAGTTCCATTTAAACCAGTGTGGGTGGCACTGGGAGCAGGTGGGTAAAGTGTCTTGCCCAAGGACACAACGGCAGTGACTAGGATGGCGGAAGCGGGAATCGAACCTGCAACCCCCAAGTTGCTGGCACGGCCGCTCTACCAACCGAGCTGTGCCCCCCCCCCCCCCCCCCCCCCCCCCCATGACCCCAAAAGGGACATACTGTAGGAAAAATGGATGGATGGAAGCACCAATCAGCAGAAGAAAATTTAAATTAAACCCTTGTGCAATCATGTTCACACATCTGAAAACAGTTTAGCTCGTTACAGAAGCTACAAAACTGACCTTCCTTTGAGCAGATTGTGTTTCTGGAGCATTACATTTGTGTGGTCAATTAAACGCTCAAAATGGCCAGAAAAAGAGAACTTTCATCTGAAACTCGACAGTCTATTCTTGTTCTTAGAAATGAAGGCTATTCTATGCGAGAAATTGCTAAGAAATTGAAGATTTCCTACAACGGTTTGTACTACTCCCTTCAGAGGACAGCACAAACAGGCTCTAACCAGAGTGACTCCAAACTTTTGAACGGTAGTGTAGTTAAAAAAAATCAACAAACATGGTCACACATAATAAAACCTGCTCTTTGAACTTAATGTACAGTATATTATAAAAAAGTCAACCAATGTAAGTGTGAATGTTGTGTATCTGTGTTGGCCCTTCGATGAGGTGGCGACTTGTCCAGGTTGAGATAGGCTCCAGCAAACCCCCCCCCCCCATGACCCCAAAAGGGACATACTGTAGGAAAAATGGATGGATGGAAGCACCAATCAGCAGAAGAAAATTTAAATTACACCCATTTAAATCCATTAGAAGGGAAGATGGGGACACAATGCAAAACACTTTCTCCACACTTATCCATGTTTGCCGCATTGAGCTGCTTGATATTTCTGATTGATTAAAAAACTTATAGGAGGTCGTCACAAAAGTAAGCAAAGTTTTAAAAGTAGTGAAGCTACCACCATTCTACTGAGAAATGTAGTTAAGCCACATAGTTTCACTACATGTAGATTGTTACTGCCCATCTGTCGCTAGTCGGCCAGAGGAGCAGCTGATACTGATTGGTTGGCGTATCGATCAGGTCATCTTTAATTTGCGGCATATTTGAATAATCTATTCATTTAAATCACAATAAAATTATCTTGGTCGTGTTTCTCCCCAAAGTGACATTGCCAACTACTGCCCAGGCATTCATTTATTAGGTGTCATTGTATCTCTTTGTGTGCTTGCTCTGAACTCAACATTTCAACCTTTACCTACATAAGTTTTTGTAGCTAAAATTGCACAAAATGGCCTTTCAGGGTGGAGGAGAACAGAGACCTCCTGCTTTTCTTCAGGACTCTCAGGACTTTCTCAGACAGAATTGACGAGCGACGGCGGACCTTCCAACACTTTCAGGTAAGCAAAGACACAGCTGCATCGAACGAGACTTGTGGATAGCAACCTCCTCGCTACATTGTCATGCCGTCGTGATACCAGGCTGTATTGTAGCTGCTATTGTGTGCTACATCAGGGTTTTTTTTTTAACCTTTTTGACTTGGCGGGCCCAACTTTTCCACTACAAAGGAGCCCGGCCCACTCCAAAATTAACACTGAATTAGTCATCTTCGGCTTAATTTTAATTACAGTGCTAAAATAAAATAAAAATAATATTAAAAAATATATATTTTCAAATGTATTATAATACAATTTATATTTCTTAATATATTTCTTAAATGAACTGTCAATAGTGTGCAAATGAAAATACAGATTCACCACTTTAGTGGTACTATTTGCGCTTAAGAAATGTCTCTGTGACTTTAGCTCCAAACTTCTTGTTTGTTTGATATTGTCGTTACTGCCAAATAGTGGTGGAAAAGTGTATTACAACAGAGTACCACTGCGGCACAAGCGACCCACAGCTCCTAAAAAGATATTTTTTGGCGGGCTGTATGTGGTGTTCGTGGCCCAACAATGGGCCACAACTCTGGGGTTAAAAAACACGGTGCCACATGACACACCAATGTAGTACAACAAGGAGGACTGTTACAGTTTGCATGTTTAAATTCAGGAGAATTTTTCAAGCGATGCACCTTAACATCCTTAATGGCTTTAAAGAGGGGACCAGATGTCTCCTTAGTCACTGGAAGTTCTCTCAGGCCGAATGTGAGATTTGGAAGCTGTAAATTGTTCCCTTTGGTTTGACACAAATCGCTTTGACTCTCATCTTTCAGTACGAAAGTTCCTGGTATCTTTTCCTCTGTAGTGAAAAAAATTCAAACAAGAAGGTTATAGGAATGCAAACATTCAGGGCCTTTTCTACGAGATGTTTGCGTGTACTAAAATATGTGCAAACTTGATAGCACGCACAAAGCTGATCTACTGAGGTCATGAGCAGAGAATTACGTCTCTTAAAGGGGACCTATTATGCAAAACGAACTTCTCTTACCCATTGGAACCTGTTTTTGTCTTTATAAGTCCCAAATATTTGAAATCAAACAATGGAAGCACTCTGGTGATATTTATAAAACATATTTGTCTTCCTTCATATTTCCTCCAAATGAGCTATTTGGAATTTGCACTGTTCTGTTGAGTAAAATCATGATTTGTTTTCAAACTGTGTTTTCAGGGAGAGGGGGGTGTTTAGTTTTTTGTCTTTTTTTCCCTTACGGTGGGGTGATCGTTGCGGTTTAAGGGCCTCCTCTTACATCAAAGCAGTACTGGCCGTCCAACAGGACCTCAGGACCGCAGCACTTATTCCAAAAGGAATGAAAGTTGAGTTAATGTTTTATTTAGCCTTGTCCCGTCAAGCTGTGAGGGGAGTTATTTTAATCATAGTTTGGCAATACTGTATTGCGAAACGTTTAGTTTGAAATAATTGCGAATGAATTGTGTGCATATTTTAAACATTAGGTCCTTTTCAGATTGACCAGCTGAAGAGTTACAACAACTAGACTTATAGGGGAACTGCACTTTTCTTTGAAATGTTGCCTATATTTTACAGTCCTCATGTAAGACAAGAACACATACTTTTTTCTTTTTTAGTAAATACATGCTGCTTACAATGGAGCCTAAAGGGGTCACTCTAAAACAGGGGTCACCAACCTTTTTGAAACCAAGAGCTACTTCTTGGGTACTGATTAATGCGAAGGGCTACCAGCTTGATACACACTTAAAAAAATTGCCAGAAATAGCCAATTTGCTCAATTTACCTTCCATCCATCCATTTCTACCGCTTATTCCCTTTGGGGTCGCGAGGGCGCTGGTGCCTATCTCAGCTACAATCAGGCGGGAGGCAGGGTACACCCTGGACAAGTCGCCATATATAAAAAGAATGGGTATTTCTGTCTGTCATTCCGTCGTACATTTTTTTCCCTTTTACGGAAGGTTTTTTGTAGAGAAAAAATGATGAAAAAAACACTTAATTGAACGGTTTAAAATGGGGGAAAACAGGATAAAAATTAAAATAAAATTTTGAAACATAGTTTCTCTTCAATTTCGACTCTTTAAAATTCAAAATTCAACCAGAAAAAAGAAGAGAAAAACTAGCTAGTTCGAATCTTTTTGAAAAAATAAAAAAAAATTATTTATGGAACATCATTAGTAATTTTTCCTGATTAAGATTAATTTTAAAATTTTGATGACATGTCTTAAATAGGTAAAATTCCAATCTGCATTTCATTAGAATATATAACAAATTGGACCAAGCTATATTTCTAACAAAGACAAATCATTTTTTCTAGATTTTCCATAACAACATTTTAAAAGAAATTTAAAAGACTTTGAAATACGATTTAAATTTGATTCTAAAGATTTTCTAGATATGCCAGAATAATTTTTGGGAATTTTAATCATAAGTTTGTAGAAATATTTCACAAATATTCTTCATTGAAAAAACAGAAGCTAAAATAAAGAATTAAATTAAAATATATTTATTATTCTTTACGATAAAAAAAAAATACTTGAACATTGATTTAAATTGTCAGGAAAGAAGAGGAAGGAATTTAAAAGGTAAAAAGGTATATGAGTTTAAAAATCCTAAAATCATTTTTAAGGTTGTATTTTTTTCTCTAAAATTGTCTTTCTGAAAGTTATAAGAAGCAAAGTAAAAAAATTAATGAATTTATTTAAACAAGTGAACACCAAGTTTTTAAAATATTTTCTTGGATTTTCAAATTCTATTTGAGTTTTGTCTCTCTTAGAATTAAAAATGTCAAGCAAAGCGAGACCAACTTGCTAGTAAATAAATAAAATTTAAGAAATAGAGGCAGCTCACTGGTAAGTGCTGCTATTTGAGCTATTTTTAGAACAGGCCAGCGGGCGACTCATCTGGTCCTTACGGGCTACCTAAAACATTCTAGCACTTCCATCAAGGTCTTACATACATACTGTAAGTATACTGTATATGTAATAGATAGATAGATAGTACTTTATTGATTTCTTCAGGCGGAATCAATAAAGTACAATTGATCCATCTATTACATATACAGTATACTTTCAGTATGTATGTAATGTAGTAACGGGCACATTTATTACAACATTGAACATATTTAGCTAATTTTAAGAATACGGTGGCGCATTAATACAAAAAATGCATCATTGCGTTCGCTTTTTCCTGTGACAACCTCACTGATTACTGCTCACTGCAGACACCACGAGAGCCAACAAACATGATTAAACATCACTCACTGTACAATGTCTGCGATCATTAGGATGCTGACTGTTTGGATGTTGTTATATTCCCATCTAGAGGAAGATTGACTCATAATTCTTGTGGGAAAAAAAGGGGGTGGAACCAAGCATCTTTTCGTGTCTTTCTCGCCATTCCCAGGTCTGAATTGGCTGTCAATGTTGACCAACTTGTCGGATTATGTCCTCATTCAGGTGAGGGGCATTATTTACAATCTAGAATTAACTTTCACATGCTCCGAGACGAGAAAGCAGCTCACCAGCCGAGGATGTCAACATAACCACATGAGCGAGTTACCTCTCTGTGATCACGGCGTCGCTATAAATAGTTTGTCTACTTTAGCGCTTATAGTAAAAATATCACTGATTACTTGGTTAATACTCATGTCACGAAATGTCTATGGAGTATTGTTGGCGCTTTTCGGATGGTTATTTGCAGGGCTTGATGGGCACAATAGAGGACCTTACGTTGTACGTTATATTATGTACGTTTATTTACGAGTTATGATGCATAAAAAAAAAACATCCTTCGTCTTGTGTCTAATAATAATTGTAAACGATAGGCAAAATCCCCCCCCAAAAAAGTGTAGTTCCCCTTTAACAGATCGGTAATCATCCGCATGTCTTCTCTGATAAAGCAGCAAAAATGAATAAATACAAAATGAGTCGGTTTGTAGAAGTAATCCTGAGATTAATATGGAGAGATAATTACTGAGAGTGAAAAGTTCTGCCCAGTCGGTGGACAAATGAACAAGCATTTGCCCTAACCGTCTGCCTCACTAACTGGTAAGCGTTTTGTGTGTGTGAGTGCGTGTGCGCTCTTGGGGATTCCATCATTAAATCACACACATAAAAAAGTGAGGAAACATTTCAACTACAATAGCGGCAAAGGATCAGTCTTCTGTGTTGCAAGAGGACCACACAACTTAGCCAGCTAGAGTTTCACAGCAATGGTGGTTGGCCTCTTAGCAGTTACAAACCACAAACATTTACAAGCATGCGGCCAGGCACTGGTGTGAATTTCTCATTTGTGGGTGTTTTTAGAGCTTAAAAACGTGTACGGATATTGTCGTCTTGTGTCAGTCCTTCAATGTGTGGTTTCTAATACTTGACTTGACAGCTGCTGCTAAATGAGATACCAGGATATACAGCAGGGGTAGGGAACCTATGGCTCTAGAGCCAGATGTGGCTCTTCTGAGGACTACATATGGCTCTCAGATAATTATATTTATATAGCGCTTTTCTCTAGTGACTCAAAGCGCTTTACAAAGTGACACCCAATATCTAAGTTACATTTAAACCAGTTTGGGTGGCACTGGGGGCAGGTGTGTAAAGTGTCTTGCCCAAGGACACAACGGCAGTGACTAGAATGGCGGAAGCGGGAATCGAACCTGGAACCCTCAGGTTGCTAGCACGGCCACTCTCCTAACCGAGCTATGCCGAGTAACCGTGTAATACTCTTCCATATCAGTTGGTGGCAGTCGGTAGCTAATTGCTTTGTAGATGTGGTAAACAGCGGGAGGCAGAGTGCAGGTAAAAAGGTGTCTAATGCTTAAACCAGGGTTAGGGAACTTATGGGTCTAGAGCCAGATGACTGCATATGGCTCTCAGATAAATCTTAGCTGACATTGCTTAACACGATAAGTAATTAATAATTCCGCTGGTAATCACAGTTTCAAAATTAACGTTCAAATTATAAAACATTCTCATGCATTGTAATCCAACCATCCTTTTTTTCCCGCACCTGTTCAAGATGTCGCATTAATTGTAAGAAGTATTGTATTTATATATTGGTTAACTTTTAGAATAACAATGTTGTTAAAAAGAATAAGAGACTTATTATACTCTACACATGTTGGTCATACTTAAAAATGCACAAATTTAGTTTTATTCAGTGTTGAAAAATGTTATATGGCTCTTACGGAAATACATTTGGAAACATTTGGCTTTCATGGCTCTCTCAGCCAAAAAGGTTCTTGACCCCTGATATACAGTATGTACAATATTATTCCTTTTTTAGCAAATTAGAAGAATTTTAATGATCTGACTCCATTCATATGACCCCCAACAATAACAGTGACTTTGAGCACAAATAAAGGAAAATATATAAAAAGTTTAACTTTATTAAAAATATTCAATAAAACAAAAATGCTTAACACATAGCCATATTACTGTACAGTCACTATTCTATACACATTGGTAATCAATTTATCACTGCGGGACAAGTTGCATACAAAACATGATAACATTATAGAGTAATCTTTACATTCCTATCGATAAATGCTTTGCTACTTTAATTCAAGTGGTGTTTATAAATTAAAGCTGTAAATGGAGATATGACAATATATTGACATTAAAGACTGACAGTAGCTAAAACTGGAATTACTTCAAACAATGCCAAATCAATGCACAGGGCTGTAGAAATGTTTACATAAAGAACAGGGTACCAATTGTGATTCAGTGGATTGTAATGTAGTTTTCTATTCGGCAGTGCTATTCAACAGTGGTAAATCAATTAAACTGTTCACTACCTCTTCACTCATATAAATAAATCCCTACAATTGAGTTGGTACTACCTATGAGAAGAAGAAACACCCTCAATTCTACCTTTTTTAATCTTATTTTACCTGACACTTTCACATGCTGTTTGTAATGTTGAGGACCATTTCCCCAAAACCCAGATTTTTTTAGTTTCCCGCAGCTGTCAGGTGGAAAAAAAGTCTTTTTCATTAGCTATAAGGTAATAACAATATGGTTGCTGCTTCTTCATCGGTACCGTCCAACAGGAAGTACCTGCATACAGGTGAAAGTGTCAGGGTACTTTGAGAGAATTACTGGGTTTCCATCCAGACGGACATCACTGAGGCTAGGTCGAAGGTAGTAGGTGTCGTTGGACCTACAGAAGGTGTCTACGTTGACATCTGTGATGTTGTTGTTCTAGTGGGAGGGACACAATATCATGAATGAAATCAAGTGAGTAAAAACTGTCCACAAAAACAAACAAAAAAATATATAATAATCAATAGCAGAAAGGTCAGTCATTTCTGACTCCTAATATTAAAAAAAATAAAAAAGTATGTATATATACCTGCAGATGTAAGATCCGAACCTTCTCTGGGATCTGTGGAACCGCTTCTATCTCATTGTCAGCCAGGTACAAGTTGACCAGCCCGATCAGTTTCTGTCAGATAATAGAAATTATATATATATACTAATTGCAACACAGACCTGCACTACTAGCAAATCCATGTTTTATGGACAATCCCACAATATATTATTGATTTAAACCAAAACGTTTATAGTGGAACAATTTTATATTTTCCACTGGTTTGCTGTATCATAATCCTTTTGTCTTTTGCTGGAACTTCCCCCCAAAATTTGAGGAGTGACGATATGATATGCACCTTAAAAGCTGTAGCTTTTACACCCTTGGTTTTCAGCAGGTTGTTGTTGGCGTTGAACGATTTCAGTTTGGCAGGGAGTGCCGGGAGTTTAACCAGCCTGTTATCAGCTAGAGACAGTTCTTCCAATAAACTTAGTTTAGAGAACGCTCCATCTTCAATCTCTGAAATCAGGTTCCCCGTCAGGTCGATCCTCCTTAGTGTCACTATAGAACCACAAGGAGAAAACAAACATACTCATTTTCTCTTGCGGTTACCATCCTGCCTTACTGTAGTCAACACTGTATGTAGTACTTTTCCTCTCTATTATGGTAAAGAATGACTGATTGATTGCATTGTATTGTTATCGTGTGTGTAAAACTTTAACAAGGCGGAGTCTCGAAAGGGACAAGGGTTAGAAAATGTAGTCTGATCTGTAGACGTGAATGGTAAGCCACAAGCATATAATGCATAGTGGTTCTCTCGATAACAGTTAAGTTTTGCTTATATTTTTAACTGTTGTCAATGTCTTTATGCCTGTATTTTATCAGCAAAATGTATTTTACAACTTAAGAGAAAGACAAAGAACACAACATTCAGTGTTACTGAGGCAATAGTTAACAGACATCGTGTGTCTTTGTGTTTTGGTGTAGACATTTTTCAGCCTTACCAATGTCAGCAAAGTCCTTGGTCCTAATCTTTTGGATTTTGTTGAAGCGGGCGTACAGGTAGGCTGTCTCCTTCGGAAGGGTGGGAACAGAGGTCATGTCAGGACTGACTTCCTCGCAGTACACTGAGCCAGTTAGGCAGACGCACAGCAGACAAGTTGGCAAGTCTGGAACACAGCAGCAGCACACATGTCAATTTGGAGAACAGCAATGCCATCGGGGTGGAGGAAGTTGGTCCTCGAACGGTCAAGCAGCCTATCATTAAACAGGAATATTGTCACATTTAGGGCTACAGTTACAAACGAAATATTGGCAGACTTTATAAATTATACTGTTCAAAAGATCCAGGTTCACCCTGTTCTCCCTTGTGGGATAACCATCTGCTTTGTTTCCCATTGCAGTTATTATTATTATTAGTGGAATTCCTATCAAAATGTAATATTCCATTTGTTCAAACGTAAACAACAAACTTATTTCGAGAACTACCCGGTGTGCACAGCTGTAGCTTTAGTTGCAATTTATTTCAGCCAGTTCTTTATCCTACCTGATTCATCTGCTGCTGCTGGGATTGGGCTATCATCTGGTTCATCGGCTGGAGGCAGTGCTCTCTGCAGAACATATTAAACCCATGTATTCAAAATGTGGGATAGTTCTACCATAAAACACGTTACTTGGTTTATCTACGACCCATAACTGGGGTTTCTGGACAGTTACTCATACGTTGTTTTTACGCATTCTTGTCTTGTGAAATTTAAACATTTAGACCTTTGATAGAAGTGATAACAACTTACACTCAGCGCTTACACTTGCAATGATTAGTTTCCAACTAAACGGTGTTTGGTTTTTAAAATGATTCAAAAATTTAAACTGATTTATGTACAAAGTAATGACCAAATAACATTTTACCTATTAAATGCAATCATCGATTTAGTTACCTTTAAAACACAATAGATTCATACATCATGAAAGGACCCATTGGCCTGCCCTGGTATTTTCTATCATCATGGCTGTACACCTGAAATATTTCTGTCAGTATAGTGACCACAGCCAAATCGAATGACTGTTAAATAACATTCAATCTACATTGTGTTTATTTTGTATTCTTGTTTGTCTATTTGTATGTTCCTTTACCTACTTGTAACTATGTGAACCCCCTTATTTGTCCTATTCTACACCTTCTATTGTTTTTTAATTATATTCTATCACTTTGTTATTCATTTAATTGTATTTTTTTAAATGTTATTTTTTAATCCTTTCTTGATCTTTTTACAGTGTTATTTTTATCTTTCTTTTAAGTCCAAGTTGTGACTGTTTCTGACATTTAACAACTGTTCCCAAAACATCCTACTAATTAAAACTGGATTGAAATAGATTGATTTTTTTCACACACTGCATGCATTTTGCTGCTGACAAATTTTTTTTGATTTTGGTTGTCTCAGGTGTTTCTGAAACAGGATATTTGGGTTGTTAGGGTATCTGTTAAAGTCTTTCTTGTGTTGAGTAAGGAAATGTTTGCCATAAGAGGGGTGTGTGCGTAAGAGGAAGTGCAAAGAGATTTTGTCATTATCAAGTGGGGAAGATATTGGCTTGACTTTAATATCTAGTTTTTGAGACTTGGTTATACCAGCATATATAAGGATGTTGTATATAAAACAAGTTCTTACCCTTGCCCGCGTGGCTTTCCAATAGTTGCTGAAGAACCTGCTGAGGTCCCTTCCAGGTGATGGTCCTGCTATCAGCTGTGAGTTGTAATCAGAGTTCCTGGCTGAACCCGTTCCCAGCCACGGCTGCACCAGCATACACATTAGTATAAGTGCCTTCATGCTGCCCCAAGCAAAGTGTCAGTGACACCAGAGCTTGCTATACGTTTGAGTTTGAGTCAGCAGATGTGCTCTGCTGCAAGCCCCTGTCGGGATGTGTCAAATGACGGTATTTAAAGGCTGAACCATGTGCTTCCAGCAATCTGAAGCAGAGTTTGTAGAGCTGAGTGCTTAACCCCTTCCTGACCATGTATCATCTCACTGTTGTGAGAAAGTACCGTATTTTTCCGACTATAAGTCGCAGCTTTTTCCATAGTTTGGCTGGGGGTGCGACTTATACTCAGGAACTACTTATGTGTGAAATTATTAACACATTACCGTAAAATATCAAATAATATTATTTAGCTCATTCACGTAAGATTTCATGGGATTTAGCAATTAGGAGTGATAGATTGTTTGGCAAATGTATAGCATGTTCTTTATGTTATAGTTATTTGAATGACTCTTACCATAATATGTTACGTTAACATACCAGGCACCTTCTCAGTTGGTTATTTATGTCTCATATAACCTACACTTATTCAGCCTGTTGTTCACTATTCTTTATTTATTTTAAATTGCCCCTCAAATTGTCTGTTTATCTGTGTTGGCCCTGCGATGAGGTGGCGACTTGTCCAGGGGGTATGCGCCTTCCGCCCGATTGTAGCTGAGCTAAGCGCCCCCCGCGACCCCAAAAGGGAATAAGTGGTAGAAAATGGATGGATGGATGTCTATTCTTGGTGTTGGGTTTTATCGAATACATTTCCCCCAAAAATGCGACTTATACACCAGTGCGACTTATATATGTTTTTTTTCCTTCTTTATTATGCATTTTCGGCGTGTGCGACTTATACTCCGGAGCGACTTATACTCCGGAAAATACGGTAAAATAAACATATGGAACAGAAACATTAAAAAACACAGGAAGCTGAAAGTCATAGTTCTAGTACATTATTTTAATAATAGCTTCTGATCCATACCCAGTCTTGGTACCATCATAATTGTAAGGTATACCCTCATACAGACCATCCTAGTACAAGAGGTATAGGAGGATAATTTGTTCATACATAGTCACAGGCCATCAATGTATTCATGATACAACTTATGTTCGAACAGTTTCAAAAGGGTCTATCTTAAACTACAAAGACAACTGTCTCTCTGATATGTATGTTTTTAGTAAAGTTGGTACAGTTTATGGCTCTAACCTGACAAGAGATGCTTTTCAATATGTGTCGTTTAAGGTGTGTGCCAGCCCATATTATTTACATTATGTCAGAAGTTAAACAAAAACCTTATTACAGAATCTGGCAAAAACTATGGGAAAACTTTCCAATGGCCGCACAAGAAAATTCCAGTGATGAGACCCTGTCCACTCAGTGTATTTAACAGCTGTTGACTTGTGGTTACTTTTGGACTGTCTTCAGACTTCGTCAAAGCAGAGACATGTCGGGGTTCCCCGGAGCGCTTCTTTTTGTTGTCGTTGCTTGACAAGTTGCAGTGGGGCGGGGGAGACGCCGCTTTTTCTATGTGAAGAAGCAGAGATGAGTTAAACAGCGAAATATTTAAATAAAAAGCATGTGACCTTGCCAGTGCTCAAGAGGAGAAAGAAACGGCGGTTGTGATATAAACATCCTAGGAACACGAGCCTCAAGGGTTACAGGTGTGTTAGCTGTAATGAACACCTTTTAACTTTTATGACTTTAGGAAGCGGTCTAGCATTTACAGTATCTTTTACTGTCACACATTTTATGTACTAAATGGTGGGTTGTCAGAGAACCATGAAGCCACACACAAAAGTCTCTTCACATAAAGACCAATCACTATTCATTTTCCAGTCTACAATCTGTTTTTTATTTACCAGGAAGGAGATGCGCACACGGCTTTGGTGACTTAACAGTCCTATGGTCATCATCACACTTTTCCTCTTGGGTCTGTGGTTGAAATAAATACAAAAACAGTCTTGTGGCATTGATTTACTAAAATTTGGCTTGAATTTGGAACTTAACAACCTCAGAATTTTTAGTAGAAGTTCCATTACACTTGAGATTAGTCTTATAAAAGATTTTGCTTAAAAAAAACAAGGAAAAAAAATATAAATTATATATAATTGCTACTTTTGAAGTTGTATAGACATTGATCAGTTTTACATGCAAATACATTTATTTCAATTAGGGCTAAATGGTAACACGAACACAAAAAAGTGATCAAGCAATTTTCTCTTCATTTACTTAACGGTAAATCTAAACACTTGATGACTTTTAATGTGGTCCGACACGCGTACGTCACCAATGCAAAGGAAGGAGGAAGCGGATCGAGTGTTTTCTATATATTCATATACAGTTGAAAATTAAGAAATTAGAATATTGTGTAAAAATTAGGGCTGGGCAACGATTAAAATTTTTAATCAAAGTTAATCGCACTATATGTCCAATTAATCGCGATTAACTGCATTGTATACGCAAAGCCCAATAATGAATTCAAAAGTAGTGTGTAGTGCACCTTTATTGGAATATTTTCCCACATGAACAAAAGCGCCAAAACATTTGTTGTGCAAACACAATTTAAATCAGTCCTTGTTAAACAGTAGCAGTTAAATAGCATATTTTATGAAAATCAACTCCAACAATGTAAAAATACAAACATTTAAGCTTATTGCCACTGCCAGGGTATTTAAGTTATCCTGTTTGTTATGGAAAATAAATATAATCTACATACAAATCTCTGAGCCACAATCATAACATCCGAACATGCAATTTCTGAGGTAACAGCAGAAACATTTTTTTTATCAGGGATCTTATGTTTAAAAAACCTATATTATAGGTAGTGGGCTGTTTTAGGGAATTTTTGATCAAATTATCCGTAGTAGCAATATTAATAATGTTGTGTTTATTCTGCGTAGTGCACTTAGAATAATTATGACCATATCTAGGAATTGATATGATGGGAATTTTCCGATTGTTTGCTTGGTGCTTTGATAAACTGAACGCATCATATACATGGTACTATATTGTGATGTTATGAGCCAGGGGGAAAAGAACTACCCTACCCAGCATGCAACAGGAGTGACGAGCATGCGCGGTAGCCCGGTATAGGTTGTGTCGCCATGACAGCATCTTGTATGTTGTGATATGCACGCTCTGAAAGCAAATGTTAAGAACTCAGCCAACACTCCTTGTCTGCATTATTCATAAATAGACAGACAACACAAATACTCCGCTGCTTCACAGGCCGCTGGATGTAGCCGGCAAAGTATTCCCATGCTAGCTAGCCGGTCTAGCAAGCACGCCTCATTCAGTCCAAAACGGCCCGATCTATCCACATTCAGAATTGTCTGGCGGTCGTAAGTGATCCCGGAGTGACCACGCTGTAAGCCAGCCATGAAATTTGCAGAATTGTCCGGTATTTTTGCCAAATGTTCCATCTTTACCAAGAGCCCCTCGAAGCCGTAGCTTATCCGGGCGACGCCATTTTGTTAAGAAAAGGCGTTAACAAAATAAAAGTATGTAAATAACATACGCAAATGTGCGATAAAATAATTGTCGGCGTTAATAGATTGATGAGTTAACTCGTAATTAACGCATTAATTTGCCCAGCCCTAGTAAAAATCAATTGATGTCAGCAATTCAACTTCAGAAAGTAAAGCTAATATGTGCTATAAACTGATTACTTGCAAAGTGAGATATGTCAAGCCCTTTATTTGTTATAATTTTCATGATCATGGCTTACAGTTTTTGTAAACCCCCAAAGTAAGTAAGCCGTAATCATCGAAATTATGTCAAAAGAAGGCTTAAAATGTCTTGAGTAGCATTTTATGAGCCTAAGTCATGTAATAGTATCACCTTGTACATCTAATTGCTGAAATAAACAAACATTTGCACATTATTGATTTGTTTTTTAGTTTCACCTGTATTTGAGGCAGGCATTCATAAACAAAAATAAGTTTCCCCGCCACAAATGAGTATTTGCTACTTCCAGTTTGGCTTTGCTCATAAACAAATTATAATAAAAGTGTGGCGGTATTAGGGCTGGGCGATATGACCTTTTATTAATATTTCAATATTTTTGGGCCATGTCACGATACACGATATATATCGCGATATTTTGCCTTAGCCTTGAATGAACACTTGATACATATAATCACAGCAGTATGATGATTCTATGTGTCTACATTAAAACATTCTTGTTCATACTGCATTAATATATGCTCAATTTAAACTTTCATGCAGAGAGGGAATTCATAACTAAGTCAATTTACCAAAAGTGTATTTATTAAACAGTTATTAAGCAGTGGCACAAACATTCATGTCATTTCCAAAACAGAAAGCGCAAGATTGTCAGAGACATTTTAAAACAAGCTATTAGTGCACCTTTGTGCATGATGTCACTAAGATGAAATATCAAAACAACACTAAATTAAAGTGCACTTTTTGTACAGAACGCCACTACAATAGTTAAAAACAAATAAAGTGCACTTTTGTGCATGATGTCACACAAGATATTTCAAAAACTGTCAAATAAAAATGAGCTGCGTAATAAGAAATCAAAGCGTGTATGTCCTTCGTTATGTGGTAGGTCTCTTTCTGTAGTTAATTTTTTTTTCATACGGTGTAGGTCTGGAAATTGTTGCTTCTGTATTTTGTGGGTGTGGCACCGAATGGAGATGTTGATATGCAGAGTTTCAAGCACCCTTCATTCTCTAGCGGGTGACTTTTCAAATGATGTTACACATTAGCAGTGCTGCTACTTTTTGTAGAAACGCTTTTGCCTCATAATTGTTCAACATATACCCGCTTGAAACCAAACCACCGCCAAACGATGTTTTTCTTGGGAATTAATTATTCCTCCATTTGTTACCAGATTCGCACCTTCTCTCTCTCGTATTACCACTCGCAACGCACCGTTAGCATCGCAGCTAATGTTACCGATGTAGCTGCCTCTCTGGTCGGGGAGGGCGTGTGACGTTCCACACGTGACGTATGTAAGAAGGTGCACTTGTTTATGTCTCTGTGAGAAGGAGAGACAAGGAAGAGTGGGAAGAGCCTGTAGTGTAATGCCCGCAGCTAAAAACAACTGTGTGAGAACATATACTCGAATATCACGTTATAGTCATTTTCTGTATTGCACAGAGACAAACCCGCGGTATATCGAGTGTATCGATTTATCGATAAACCTAGGCGGTATGCATCGTAACTACTCTTTTGCAACACGTCTCATACAAATCTGCTTTGCCAGAGACGTAGCAGAAGAGATCTGTCCTTCCAATTTAGTGACTCTGGCTATTTACCAAGAGCCAGAAGGTAGAAGAAAGAAGGCAATGTGTCTTGCATCGTCCGTTTATAAGGTATCTAAATTCAAGTGGTCATAAAAGACAGAGTATTTTCTCGTGCGGAGATCCGCCTCTACAAGCCCAGGAAGTTTGCATTACCTTAACCAAGCATGGCGTGCACAAAAGTTGCAAAAGCGTAAAACCTTGCTTAGAAAAAGCTTGCATACACTCTTATGTTGTTTGATAACACTTAGCCCTCTTGGTGAAGTACATTAACCAGTAGTGTTCAAAGTGTGGCCCATGGGTCATTTGTGGGACGTGGCTCTTTTTTTAATAACCCACGGCACATTATCAAAATGAAATTGATGAAAAAAGCAACAAATGGAATTGAAAATAGATTATAAAAGGCCTGATGTAATGAGGAAAACGTCAACATGTTGATACTATTAGGTAATAAAAGCATGTGTCTTAAAATATATTCATAAAATGTTTTAATAATTTTTATGATTTCATTACAAATGATACAATGATGTCACAACATCGCTGTAATTAAAGAGATGGAGAATAAAAACATTTTAGGTCACCAATCAGTCGCTGGTTATTTCTACTAACCCTAGTGTCTGCAGTATAGTTGTTTTCATTTTAGTTTAAAAACTACAAAATATCTAAACTCTAAAATATTCTAGTTTAGGGTTTCATAAATATACAGTCATAAATATACTGTAATTTAGTTTTAGTAGTTTTAAAATGTAACCAATTAGTCATTGATTATTAAGTGGAATGTTTTGTTTTGTCTTGTTTTGCTCTTTAGCCAAGCAAAAATGTGTTTCATCCTATTACTCTAATTAATCGATATATCGTAGGAATTTTCAGTAGACTATTTCAGTACTAAAATATTCAATTGCTGTAGCCCTTATTTCAATACTGTTTTATGGATTACATAAACCGTAGCAGACATGTTTTTCAGCTCAAAGCCTGTCACTTTGTAGTAAGTAATCACCAGGGTAAAAATTATTAGTACAAAGTAACGGTGATTTGGTCTTTCGAGTGGCAGGTGTAGGCGGGTGCTACAGTATGTTATGGCATATTGAATCCAGCCTAGACCATAAACGTTTGTCCGTGAAATCTTTCCATATCCCAACTCAATGTGACCGCATCTGAGCTTTCGACACGGCAGACCAGCTGGCCTGGCATCGCGCAGCCTGGGTCTGTCTGATGACTGCCATGATGTATTAACCCTCCACAGAGCGCTGAGCCACTGAGCCACCTGCCAACTCTCAGCGACTACCGACTGACAGTTTTATGTTTGCTCAGAGACTTGTTATGTAATAAGCTTTTACTATTAAGACCTCAGGGCATGATGTGAAACACTTGTCAAATGTTGTCGGCAACGTCTGGTTTGATACATTAGTCACATGCTATTATTTTGAGTAACACGGAGGACGCAAAATAGGTTTTTTTTGTATAAGAACACAACTGTCAAGTATTAATCTTCTGTTGAAACGTTTTAGGCGGTTTTAATGTTGGAAGACCATATTGTTCGTAGAAAAAGAAAGTAACGTGTCAGTCATTCACATGTATTAGGTGTTATAGGGTTGTATTTTTATGACTTCATTTTCCGATTCTCCATAAATTCCACCTTCCCCACCTTCAAGTCAAAGAGGAATACTCATACAAACCGTATGATGCAATTGTGGATACATTTTTGAAGTAAACCCTCCATCTATTTCGAATCATCCTTTGTAGTGTTGCAGGAAGCTGGAGCCTATCCCAGCTGCCAAAAAGTGAGAGGTGGGGCCATCCTGGACAGTTCCCAGGCTACCTTCAATAAAGGGGCTTTGTACCTGTAAAGTTAACATTCTGCTGAAAATAGAACTGAGCTATCAGGCGGAATCTTGAACTGGATTTATAAGCCATCCATATTTTTTATGAAATAATATTGAAACAAATCATGATTGCCTCATTGGTAACGTTTAGCTGCCTGTTGACTGAGTAAATCAATGTCCGTATTATGGTAAATGTAATATTTTGGAACCAAATCCCAGTAAGCCTTTCGTCTGCTTGTATACATTGTGATTGATTTTCCTTATGTTTAGAGTCCGCTGAAATTGTCGCATTCCATCTTGGAATTTATTCCCTAAAGATTTCAGTGGAAAGCTAAAGCTAAACATCTGCATCCACCTCAAGGAAAGCAACACTTTGCTGGAGTAGATCTTTGACACATTTTAGTGTATAAAGTGGTGAAAATGTTGCCCATTACCATTACTTGCATCCCCTCAACCTCCATCCGAGACAATTTGATAAAGTATAGAATTGATAGTTTATTATAAATATTTGCACTGAACTTACTCTGTTGTATGGAGTGCATAAAAACAAAAGCAATTTTTCTAAAGGACATAATATAATTTAAAAGCAAGGTGTTTGCAAAGAGAATGCACAGGGTTTTATTGTCCTGCTGGCATAATACCTGAGGATTGAGGATGTATTTCATTGCAACGACAAGTTTCTTTTTTAATTTTCCTGCCTATTGGGAATCATGTCACTATGATCAAGTATTGAAGGTTACTGTAGATTTGCTGCTGAAAACGTCTGCAGCACGGTTTCTGCTGTCATAGCTAAATCCACAGCAGATGTGCAGGAAGAGAGCGATTCAGCTCTGTTGTTGCACATAAAGCTTCCGAGGAACTAATAAAAGTGTAGGTGCACAATTTAATGTCAGGCCGGAAAGTGAGATGCTAGACAATTACTTCCAATACAGTGATCCGTTGCTTATTTTATTTACATTTCAGGGATTTTGAATATTTAATTTGTTCAATTGCGTCTTTAGTGGTAATTAACAAGTATGAAATAAAAAATGCTTTCATGGATCCAGTAAAATGTTTTGGTCCCTCAAGCTTCCCTTGTTACCCTTTGAGGCCAGCAGGAAACCTGTAAGCCTTGAGGTTTAAGTATTTTAAGTATAGTCTACGTTTCTACTGTGTGTCTTTTTCAGACTGCATCAAAAACTATTGAAGTCAGCTGTTGTCAATTAAACAAGATCTTTGGTTCATGTCTTGTTGTGGACATCTCAGGGTCTGCTCCCTGTGTGTAGCCGCTGACTTTGTGTTGTAAAAAAAACATTTCATGGTTGTCATCTGGAAGTTCTTACCTTGGCTTGAGGTATACTATCAGCACTTGCCACCAAAAATCCTCAACAATTTCATCGGGGCTTTTCTACCAGCTTTCACTGGAATACACTGATTGGTTAATTTAAGTTGCTTCTGGGGTTTGAATTGATGACAATTAAATGAACTTACATTTCTCAAAATGTACTGGATTTTTTTTCTCTAATCCCCTGAAGCCTGTAGATAGCATTTGGAAAAGAGCTTTGGAAAAGTGTTTAGTTGCTTAGGAGATCATAATTAATTTCTACCAAATATTTTATGGTCAGGAAAGTATCACGGTCAAGATGTGGAGGCAAGGTAAGGTAGACCCAAACTTAGGACAGAGCAACAACGGAGTACTGTCCCAAACACAGAAAACATAGCTAGCGTTCATGCTCATATTTTTAATACTATTTTGCAGAGGAACTCGACGCACTTGACATTTGATGATCGCACAAAGACTAGACAGCAAACAGAACTAAATACACAGACTAATTAGATAACTGAAAACACCTTTGGCCTCATGTATTGAGTTGTGTGGATTTCCCACAAAAAATGGCGTACATTCAAATCCAGAAAATGGCGTACGCAAGAAAAAATTCACCAATCCATTCAGAATTGATCGCAGTATGCTAACAGCCAGTTTAGTTTCATGAGAAAATGATGCAATATTTGGTTGATAATCTTTAAAATTTAAAAATGCCGGCATATCACAAAGAATACAAAAGACTTTGGCGCTTCTTTGATTAATCAATTTATTATTACAACCGAGGAGAGGACTTTCTGTCGTTGCCCTACGTGACAGAGTTGGTCTTGTCCTCCACAGTCTTCAGTGCCAGTGTGCCGCCACCTGCTGCTGTCTGCCCAACTGGCACTGCTTGAGTCACATGAAGAAATTGTGACAGCAATATATGGCAAAATGATCACCTACATAAATTAGTAGACATCCTCACATATAGTGATATGAATATGAGGCATTTAATGTACTACACTAGAGAAAAAGTGAATTTTGTGCCCGTGCCTCAATCGTTTTACATTATTGATACCAAATGTTGGCAAAGCCAGATCGACCATCTCTGGTTATCGTCAAAGTATCCACAGCCCGTAGAAATTTGCGTATATAAAGCATGAAGTTGGCTTGAGGTACCGCATGTGTACACATCAAGTTCACTCTTGATACATCTCATCTCTGTTGTGAAAAATGGCGTCCAGTTGGTTTTTGTGAATAAGCTGAATACAGGAGACCCCTGGACTTGACCAGGAGGAAAAAAACAGCTGGGGTATCTCAGGACACAATTGAGCACATGGGGAACAAAACACAGGACAACCAGAAACAGATCATGACACAAAGCTAGTTAACTGAAACTGGAAACAACTATTAAACATTTTGATATTTACAGTTGATTTGTTTAATAAAACCATGTATTTGCTTGAGTGGTATTGATGGTATTTTCTATTCAAAGCAGGCAAGAGTCCAGCACTGATTACATTTTCAGCTGAGACTTGACAATGGACAACTTTGAGGCTTTGGACTACATCAGTACGAGGCATATGGAGAGTATTAGTTGCTGAGTGGACTTTACTGCTTGCTAGTATTAAGATATTTGATGACTGCTCTGTGATGACTATCATTCATACAAAAATACTTAAAAGTACCCTTTACGCTTGGCAAAGCAGTGACTCTTGCAGACTTTCAAACAATCAAAGTTATCATAGGCACATTAGGTTTTACTTAAATAAAGATTGGCATTGTTACAGTTCAGTCTGGAAGGTTGTGATAATGTGCATTTACACTGTACGTGATTTACAATCTGCCAAATAAAGGAGAAAAAGACATAATACGCAATTACAGCCGTATCCCAATTAAGGGCCGCATTGTTTGGTTGGCTTGGCCTACGCCAACACCTGGGGTGCTATTTCTGGAAAAGTGCACCAACCCAATAACCCTATTCTTTCATGTGCTTAAGTGAAAAAAGGTGCACAACTGCACAAATTCTGACTGTGAGGAATCCTCCCACTCGACCTAAAAGAGCTCTATTATGCAAAACCAACTTTTATTTGCTATTGGTATCTGCTGTTGTGTATTTGGGATAGGGCTTAAAGCAGGGGTGCCCATTAGGTCGATCGCGAGCTACCAGTCGACCGCGGGGGGTGTGTCAGTCGATCTCGAGCCAGGCTTTTAAAAAAAAAATAGACCTAAAAATTAGTGATCGTCAATCTTCACCAAGACGTCACTTAAATGACATTCACGGTACCGGAGGGTCTTGTGAGATGACGCTGGCTGCTGCAAGATCATTATTATGAAAATATGACCGAGAGGAAGGCGAGAAACACTTTTTATTTCAACAGACTCTCGCGCCGTACCTTCCGTCAAAACTCTAAAGGCCGACTGCACATTTCCTATCTTCACAATAAAAGCCCTGCTTCATGCTGCCTGCGCTAACTAAATACAGAGTCTCGGAAAACTGGCGTGCACAAGCGATCCCTCAGAAAGCTGGCGTGCACATCACTTGTGCACGCCAGCTTTCCGAGACTCTTATTTTGTTAGCGCAGGCAGCATGAAGCAGGGCTTTTATTGTGAAGATAGGAAATGTGCAGTCGGCCTTTAGAGTTTTGACGGAAGGGACGGCGCCGAAAGTCTGTTGAAATAAAAAGTGTTTCTGGCCTTCCTCTCTGTCATTTTTTCATAATAATGAACTGGCAGCAGCCAGCGTCATCTCACAAGACCCTCGGGTGCCGTGAATGTCAATCAAGCAAGCTACGGAATGTGCCGCCAATGTTTTTCTTGTAAAGTGTATGGAAGCTGGATGAATTAGATGCCAAAAACCAACCACTTTCATGTGGTATTGTACAGAAAGGACAACTTTTTTTCTCCTCCATTTGAAAATGTGGGCGTTATCATCATTACTGTCTGATTCCAATCAATGCAAGTCATCAGAATCAGGTAATACACCAACTTATATTCTTGTCTTTGTGAAAGAAAGATATCTATATGTGTTACACATGCTTGTATTATCATTAAAGACATTTAACTTGTTTACAAAAATGTCTCTTTCATAAATAAATAAATATAAATGATATACATAAATGAGGTAGATCCCCTCGAGTTGGTCAATTGAAAAGTAGCTCGCCTGCAGAAAAAGTGTGGGCACCCCTGGCTTAAAGATATGGATCAAAACTGATATCCCAGTATTTTCAGTCCGAATAACGATATACGGTACCGGTATCTTGAACAAAACGTGCAAAGTGCTGAAGGTTTCCCTAAGTGATTAATGGCTAGATAACCAGTATTGCGAGGACTTCGATTATTTTTGTTTTTAATAGTTTCTTATAAAATAATTAGTTAGCCTTTACTGTGTCAAAGCAGTTTTTGTAAATTTTGTTCATCAACGTTAGGTTTATAGCCGCACGCTTGTGCGCGGGGGTAGATGGAGCTTAAATAAAACACTATTGTCGTTCTTTTAACGCAACCTAGAAAAAAGGGCGTGACCATTAGCAATGGACCCGCCTTCATTCCATACTTACACACTTTTGCCTGATTTGCGTGGGGTGGGCGTGTCCTCAGGCTGGATGGGAAAATATGAATAAAACAAACATGCTTAACTTCAAGCCGTTTAATAAAACAAATGAGAGAATATGGCCCTGAATGTGCAGAGCAAAAATGTGAAAAGTTACAAGGAACCTTTGAATTGAAATTTTTAAATCGCCTTGTATAAATTTGGACGCAGCTTAACATTTCACAATATCTGTCTGGTAGACACCCAAAACTTATTTTGCTGTTCATGAGACTAATACTAATAGTGTAATAAATGTTTAGCTACTCCCAAATAAATGATAGTCTTTATAAATCCATCCATTTTCTACCGCTTATTCCCTTTTGGGGTCGCGGGGGGCGCTGGCGCCTATCTCCGCTACAATCGGGCGGAAGGGGGCGTACACCCTGGACAAGTCGCCACCTCATAGTCTTTACAAATCCATCCATCCATTAACTTTCTACCGCTTTTTCCCTTTTGGGGTCGTGGGGGGCACTGGTGCCCATCTCAGCTACAATCGGGCGGAAGGCGTGGTACACCCTGGACAAGTCGCCACCTCATCATGTGAAGGAAATTTAAGGAGAGTTTTACAAACCTCGTTTCCATATGAGTTGGGTAATTGTGTTAGATGTAAATATAAACAGAATACAATGATTTGCAAATCATTTTCAACCCATATTCAGTTGAATATGCTACAAAGACAACATATTTGATGTTCAAACTGATAAACATTTTTTTGGGGGGCAATAATCATTAACTTTAGAATTTGATGCCAGCAACACGTGACAAAGAAGTTGGTAAAGGTGGCAATAAAAACTGATAAAGCTGAGGAATGCTCATCAAACACTTATTTGGAACATTCCACAGGTGTGCAGGCTAATTGGGAACAGGTGGGTGCCGTGATTGGGTATAAAAACAGCTTCCTAAAAAATTATCAGTCTTTCACAAGAAAAGGATGGGGCGAGGTACACCCTTTTGTCCACAACTGCGTGAGCAAATAGTCAAACAGTTTAAGAACAACGTTTCTCAAAGTGCAATTGCAAGACATTTAGGGATTTCAACATCTACGCTCCATAATATCATCAAAAGCTTCAGAGAATCTGGAGAAATCACTCCATGTAAGCAGCCTGGCCGGAAACTGACATTGAATGACCGTGACCTTCGATCTCTCAGACTGCACTGGATCAAAAACCGACATCAATCTCTAAAGGATATCACCACATGGGCTCAGGAACACTTCATAAAACCACTGTCACTAAATACAGTTTGCCGCTACGTCTGTAAGTGCAAGTTAAAGCTCTACAATGCAAAGCGAAAGCCATTTATCAACAACATCCAGAAACGCCGCCGGCTTCTCTGGGCCTGAGATCATCTAAGATGGACTGATGCAAAGTAGAAAAGTGCTCTGTGGTCTGACGAGTCCACATTTCAAATTGGTTTTTGGAAATATTTGACATGGTGTCATCCGTACCAAAGGGGAAGCGAACCATCCAGACTGTTATCGGCGCAAAGTTAAAAAAGCCAGCATCTGTGATGGTATGGGGGTGCATTAGTGCCCAAGGCATGGGTAACTTACACATCTGTGAAGGCACCATTAATGCTGAAAGGTAATAGGCGCCAGCGCCCCCCGCGACCCCAAAAGGGAATAAGCGGTAGAAAATGGATGGATGGATGGGTAAATACAGGTTTTGGAACAACATATGCTGCCATCTAAGCGCTGTCTTTTTCATGTACGCCCCTGCTTATTTCAGCAAGACCATGCCAAGCCACATTCAGCTCGTGTTACAAAAGCGTGGCTTTGAAAAAAAAAAAAAGAGTGAGGGTACTTTCCTGGCCCGCCTGCAGTCCAGACCTGTCTCCCATGGAAAATGTGTGGCGCATTATGAAGTGTTGAACGACTGAAGCTCTACATAAAACACCGAATGGGAAAAAATTCTACTTTCAAAAGCTTCAAAAATGTGTCTCCTCAGTTCCCAAACATTTATTGAGTGTTGTTAAAAGAAAAGGTGATGTAACACAGTGGTGAACATGCCCTTTCCCAACTACTTTGGCACGTGTTGCAGCCATGAAAGTCTAAGTTAATTATTATT
Source organism: Nerophis ophidion (assembly GCF_033978795.1). Lineage (NCBI taxonomy): Eukaryota > Metazoa > Chordata > Actinopteri > Syngnathiformes > Syngnathidae > Nerophis > Nerophis ophidion. The sequence continues at coordinate 74,392,524 of NC_084612.1, forward strand.
TGCAAAAAAAAAGGAAGTTTATGAGTTTGAACATCAAATATCTTGTCTTTGTTGTGCATTCAACTGAATATGGGTTGAAAAAGATTTGCAAGTCATTGTATTCCGTTTATATTTACATCTAACACAATTTCCCAACTTATATGGAAACGGAGTTTGTGCGATGAAATTATTGGTATAAATACTAATACTGTTTGAGTTCTTTGCTATTGTGCCATTGCTGAAAAGGATATTTTAGAAAGTCTTAAAAGTCCTGACGCTGGGATAAAAAATTCATTTGATTATACATTTTTTGGGGTGAGGAGTCCTAATAACTGGCCGTGCATGTGCAGGTACAATAAATGTTGTACAACAATTCAACAAAGTGTGGTTTTAGGCCACATTCGTATTGTGATTTTTATTAGACCATAGAAGTGTATGTTGTCTTCTTCTTCAGTTCAATCATGCACATCCTGCGGTGAAGTAGGCCTCTCTTGCCGGCCCACTACTGTGACATTTCATCTGTATCATTGTTTGCGGTCGGACTAAATGTGTTTTTCACGTGTAGAGACAGGGGAGTTCTGGGAAGTTCCCATGCTAATATAATTAAGTCTCGTTAATAGAACACCATTGTGGTCTCACATATTTCTCTTTGCGTTAATTGTGATGAGGAGAACATGGCTCCTCACTTGTCGACCCCATCTGGAGAAAATGTATTTTTATTAAACTTCTCTTCACAAATGTCTGCCTTAAAAAAATATTATTGGTTAAAGTAACACTGTCTGTGCTTTAACATTTAATGCAAAGGTGCAATTATTTAGCCAGTAAATGTAATGCCACACTATCCCGCTTCTATTTTTCTGAGCCACTCAAAATACTTTACTAGCCTGATTTGTTAATGTTCTATTTATATAGTCTGATTGAATTATTTGCCACGCTGCTGCTTTGGATTCACAGTCTGTGAAATAAATATTTCTGTGGTTTTGTATAATATTTCTGAATTAGTCAGTCGTAATTATTAATAATTGAAGCTTTTTTTCATGCCAAAAATGTTCCAGTTGGCTTGAGTAATTTTAGTCACATATGGTTTTGATTGCTTTTACTCGACGATTTGGATCAGCAGAGTTGCAAATGCTGTCAATCTACCTCTTCTCCTCCCACAGTACTTGCATGCTGTCATCATATATAGGCAGTTTTTCCTCTCCACGTCCAGACACCAGTTGGCTGGTCGTGTTTGTTGGCGTCAAGACACATGAGTAACATACAGGGTGAATTGACAGTTGACAAACAAACAATCTGTGATATTTTTTCCAAGTTAGAACTCATTGAACCTTTTAAAGAAAATGTACAGGGTGTTCGCAAGTCATTAAAAAGCAGTGAAAGTCCATCCCATCCATCCATTTCCTACCGCTTATTCCCTTTCGGGGTCGCGGGGGGCGCTGGCGCCTATCTCAGCTACAATCGGTCGGAAGGCGGGGTACACCCTGGACAAGTCGCCACCTCATCGCAAGGCCAACACGGATAGACAGACAACATTCACACTCACATTCACACACTAGGGCCAATTTAGTGTTGCCAATCAACCTATCCCCAGGTGCATGTCTTTGGAGGTGGGAGGAAGCCGGAGTACCCGGAGGGAACCCACGCATTCACGGGGAGAACATGCAAACTCCACACAGAAAGATCCCGAGCCTTTAGTTTACTAAATTGCAATTTTAAATTTCGCGCGGAAATATCAATCAATCAATGTTTACTTATATAGCCCTAAATCACTAGTGTCTCAAAGGGCTGCACAAACCACAACACAAACCACTACGACATCCTCGGTAGGCCCACATAAGGGCAAGGAAAACTCACACCCAGTTGCCGATTGTATTGTACCATATGTCCCGGCAAGAAATCTGCGTTCAAAGGACTCCGGCTTATTAGTGATTCCCAAAGCCCAAAAAAAGTCTGCGGGCTATAGAGCGTTTTCATTTCGGGCTCCAGTACTCTGGAATGCCCTCCCGGTAAAAGTTTGAGATGACACCTCAGTAGAAGCATTTAAGTCTCACCTTAAAACTCATTTGTATACTCTAGCCTTTAAATAGACTCCCTTTTTAGACCAGTTGATCTGCCGTTTCTTTTTTTTTTCTCCTATGTCCCACTCTCCCTTGTGGAGGGGGTCCGGTCCGATCCGGTGGCCATGTACTGCTCACCTGTGTATCGGCTGGGGACATCTCTGCGCTGCTGATCCGCCTCCGCTTGGGATGTTTTCCTGCTGGCTCCGCTGTGAACGGGACTCTCGCTGCTGTGTTGGATCCGCTTTGGACTGGACTCTTGCGACTGTGTTGGATCCATTATGGATTGAACTTTCACAGTATCATGTTAGACCCGCTCGACATCCATTGCTTTCCTCCTCTCCAAGTATCATGCTAAAACATCGCGGTATGATGACGCGTGCACGTGACGTCATGCATGTAAAGGACATCTTGTTCCAGCACTGTTCCCAGCTATAAGTCGTCTGTTTTTAATCGCATAATTCCACAGTATTACGGACTCTGTGTTGCTGAATCTTTTGCAATTTGCTCAATGAATAATGGAGACGTCAAAGAAGAAAGCTGTAAGTGGGAAGCGGTGTATAGCGGCCGCCTTTAGCAACACAAACACAGCCTGTGTTTCATTGTTTACATTCCTGAAAGATGACGGGAAAGCTTTATTATGGAACAGAGCGGTCAAGCCAACACGGTTGGATTGGACCACATACACAAAGTACAGTGTATTATACAACGATCATTTCGAAAGATTGTGTTTCGAAGAGGGTCCCTTGCGAAGGGCAGAAATGGGCATTGCCACCACCCGTCGACTGGTGCTGAAGAAAGGTGCGGGGCCGACCTTCAGGTTGTACAGGTACGACCATATAATCTCACTAAAACACTAGTAACACAATAAGCAGATAAGGGATTTTCCAGAATTATCCTAGTAAATTTGTCTAATAACATCTGAATTGCTCCCACTGTATAGCCTTTTTGTTTTCTTTTTTTCTAGTATTTCACTCTCACGTTCCTCATCCACGAATCTTTCATCCTCGCTCAAATTAATGGTGGCCATGATTGTAAACAATTTTCAGATGTAAGGAGCTCCACAACCCGTGACGTCACGCGCATATCGTCTGCTACTTCCGGCACAGACAAGTCTTTTTTATCAGCACCAAAAGTTGCAAACTTTATCGTCAATGTTCTCTAGTAAAAACCTTTCAGCAAAAATATGGCAATGTCTCAAAATGATCAAGTATGACACATAGAATGGAGCTGCTATCCCCGTTTAAATAAGAAAATCTCTTTTCAGTAGGCCTTTAAACGGCATTAAAAAGCATTCAATTTTATGTCCAGAGGCATTTCAATTGTAGGCCTGATCTGATAATAAGTTAATCAATCGAACGACACATGAAAATGAACTCAATAACTTTGCTACCATCTAAAAATGGCTACGTCTTCGTCTCTGGCTTTCAAACTGCAAAAAAGAGGTCTCACTCTGTGCATTGCTCTCAGCACCCGAGCATGTGTATTCAACAGAGTGAGCCTCCTCCACAATCTTTGTTTCAGAATGTGCATATTTTCCCGTGTGCAGTAGCCCTCACTTGAATGTTGGAGCTGCAACTAATCTGGTATAGCTCGGTTGGTAGAGCGGCCGTGTCAGCAACTTGAGGGTTGCAGGTTCGAATCCCGCATCCGCCATCCTAGTCACTGCCATTGTGTCCTTGGGCAAGACGCTTTACCCACCTGCTCCCAGTGCCACCCACACTGGTTTAAATGTAAAAAAAAATAGATATTGGTTTTCACTATGTAAAGCACTTTGAGTCACTGGAGAAAAAGCGCTATATAAATATAATTCACTTCACTTCACTTAAAACAACAGTCACAAGTACACATTGCTTAGAAACCGGAGGACGTTGGCAAAATTATCTCGTAAACAAGCTGACGAAAGTTTTTTTTCTAACTTTTTTTTAACAACATAGAATTCAAACATTCAGAACATACACGTAAACATGTCTCTATACGTTTTTTTGTGTGTTTTAAAAAAAAAATGTACATAGAAATAATTTTCAAACAGTAATTAAGAAACTGCTGGAGGGGTACATGGGGGAGGAGCATAACAAGTTGCGTACGCAAACTACGTGACGTAGGAGTACATTTCAGCCTTTATCTAACACACTGTTGGTCGCGACTAGGGCTGGGCGATATATCACGGGTTTGTCTCTGTTTGATATAGAAAATGACTATATTGTGATATTCGAGTATACGTTCTCACGCATTTGCTTTTAGCTGCGGGCATTAAACTGTGTGCTTTTCTCCCTCTTTCTTGTCTCTCCTTCTCACAGAGACTTACAATAAGCGCACCTTCTTACATACTGTCACGTGAGCAACGTCATACGCTCCCACGGAGCAGAGAGGTAGCCACATGGTAACGTTAGCTGCGATGCTAACGGTGTGGTGCGGGTGGTAATACGGGAGAGAGAATGTGCGAATCTGGTAACAAATGGAAGAAGAATTAATTCCCAAGAAAAACAGCAAGGGGTCCATTGTCTGTCGGTGGTTTGCCTTCAAGCGGGAATATGTTGAACATTTATGCGGCAGAAACGTTGCTACAAAAAGTAGCAGCACTGCTAATTTGTAGCATCATTTGAAAAGTCACCTGCTAGAGCAGGGGTAGGGAACCTATGGCTCTAGAGCCAGATGTGGCTCTTTTGATGACTGCATCTGGCTCTCGGATAAATCTGAGCTGACATTGCTTGACACGATAAGTAATGAATAATTCCACTTGTCAAAAACAACGTCAAAAATATAAAACATTCTCATGCTTTTTTATGTTCAAGAAGTTGCGTTAATGGTAAGAAGTTATTTATTTATTAGTGGTTAGTGTGGGGCTTGCCCTCCTGCGGGTTCTTCAGACCACCAAGCACCGACATGAGAGCCTGTTTCAGGGTTACAATATTGTTTTATCTTTCAATAAGTCTCTCAGTTGCTTTCCAGCAATTGTCTTTTTCTCTTTCGTTTCTCGCTCGCGCTCTGGCTCCAGCCCCAACCCCGTCTCTCCTCCTGGCTGCTGCTTATAACCTGTCGCTGATTTTGAGGCCGGTCCTGGCACACCCTGCTTCGCTGCAGGCCCGCAGGCCACGTCCCCTCTACTGTTAGCATCAGAATAACAATGTTATTCCAAAGAATAAGAGAGTTATTATACTCTAGAAATGTTGGTCTTACTTAAAAATGCACGCGTTTAGTTGTGTTCACTGTTAAAAAAAAATATTATATGGCTCTTACAGAAATACATTTTAAAATATTTGGCTTTCTTGGCTCTCTCAGCCAAAAAGGTTCCCGACCCCTGTGCTGGAGGATGAGGAGTGCTTCAAACGGTGCATTTCAACATCACCTTTCGGTGCCACACCCACAAAATGCCGAAGCAACTATTTCCACATCAACACCATAGGACTAATACTATTTGATATGCAGCTCATTTTTATGTGACCCCTATTGAAATGTCTTGTGTGACATCATGCACAAAGTGCACTTAATTTGGTCTTAACTATTGTAGTGCCGTTCTGTACAAAAAGTACACTTTAATTTATTGTTTTGATATGTCATCTTAGTGACATCATGAACAAAAGTGCACTAATAGCTTGTTTTAAAATGTCTGACAATCTTGCACTTTCTGTTTTGGAAGTGACATGAATGTTTGTGCCACTGCTTAATAACTGTTTAATAAATACACTTTTGCTAAATTGACTTAGTTATGAATTCCCTCTCTGCATGAAAGTTTAAAAGTAGCATATAATCATGCAGTATGAAGAAAAAATGTTTAATGTAGACACATAGAATCATCATACTGCTGTGATTATATACATCAAGTGTTCATTCTAGAACAAAATATGGAGATATATATGGTGTGTCGTGACATGGCCTAATAATATTGAGATATTAATAAAAAGGCCATATTGCCAAGCCCTAGTCGCGACTCACTAGTGTAGGGGTGCCCATTACGTCGATCGCGAGCTACCAGTCGACCGCGGGGGGTGTGTCAGTCGATCTCCAGCCAGGCTTTAAAAAAAAATAGACCTAAAAATTAGTGATCATCAATCTTCACCAAGACGTCACTTAAATGACATCCACGGTACCGGAGGGTCTTGTGAGATGACGCTGGCTGCTGCAAGATCATTATTATGAAAAAATGACCGAGAGGAAGGCGAGAAACACTTTTTATTTCAACAGACTCTCGCGCCGTACCTTCCGTCAAAACTCTAAAGGCCGACTGCACATTTCCTATCTTCACAATAAAAGCCCTGCTTCATGCTGCCTGCGCTAACTAAATACAGAGTCTCGGAAAACTGGCGTGCACAAGCGATCCCTCAGAAAGCTGGCGTGCACATCACTTGTGCACGCCAGCTTTCCGAGACTCTTATTTGGTTAGCGCAGGCAGCATGAAGCAGGGCTTTTATTGTGAAGATAGGAAATGTGCAGTCGGCCTTTAGAGTTTTGATGGAAGGTACGGCGCGAGAGTCTGTTGAAATAAAAAGTGTTTCTCGCCTTCCTCTCGGTCATATTTTCATAATAATGATCTTGCAGCAGCCAGCGTCATCTCACAAGACCCTCGGGTGCCGTGAACGTCAATCAAGCAAGCTACGGAATTTGCCGCCAATGTTTTTCTTGTAAAGTGTATGGAAGCTGGATGAATTACATGCCAAAAACCAACCACTTTCATGTGGTATTGTACAGAAAGGACAACTTTTTTTCTCCTCCATTTGAAAATGTGGGCGTTATCATCATTACTGTCTGATTCCAATCAATTCAAGTTATCAGAATCAGGTAATACACCAACTTATATTCTTTTCTTTGTGAAAGAAAGACATCTATATGTGTTACACATGCTTGTATTATCATTAAACACATTTAACTTGTTTACAAAAATGTCTCTTTCATAAATAAATAAATATAAATGATATATATAAATGAGGTAGATCCCCTCGAGTTGGTCAATTGAAAAGTAGCTCGCCTGCAGAAAAAGTGTGGGCACCCCTGCACTAGTGAGAAGCGCTGCTAATTAAGTAACAAAAGTTAGTCGGGAAAATGTTATCACATAGCCAAATGTCACTGTGGAAATATTTCGTCATCAAACGGAATGAGCTACATGAGCGTGAAGTGAAGTGAATTATATTTATATAGACACGCTATATAAATAATATTATAAAATTTCTCCAGCGACTCCGAACACTATACATTGAGAAACCCTTTAACTACAGTACATTTACACAAGTTATTGTTAACTTTTCAATTATTCTTGATTACCACAATATTGTCTGTACAGACAATTCTAAGCTTGTGACAATTTACTGTATAATAACTATGTGCAGTAGGACATGGGCATTTAGTGTGTTTTAAGTGGCACTGAAAATTGTTAAATTACATTTGCTGATACCTGCAGAAACCCTGATGTAGTGTATTTGTCTTTGCACAACCCTCTTACTGTTGTTGCGAAAGAGCAGTCTCTCACATATTCCTGGATACTTGCTCAGATTTTAGTCTGAATCAACAGAGCCAAGTATTGGAGGCTTGCTCAAACCCTGTGAGGCCATATTTGTGGAACTCATGATTAACTATTTGCAAATAATGCACTTTTGTGGGCCATGTCAAATATTCCTCTGGCTGCTAGAGTTTTTTGCAACAAAGTCTGGTCTTGAGTCTCACTTTTCAAAATAAAGCCGCTGCCCTAACTTTTTTGAGAGGAGTCAGTTGAGGTGATTCGGGGATCTTAAGTGGTTGCCAGCTAATAGTTTTCAACTGCCTGAGTTTAATTAATGTCCAACTAGCAGGTAGCTATGTGGTTGAAACGTTTATATCAGGGTTGTTCAAACTTTTTGACTGGGGGACCGCAATGGGCTAAAAAAAATTTGGCTGCGGTCCAAAGCCGACTGCATGCAAAGTAACCTTATTTTTTTTTTTTGATTGAAGCTTTTATTAGTAGATTCCACAGTACAGTACATATTCCGTACAATTGCCCACTAAACGGTAACACCCGAATAAGTTTTTCAACTTGTTTAAGTAGGGGTCCAGGTAAATCAATTCATGGTATATGTGTGTGTGTCCATATGTGTGTGTGTGTGTGTGTTTACATAGCTTAATAATATAATGGATATATAATTAATAATTATTTTAATTGAATATTAAGATGATATGAAAGTTCAACTTCTACCTGGTTTATTTCCGTGAGGATGTCTCTGGTCTAAAGCTTTGTAATCAATCAGACATATCAAACAGCTAAAAGACGAACATGGATAAGTGTAGAGAGTGTTTTACATTTTTCCCATCATGCCTTGCAATGGATCTAAATGGGTGGTATTTAAATTATTTTATGGTGATAAGACATGTTTTTAATAATATCCACAAAGTTCAGTAAGCAGGTTGTGTTATGTGTGACCATATGTGCTGGTTAAATTTCTTCTGCGCCATGATTAGGTAAGGTTGTTTGGATTAGGCCATATTAGTGAATGCTGTGCTTGTGCTGTCATGAAAGTACACATCATGTCCACTTATTATGGTCACTGACCTAAAATGCTTACATTATCCACACGATGGTGAAAAATTTTCACCTGTCAGAACCTTGGTATTTAAATTTAATATGAATGCAAATGAGATAGGCTCCAGCACCCTCCGCGACCCCGAAAGGGACAAGCGGTAGAAAATGGATGGATGAAAACACTCCGCATGGCCAGGTTGTTTATTAAGGTTCATGTTGAAATTGAACTCGTGTCGTCGTCTTGCGGGCCGCATTTGGCGGGCAGGCTGTAATTTGGACACCATTGGTTTGTACGTTTATATTTTGCTTGCACAGTAATTCTTGTGTCTAAAATAAAAACAAAGTTCCTCGAAAGTTAAAGGGAATCTAAGTGGAGATAGATATTGCATACTTTTTATTCTACCGGGGATGATTTACAACTGTTTCGTGTGCAGTACACAAACTTACTTATCTCTACATTGACTATCTCAATTAAATTAGTTGGTCACACCTAATTAGATTGTGTCGGTGTATATTTTCTGTTCTAGATTCACTCTTTCTGTAGATCGTCCTTCGGAGTACAGTAGACAATCGGGGTGTCGTCCAGTGGGATGTATTGTGTTTGTCTATGACCATGCATTTCTACTTCTCACTGAGTTGTGATGAATGAGGTTTCTGGTTCTCCAATCCCACGAAGCAACTGAGTAGTCGTTGTCTCTCTTGCATAATGACTCTACCAATGCACTTTTTCTCTTCAGTTTAAACATCAGCAACATGAGATCCCTAATATTTGGGCCTCTAATGACTTATTACAGGCTTAGAGCATAATCAAGGTAGAGTGCAGCCAATGTAGACAAAGATACAAATAACACAGAACCCCATTATTTATTCCAATGTCTGAGAAGCACTCTAATTTTCCAGCACACCTTAGTTTACTTAAAGCAAAGTCTCCTTGTGTTCTAACTACAGCATCACAAGGGGTCCACGTGAATCAGTTTGAGCAATGACATGTGAACTGTCATTTGCATAAATCTTTTCAGAAGACATACAAATCTGTGATTGAATGCTGAGAGACTATTACTAAGGACGACATCCAGCATGCACCAGTCTACTCTTAAGAGGCTATTACGATCTAATATAAGATGCCTTCATGGCTTACATATTATATACATTTCTGTCTTGTAGTGTAACAATTTCCCCAGGCAAAGTGGCGTTCAACCAATTTCCTGGGATAATATATCTCAAAAGTCAAGTAAAACTTGGAGTTCAAATCCTCTTCATGCAAGATGGCAGTAAATCTTGAGTCTGAGATGTCAGCTCGCCAAGCATCTTGAGCAGGGGTGTCCAAACATACAAGCACAGAAATCGTTATAAAATAAGCATTCTGAATAACAGCCTTTTATACATTAGGAAACACAGGCAGAGGTGCGGGCTATATATATATATATATATATATATATATATATATCTGTGCTTTCGGTCTAAGGCAGTATTGTTTCTGCTGATTTTTTTTATCCACAGATTTAACTTTATCAAAGGGCATTCTTTCTTCATATATCTGTTTATGTATATAAATGTGTTTATTTCTATACATATATATGTGTATATATATATCTTTATATATAGTACTATTACATATATCTATATATATCTATGTATATATATTAATATATATAGATGTGTGTGTATTTAATGTATATATAAATACTGTATATTTGTATGTATTTACATATATATTATTATATGTATGTATACACACACAGACATATATACCTGTATGTATATTTCCGTATGCATTTTAGCTACGTGATATGTCTGATTGATTACAAAACAGTTATTTTCACATACTCTTAATATGTTCATTACTAATTATATATCCATTATATTAATATATTATGTACGCATATATATACATATATATATATATATATATATATATATATATATATATATATATATATATATATATATATATATATATATACACATATATATATAGTGCATATGAATATAATATAATGGATATACAAATAATAATTGTAATAATTGGTTATCAAGAGTATGTGAAAGTTAATATATAGTTAATAAATATAAAGCAGCTAAAATGCGCCATACCTGGATAAGTGTGGAGAGTTTTTCCCTTGTAATGGATTTAATACCTACAAAGTTCAATGAGCAGGTTGTGTTATGTGCGACCATGTTTGTTGACTTTCTGTGCTTGTTGATTTTTTTTTCTACACCATGATTAGGGAAGGTTGTTTGGACTGGGTCATAAAAGGAAAGACTGGGCTACTTTTTTTGCAGTTATAACTAATGGTTGAATTACACTCCTTGGCCACCAGATGGCAACAAAATGGCTGCTATAAGCCCCGGGACTATTTAAATTTGATAGTTGCTGCCATGGTTTATTGAATTTGTGTAGTCTCGCGGGCCAAATTAAAGTAGCTGGTGGGCCGCAGTTTGGACACTCCTGTCCACAAGTGAATTTTGCCTTTCCTTTTTTCCTTTGTGATGCTACCACAAAATGCTGAAGAGTAAAAATGTGATGATGACCATTAAAACAGAAATGAAACTTACTGTGACATAACAGTTTGGCTCATCACTATAATGTAAGAAATGCTTTATTCATGATCAATATCAATTACATTCAGACATCAATTTTATTTGAATGCATAAAATAAAGTGAAGCTTCTGAGATGAGACTCTGAACCTCCAAATCTTATACCATAGTTCACAGAGGGAAAATGGTGGATTGCACCTTTCGGACTGAGAGTTCTTGCTCCAGGTAGAGGAGTTCAAGTACCTTGGGGTCTTGTTAAAGAGTGAGGGAAGGTTGAAGTGTGAGTGCAGCATCTTAAGTAATGTGGTAACTTTACCGACCGTCTTGGTGAAGAGAGAGCTGAGCCAGAAGGCAAAGCTCTGAGTTTACTGGTCAATTTGCAGTCCGACCCTCGTCGACAGTCAAAAGCTTTTGGTGGTGACCGACAGAGCAATATTGTGGATTGACGGGACCCAATTGAGATGACTCATGCATGTAGTCTGGATTCCTCCTGGACACTTTCCCATGTTCCCGCCAGGCCCAACCGAAAATAGGTTCCGGGGTAGACCTTTGGACAAGCTGGAGGGATTATGTCAGGGTTTCCCCTATTTTACCAATATACTTTTGGCGGCGGAGACTGTGTTAAGATGATGTCATCATGTAAGTTACATTTTTGTTGATGATGCATATGTCCTTTAAAAAAAAGGCTAAAAAACGTTATACATATATTTAAGAATATATCTGCTATTAGAAATGTGTGTTAACCTATATTTTTTCTTATATTATATAGTTGTGCTTATTGTACAATGTAACACACGCGGTAAAACTAGTGGCAGCTCCTGGTCTGTCAAGTAGTAGAAGCTCATTTTCAGCTCCTCTCCAAACACGAATACAGTCTCCAATAACCAGTGAAAAAATATAAAAATGCTAGATTTTGCAAAGTAAATTCTCCAATTCAACATGAAACTTGAAAAATGTTCTGACAGTGGTTTATATGTCAAGAACCTTTTGATTTTCTCATTTTGCTGTTAATCAGAAAGGGACTCAGCCTAACACAAATCAACCAATGATCATGTGGAAGCCAACGTTTAAACCAGCCAAGGCTGAGCCCACTTCTAATTAACTTCCAGAGAAGCTTGGTGGCTATCCATTGATGGAACAACCTACTTTACGCTCCCTCCTTGAAGTCAATGGACGCTCAGCGTCAGCACTGTTTAGTGCACTGTGATGCATCTAGAATGATTATGAAGAAAGTCGTGTAAGCTGTCGTGAAAGTAGCTGTTTCTGAACAAATGTTGAATGCATTTTAGCGCAAGTCAATGAAATGTAAACACCAAACGACATATTTGATTGTTATATTTTAGGGTAAGCTCAGCTTCACTTGCAGTATTAGAAAAATCGACAATGGCATATAGCCATATCCCTAGCAGGTCTTCAGGGTGAACAGCCTCTGTCTGGTATGTTGGAACAAGGAGGGTAAGGGAAGTCGGCAAGTCAGCTCCGTAACTTCGGGACAATGATTGTTGGGTCGGTCGGGCTGGGGTGCCAAGCTGGGCTGAGGGCGTCTCGGGTGGTGTCTCGGTCTTACTGCCGAAACCAGCCCGGCATGCAATTTCTCTCCTTGAAAAAGCTTGACTGTCATAATATGTACGTATTATACATTTTGAAGATCACTGTCCGCTGTTATTACTCAAATATATTAAAGTATTTCCACATCGCACACATGCTGCGTTGTCTCCAGACAACCGTGTGTGTCTTGCCTAAATCATCACAACATCCTGTTTCGGCAGTGCTGTTTTAGTGATCAAAGGTTTTTGGTGGTCGAATTTCCGGTGCAATAAATAATAGGCTGTATATATATATATATATACATCCATTTAAACAATATATTACTTTATTTGTTTTCATGTTAAGTACCCTCATTTTTAAAGTGTGACGGCTTCTATTTTGTCTTGGCTCTGGGCCAAAATCAATTACATGGAGGGGAAATCCTGTATGTCTTGCAAATGGCCTGGCAACGCAGAATAGATGGCCACAGACTGGGTGGTCTGAGCTTCTCTGCTCAAACTCTGCCCCCGTGACCCAGACTAAATAAGCAGAAAAAATTGATTGATGTACAGATGCAAAAAAATGTATTTAATCCGAAATGGTTAACCTGCATTGACTCAAATATCCTGAATGCATAGTGCTTAAAGAAGAGTAATTTCCATTTACAAAGAGTCAAAAGGAGTAAAGTATTTCTTCCTCACTCTTGTTTTAAGGCTATAACAACGTCATTGCCAAATGAAGAAATCACATGTTTTGATCGTGACAAATCCTCCTTGTTTGAGGGCTTTCTTACCGTGTTTACCTCTGTGAAGGCCAAAGTATCGACTGAACAACTTAACATGCCTTTGGGAGTGTGTACACGTGCACATGCATTCATCTTTGTGCGTGCATGCGTGCTGTGAGACGTGGCAAGAGGGGGGTCTGGCCAAATGGCAGATTTGTTCCATATGTTTCCTGGAGAAAGAGAGGCCGTTCCCCACTACCTCCCAAAACTACCCACAGCACACCCCAAGTCTTCATCTCCAGGAGACAAAACTGCATGTCTGCAAGGGGCATCAGGACTGTGCTGTGAAATCTTTCTGTCAGCTGTTGAATGGGGGCCTCACATAAAATCTGGGAAGGCAATGGAAAAGCATTTATCCCACGGTATCTTAAATCATTTAAAACTAATTTTATACAGCACAAACACTCAAAGATTTTCTCTTAATTACATGTGGCTGGTCCAATTTTGAAAGCGTTCTTGGCATTTTACCTGAAATGTAAACAGTTTGTACTGCGGTACAAACTGCGGTATAGCTCGGTTGGTAGAGCGGCCGTGCCAGCAACTTAAGGGTTGCAGGTTCGATCCCCGCTTCCGCCATCCTAGTCACTGCCGTTGTGTCCTTGGGCAAGACACTTTACCCAACTGCTCCCAGTGCCACCCACACTGGTTTAAATGGAACTTAGATATTGGGTTTCACTATGTAAAGCGCTTTGAGTCACTAGAGAAAAAGCGCTATATAAATATAATTCACTTCACTTCACTTGTACGACAACTGAAGCTGCAGTTATGGATTATTTTAGTAATCGAGTAATCGATCAAATAGTTGTGTAATTGGATAAAACACACTTTATAGTCTAATGCAGTGGTTCTCAACCTTTTTTTCAGTGATGTACCCCCTGTGAACATTTTTTTAATCAGAGCAAAGCATTTTTGGTTGAAAAAAAAAAGAGATAAAGAAGTAAAATACAGCACTATGTCATCAGTTTCTGATTCATTAAATTGTCTAACAGTGCAAAATATTGCTAATTTGTAGTGGTCTTGAACTACTTGGAAAAAAAGATGTAAAAATAACTAAAAACTTGTTAAAAATTAAAGAAGTGATTCATTTATATAAAAAAAGATTTCTACACATAGAAGTAATCACCAACTTAAAGTGCCCTCTTTGGGGATTGTAATAGAGATCCATCTGGATTCATGGACTTAATTCTAAACATTTCTTCACAAAAAAATAAATCTTAACATCAATATTTATGGAACATGTCCACAAAAAATCTAGCTGTCAACACTGAATATTGCATTGTTGCATTTCTTTTCACAGTGTATGAACTTACATTCATATTTTGTTGAAGTATTATTCAGTAAGTATATTAATAAAGGATTTTTGAATTGTTGCTATTTTTAGAATATTTTTAAAAAAAAATCTTACGTACCACTTGGCATACTTTCAAGTACCCCTAGGGGTATGTGTACCCCCATTTGAGAACCACTGGCCTAATGCATATTTTAGGGAAAATAGTTGAATTAAAAAAAAATGGTTCTGCTAGGCATGAACATCATTTAATTTTTCCTAATAAACGTGCATCATCAACACTGAAATTGCACTTTTAACATGTGTGCATCAGTAAAAATATAAAAATAAAAACTCTCCGGTGTTTGTTGCCACTCAGATGACGACACCCACACACTACTGCCCTCATTTGTGCTCTATTTCAGTGGCCATGTGGAAACTTTGTCCGTGTATTGAAAGTTCAGGGCACTCCATTCGGTCCAAATTTAATAAATTTTGATTCGCAGCACTCTTTAAACGATTAATCGAAGCAATAGAATATAAGCTGAATGGTTTTTTTTCTAATCAAATTTATCGATTTAATCAATTGCTGCAGCCCTAACAACAACATCAGAGTGGTACTTCAGTCACCCATTTGTCAATATTTTAAAAAGAAATTGATTGATTGAAACTTTTATTAGTAGATTGCACAGTACAGTACATATTCCATACAATTGACCACTAAATGGTAACACCCGAATAAGTTTTTCAACTTGTTTAAGTCGGGGTCCACGTTAGTCAATTCATGGTAATTCAAATGCAATTATAACTCAGCTCTTGTACTAGATCATTGCAAAGTGTTGTAATGGCAGAGAACAGTTCAATCGATTTTGTACATGCTTTAGAAAATTACATGAAGGAACATGATACAGAGACACTTGTAGAATTCTATATGCCTAGAAATCAGTTGAAATAACTTTTCTCCCCAAACCTGAAAAAGTGGCTTAAGGAAAATCAAAAGTGTGAGACCTAGAACTGGATCTAGTGTGGACAAATGGGGCCAATTATTTTCAATGTGTTTTTATTTTAGTACTTGTCTCAATTCTTTTGAATGTGTTTTACACTTTTCTCCACTTTTTTTTTTTAAAAAGCCTAATCAGTTACAAGGGTTGCAAATCAGCCTGTGGCTAGAAGTCTTATGTACTTTGAGATTGGTTACCTGTGGGTAGCAATGTTTAATTGTACTGTCCCTGTCAAATAAACACATAAATAGGGAAGGGCAGTGAATGACTTCCAGTTTTAAGTGTTTTGGCTTAATTAAAGTTAAAAAAGTTAAAATACCAATGATTGTCACACACACATTAGGTGTGGTGAAATTACCCTCTGCATTTGACCCATCCCCTTGTTCCACCCCCTGGGAGGTGAGTGGAGCAGTGAGCAACAGCTGTGGGCGCGCTCGGGAATCATTTTGGTTAACACTGTAGAATGTACTCTAACCTAACTGGTAAAATTATATATCTTATCTGCAAAATAAAGGTAGAGCCTCTGGAGATGTTAAAATCTAAGACAGTGACTGTAAAAAAAATCAATCAATCAATGAACAAACCAATCACTGTTTTATAATCTCTTGAATAGCAAAAACCCTGCAGAATACCAAGCTGAACCTTTAGTGTGCAGTGGCATCTGCTGGTGGATAGAGGAATAAGTCAGCTCTTGCACTTAGGACACCCTCATGTACTTTGATTTTTAAATACGAGGATGAAAATGATGATATTGATAATTTCATGTTGTTTACCAAGTGAAAACCGAACCCTTATTTTTCTGCCTCAATTAAACATTGTAAGGTTCAGATAAGACCTGCTAGGGGAGGTTCATCATTAATCATTGCTTTATTTTAAAAAAACATGATTGATTTATTATAGAATATCTTTTTACACAGGGTGTTTTATCAATCAGATTTTCTCACAAACACACATCACACTTTGCTTGAGCAATTATCTAAATGTATCAGTGAGGTTGTGTGCATTAAAGATTTCACTATTTAGCAGTGACCAACAGAGGGCACCATTAACTCAGCCTAAACACGCTGTTGTAAAAGATCAAACCAGACATACAGGTATATTAACTGTTGTTTATGAACCATTTCCATGTTCAAAAATGTTTGTTGGAAATATTTCATGACCTTCTGTACCTAAAGTACAGCATAGACTGGTGTAAAGTGAATGGAGTGAGGTTCCCCTAGCTAGAAAAGTTTGCATGTCAATAACTGCATCCACACAACCTAGGGCAGTCTGGTCCATAGTCCTTGTATAATATAGTCTATGCAAAACCGACTTTATTGAAGTACAATAGTACCTCAACTCCCGAGTAATTTGAGTTACAAACTGTCCCTTTTTGTTATGCTCTAAGTTGCGACCATACCTCAAGTGATAAGCATTTTCACTTTCGGTTGAGATAATATTTGTAACAAGGTCGTGCAGTTTGAGCAATTGCTGGGATGTTACTCACATCACGTTTGGCTCACGTCCCACCCAATGAATACTGGTGGTGGTCAAGCTAGCTCGGTTTTCAATGGGTACTGGGCGCCATTTAGCCTTTTTTGGAGAAGAAAATGCCCTATGCTTGTGTTGTTTGCGGCTGTACAAACCGTTCAAATCGCAAAAAGGATAGAGGTTTCTTCAGAGTTCCTTGAGAGGTTCATAAAATGGGCGGAAATGTCCAAGACTTGTAGAAACGACGACGACTAAAGCAGCACATACTTTAGTCCAAGGGAGCAGAGTTGAGTTTGCATTGATCATCTCATTAAAGGTTTGTTTGATATACATCAAGCAGTTATTATTTCCCAGTTAAGTAGTATCTTGGCTTTATTAGTTTTTTTTTTTGATTGATACTTTTATTAGTAGATTGCACAGTTCAGTACATATTCCGTACAATTGACCACTAAATGGTAACACCCCAATAAGTTTTTCAACTTGTTTAAGTCGGGGTCCACGTTAATCAATTCATGGTACAAATATATACTATCAGCATAATACAGTCATCACACAGGTTAATAATCATCATAGTATATACATTGAATTATTTACATTATTTACAATCCGGGGGGTGGGATGAGGAGCTTTGGTTGATATCAGTACTTCAGTCATCAACAATTGCATCAACAGAGAAATGTGGACTTTGAAACAGTGTAGGTCTTATTTAGTAGGATATGTACAGCCAGCAGAGAACATAGTGAGTTCAGATAGCATAAGAACAAGTATATACATTAGAAGTACATTTGATTATTTACATTAGGTTGTTTATAATCCGGGGAGATGGGATGTGAAGGGAGGAGGGTATTAGTATTGTTTTTCTTAGATACATGTTTTCTACGAGTGTTTCGAAAAGCACCAACTCGGCGAGTCTAAATAAAAAAAAAAAAGCAAATGTAAGAAAAACCTAAAAGAGTTTTTAACCTTTTACCAAAGGCAACAATCATAAATCAATATTTCAGCACAACACTATGTTGACATCTATAGTTATATTTTGATAAATGGGTGGAAAAACACGCTATTCGTAAAAAGGCGCGTGGAACAGCAACAAAGATGGCATCTCAGACGCAAAGTGAAATCATGAAATGCATCCTTACCTAAGCAAAAACTATGCATATCTATCAAAGAGATTCTAGATACCAATTTGATACCAACCCAAACACACACAAAGAAGGTCTAGACCTCCATGCTTTTACCAGTTCCCATCCGTTTTGTCGTGTAGAATGATGTCTGGAGCACAATCGTTCGATATGTCTGAGAATGCAACTATATCCGTTGATATCACTCAACAAGTCTTTTTTTGATAAAGTATAGGCACGTATTCCATTGCCTGTTTTGATTTTTTGCTCATTTATTTTTTCCCCCAGAAGATTTAAGCCTCTATTGTAATCCGATAGTTTTAGCTTAGTCGACCACCACTGGTTTTCACTTCCGGGAAGAAGTCACATGTCCGAATACCAGCTTTACAGAGTTATTATATCGTTACACGTTGTTGTTCCTGCTTTGTTTTCACAAGAAGCGTTCATAAGTTTTAATTTGACAGTTGATGTGCGTGTTTGAGCACCGCTCAGAGATTGTTACAATCCTGCCCTCCAACTATCAGAACTAAGAAAGTTAGTACGAAAGATGTTCAAAAAGTTAAAGGGGAACATTATCACAATTTCAAAATGGTTAAAAACAATAAAAATCAGTTCCCAGTGGCTTGTTGTATTTTTTGAAGTTTTTTTCAAAATTTTACCGGTCTCGGAATAACCCTAAATAAAGCTTTAAAGTGCCTTATTTTCGCTCTCTGCGAAGACACTGGCCATTTCCCTGTGACGTCACACAGTGCTGCCAATGTAAACAAACAATGGGAATACCACAGCAAGATATAGTGACATTAGCTCGGATTCAAACTCGGATTTCAGCGACTTAAGCGATTCAACAGATTACGCATGTATTGAAACAGATGGTTGGAGTATGAAAATATTGAAGAACAAAATGAAGCTATTGAGTGAATAGCTATTGACGCTATTCATAGCCACAGCATGGCCGAATAGCTGCGTTAGCATCGCCGGTAAAATGTGCGGACCAAACGATCAGGACTTTCGCATCTTTTGACACTGGAGCAACTTAAATCTGTCGATTGGTAAGTGTTCTTTTCACATTAAATGTGGGTGGAAGGAAACTTAATATAGTTGTAAATGCATTTACAGGTTATCCATACATCTCTGTTCCATGTCTGCTTTAGCACCGCCGGTAAATAGCATGTTAGCATCGATTAGCATAGCATGTTAGCATCGATTAGCTGGCAGTCCACATCAACAAAACTCACCTTTGTGATTTCGTTGACTATCGTTGCAAATGCATCTGCAGGTTATCCATACATCTCTGTGCCATGTCTGCCTTAGCATCGCCGGTCAAATGTGGAGACACTCTGGCACATTCAATGGGGGTCTGGCGGCAGACACTTTGGCATCTTCGGGCCAGTGGTGCAACTTGAATCCCTCCCTGTTAGTGTTGTTACACCCTCCGACAACACACCGACGAGGCATGATGTCTCCTAGGTTCCAAAAAATAGTGAAAAAAACGGAAAATAACAGAGCTGAGACCCGGTGTTTGTAATGTGTTGAAAATGAAAATGCTGGGTGTGTTACCTCGGCGACGTCACATTCTGACGTCGTCGCCTCCAGAGTGATAAACAGAAAGGCGTTTAATTCGCCAAAATTCACCCATTTAGAGTTCGGAAATCGGTTAAAAAAATAGATGGTCTTTTTTCTGCACCATCAAGGTATATATTGACACTTACATAGGTCTGCTGATAATGTTCCCCTTTAAAGTAGCCGTGATTGTCACACACACACACTAGGTGTGGTGAAATTATTCTCTGCATTTGACCCATCACCCTTGATCGCCCCCTGGATAAAGGAAAGGGAAGACCAAATCAGAGAAACAAACCATTGTAAATATGTTCTATCTCTTCGTAGCCTACCCGGCGAGTCAGAATCACATAAGCTGCATTCAACTTCTTTGGCATGTGGCCATAAACTTCTAAAGGACGAACATTTAAATCATGTAAAACAATTGATAAGCTGCAGATACTGTGTTTGACGTGTTTCAGTTTGTTCTGTCTAGTCCTGATTTACCAAGCTGGACAGTTGAGCATTACCTTTGATACACAGACGTATACATCACTTGGTCCGTCAGTCAAGTACATCCGTGTGGTACATAAACCACTTCTTAGTTCTTAATGTTACAAGGCGCAGACTGTGTTGCCAGATGTCACCAGAGAAACAAGAAAGCCAGTCACTTGTAATAAGTGGACTTGGCAACACTGGTCGGAGAAACAGCATGATGGAAAGTCCAGTCTCCAAAGTAAATGCTAAACAATATTGGTACATTGTTTTCATGAAACTACCGTATATTTCGGACCATAGGGCACACCAGATTATGAGGCGTTCTGCTGATGAATGGTCTATTTTCGATCTTTTTTCATATGTAAAGTGCACCGGATTATGGGCGCATTAAAGGAGTCTTTTTTTGTTTTTTTTCTTTTTTTTTCTAAATTGGAAACACTTCTTTGTGGTCTACATAAGATGTAATGGTGTTGCATAGATGTTTTACTGATCATCTTCAAGCCGCTTTCTGACAGTCGCTTCCCGATTCGCTGCTCTGTGGGCGGTCTTATTTACTTGGCTCACCTTCGGCAGTGTCGTCTACCCGTCATCTTTGATGTAGCGTGTAGCGTGCAAGGACGGGGGTGGAAGAAGTGTCAAAAGATGGAGATAACTGTTTTAATGACATTCAGACATTACTTAAATCAATAACAGAGCGGCATCTCCTCATTCGTAAACAACAACGCCGAAAATGTGTCCTGTGAAAAGACGCCCGACCGGAACTTTCTAATAACTAAAGTCCCTTGGGTGAATAATGTAAACTCACTACACCCGTATGTTTTAGCGCTTTCATGGTGAGTTTACTGACAGATATGAGTAAGAAGTTTACACTACTTTATATTAGAAATGGCAACAGCTGAAGATGTCCCATAACAAGAAGATAGAAGAAAAAAAAGAAGCTTATCGACTACGGACTACAAAAGCGGAATCGCACAATTTTTCAGGATTTATGCAGATCCCAAATACAGATCAGCAGGTACCAGAAGGTAAGGAAAGTTGCTTTTCATAACATTGCGAAACAAAACGCTAGATAATGTCTTACCTTATACACACACCATAATAATTAATACTCGTATGTTGAAGCACAGTACATTCCATCAAGCGGTGCGGCTTCATAGTTTACCAAAGTCGTACTAAAACATTTTGATAAATTTTGCACTAACCCCTGTAACACCGTGCCGCCCGCAGTATTGTCTTACGTTTTTTTATATTTGTTGTTTGAACTCTTAGTACATGGTACCTGAACTAACGAGCACTCGAAACACTCGTATCTCAAAGCAGCCTAGCCCATTGAAATTAATTGAATCCATGTTGTGCCCTCCCATTATAACACAATTTTAACATATAACATGACTTTTAAAAAGACAGTATTTTAGACAATAAATGTTGTATGAAAACCGTTACAAGTAACCAGTACTGCAATTTCCAGACTATGAGGAGGACTTAAAATACTTTTTTTCCCCTCAAAACTCGACAGTGCGCCTTATAACCCGATGCGCTTAATGTACGGAATAATTCTGGTTTTGCTTACCGACCTCAAAGCAATTTAATTTGGTACATAGTGTAATGATAAGGGTGACCAGTAGACGGCAGTCAAACATAAGAACTGCAATATAATGGCAATGTGACTCAAGTAAACAACACCAACATTTTATATGTTCTATTGAAAATATAGAACATTACACAATACGAAGGTCCTGAGTTCAATCCCGGGCTCGGGATCTTTCTGTGTGGAGTTTGCATGTTCTGCTCGTGACCACGTGGGTTCTCTCCGGGTACTCTGGCTTCCTCACACCTCCAAAGACATGCACCTGGGGAAAGGTTGATTGGCGACACTAAATGGTCTCTAGTGTGTGAATGTGGGTGTGAATGTTGTCTGTCTGTCTGTGTTGGCCCTGCGATGAGGTAGCGACTTATCCAGTGTATACCCCGCCTTCCGCCCGAATACAGCTGAGATAGGCTCCAGTACCCCCCGCGACCCTGAAAGGGACAAGCAGTAGAAAATGGATGGAATACATGACTGGGAAGTTGTTCCAAGTTTATTTAAAGACATACCCAATAAATATAGCACCACTAGAGGAGAGGACACTGGACAAAATGAGAACAGATTGTATTGTATTAAGTGCTGCAGACAAAACAGGTATACATACAGTGTCCATGCGTATAATGTCCTACAGTTATCATTTAAATGGGATTTAATAAGTGTCCACATTTGATTAAAATCCTAAGGCAATTGGGGTATAAAATGATTGTTTATATCCAACCTTGCTCAGTACACTTTTACATAAAGAACAATGCTATGTCTCCTAAAAGAGACTACTCGACATGCATGCAGAAATCATATTTAACAGAAAACAAAAATTGGGTTTTGGAGTCACTTATTGCACTAAATATCACCAATATCCTCCAGTGAATACAGACTGTTGCTGGAAGGAAAACTTGTTAAGTTAAAATAAAATGGGAGATTTAAGCTCCAGTTATTTCACAGCTGGCTCCAGAAATGCCCCAAATTGAAAAATACATAAAATAAAACTTACAAAAAGACAAAAAAAGGATATTAGAAAATATGTTTTTTGTATTCTATGAAGGTTACGGAGTCAACTTAAGAGTATTTCTGAAGACAACAGTACTTCATACAATGTTATTATACCCAAGGGAATGCAGCATGTAAAACTACTTAGGTTGTTTGGCGGTTCTACTTTGTGTGACCTGTGGGAGGCGCTATTTTTATAGGAACACTTTGCAAGAGGACACGGACAAGTTGTTCACCTGATAAAGCAGAGAGGGTTTCATTTGGACATTCCGTCTATAAACATAGGTGTCAGTTGCTGCACTGGCTACGAGATTGGTTTTCCAGCTCTCCCCTGTTATACTGTTTAACAGATATCGGCAGCTGTCCATTTTATGAGTTGTCTTAAAAGCATCATTTTTCTCCCCGTACTATTTCCTGAAGTTTCCGAGCTGAATGCCTCTTCGTCCGCCTACACAGCGAAAGGTGGCTGGGTGGATGTCCCAGTACTTGACAGGGTTTGCAAACAGACTGATGCCTGAGTACAAGTTCTTTTTGTTGCCATATCTGATGGGACAGAAATCGTTGATTCCCACACTTGTGATTTTGTTGGCATGGAGGAAAATGACCTGAAGAGACACAAGGGATTTAGGAAAAAGGTTATGAAACACTTAAACTTGTCTTTGTGTCTGTAAACCATCTGCACCTGCCTTGGAAACTGCAAGTTATCACCATAGACCAGGAAAGAGGGACTGCACTTTTTTCAGCTTACAAACTGGAAAGTTAGACATTCTTTTTGGCTGAGCTATTACAATAATATTTGTTTTACAAGAAACACTTTTATATTGTCATGTCTTTTCGGGACTGTCTTGGCATAGCCTTGGAGACAAATTTCAGTACAAAGCTGTAATTGAAAAACTGTGAAAAACCGCACTTTAAAACTCATCAGTTTGCTTCTAAGTGTTACAGTGCCGTGTAATATAACCTGCATTTGGCTTATCAGATAGATTATACTGCGAGTGTGTCTCACCTGGAGGTATCGTAGAGAGTTGAGACCTGGTGGGACCTTTTTCAGACTGTTGTTGTCCAGGTGGATCTCACGGATGTTGGGGACCTTTGCAAGACTGCCGTTCTCTACAAACTTGATTTGGTTGAAAGCCAGGTTGAGTCTGCAAACATTAAAATGGTTAGTCAAGAGAAGTGTATTTTGTCTATTCTGAAGTAGCTCTGTAAAATTCACAGATTTCTTTGAATATTTTACATCAAATGTCATGAATTGTTTACATGTTTGTCACACCCTACATTAGATTAGGACCTTTTTATTTATTGATACGTTTGTGCCTTTGATACGAAAGCATGCACACATTTGTAAAATTGAATACATCCACTGACATTTATTTATATAAATAAAATTTCAGTAACTAGCACCTTTGAAGGTTTTTATATCTGATGAGGTCTTCGACTTCCACCTTAATGATCTTGTTGTACTCAAGGTTCAGCTCTGTGATGGAGGTGGGGAGGTCTGAAATAAAAAACATGTGAGGTAACTGACGATTACTTGGCTTTACGCATCAGTTTAATAATGGTTTGTGTATTTTGACCAAAGCATCCTATTAACTGACACTGGTTGTGTTTATTCTTCATCTTTTTGATCTGTTTCAGTTATCTTAGGAGATGAGTAATGTTTTACCTTTGGGTATAGCCGTTAGCCTGCTCTCAGACATGCCAACATAGAGGGAAGATAAACCATTGAAAGCTCCCAGTTCAATCCCATTGTTAGCCAGGGGGTTGGCTCCCAGTTCTGTTTAAAAAAAAAAAAAAGAACATCTGGTTTTGATGCTATCTTTATAAAGAACGCACATATATTGAAATACCATATATCAATTTTAATGATGTTTTTATCATTCCTATCGTTGATACAGAGAACTTGGATTTTTTATTGTGCCAGTATAAAGCCTTTGGAAAAAGTCTGTGATCTTCAACAGTCGTTATTTCAGGATCCGATGCTAATAAATTCAGTATTTTTGCAGAGTCAAAGACTTAATTTACTTGTTACATCACACACCACGTTCTCAAAGCCAAAGGCAACTTGAAATCAACGTGTTTTCTTAAATGTCCATACCTAGAACATGGAGCTTATTGAGGCCTTTGAAGGCATCTCTCTGAACCTTGTAAATCCTGTTTTCATGGAAGCGCAGCTCAATGACATTGGGAGGCAGATTTGCTGGGATCGCGGTCAACATATTGTAGGACAGGTACAGCAGTCGAAGATGATTCATGTTTTTGAAGGCCCTGGGGTGAATCTTTGAGATCTTGTTATTAATCAGGAACAACCCCTGGTTTGGGACAAAAACAATGTGGTTAAATCTTCTGTGGTACTTATGGTTGTTACAGTGACAAGTTCATTGCTATACCAGTTAATTCTACAGTTTTTTTGGTTTCACACAGTATCTAGTGCTCAAGCCTACTTCAGGTTGAAAGGCATCCTACAGTACATCCTGGGTGACAGGGCAGTTATGAAGAATGTATTGACTTGCATGAAAGTTCAGTTATGTCAACTATTTTACTACCAATGGCGATAAATCTAAATTAGTCTATCAAATTTGTGTTCCTCTGTGTTTAAATGGAAAGACTTAGATCCGTGAAAAAGAGTTAAGGGGATTGGTGAACCTGTTTTTTCATTGTTGTTTGTCTCCATGGTTTGTTTTTATTAGCAGGATAATGATTGGACCTGCTAATTATTCGTGAGTACATAAACATGTGGACTGATGTAAAAACATCATGACTGGAAATATTTCCAGGTGTTTTCCTGTACATGAGCTGTGACTCATTTATTGTTCTTGCTGCTTTGTGCTAACAAAATAAATTAGGTTCTAATGAACTTTGTGTTGCTCTTACATAAAGGTTGTCCAGGCCTTTAAAGTCATCCTCCTTGATCTCGGTAATGTCATTGTTTTGGAGGTCAATCATCACGGTGTGATCAGGAATCTTAGCAGGCACATCAATCAAGCCTGTTGGCAGAATTGCAAATAGTTTGTTGACATTGATGCATAATATATTTTCATTAAAATGTATAATGATAATAATGGATTAGCTTTATATATCGCTTTTCTTTCGAGTAGTTTGGCCAAGAGAAACTTAAAAACCAGTTCACCTTGATCGGAGCACTGTACCACTTTTGGTGAGCAATGGCAACCGATTGGACAGTTCCCATAATGATCATGATAAAAGCTGTTTTTGTCATCGTCATCATCATTGTCGTCGTCGTCGTCATCGTCATCGTCCCTCGAATCAGCCATCATCACATCGTAGTCTCTCAAGAAGTCCATGATGTTGACTGGCTTGTAGTGTTTGCTACTGCTGCCCAGTGCTAGCAGACAAAGCAGGAGGACCACCCTCATGGTTTGGCTAGATTACTGATCAATAACAGGATCAGCAGAAGGTGCAGAAGAAAATGTTAGAGCATTTTAGCCAAACCAACACATAAAACGAACCAATAACACAACACTGAGGAAATAAACTGGTAATGCAGGTAAAGCCAGTGCTTGCACTACTACTACTTGTAGTGGTTTGTAAAGGACAGCGTTGAAGTAAACTAGTTGTTGCAGAAATGGTTTACATGAAGTTTGGTCACTCCAATTGTTTATGTAACGTTTTCACCATAATAATTGGCTGACACAAAGGGTTCCCACGAGTGTTTCGGTTTGATTTGGTCTATCTTTGGTTTCAGTTATCTCTTAGTATGACAGAGATACCCGTCTTTTGTATTTTTGGTGATACTTCACAATACAAGTCGTTTATAGATGCATTGTTTTTGTCTGAGCATATGCTGCTGACTTCTGCAAATGCCTTCACAGCACTATGGCCAGATAAACAAACACAAATATGGCATTGCATCAGTTTTCCTCTACTTTTGTTAACCTTGGCAGACGACTGCGTTCCACTGAGTGCTGTTCTACTTATATTGGTTTATTGTGACTCATTATTGCTCACCTCTGACCGATCCTAGTTGTCTCTGGAATGTGTTGTTTAGCTTAAATTGTGTGGTTTCTACATGTAATGATTATATTTTCGAAGTGATGGGTTTCAGTGAGAACTTAAATGGGAGCTATACTTTTATACCATTTTTTCCATTTCCCTGCCAGGATTTCAGTTGGAAATTAGTTATTGCAGCCAACACAAATATTTTGCCATCTCCTACTTCTTCGCCATCTGAGGCAATCCACTCAGTGATTTATGTGGCCTCTACTATTAAACACTTCTGCTGCCGCCTGCAGAGAGTCTGACATTGTCTGCTAATCTAGATGGATTCTGAACTTTGCTTTCGAGTGTTCGGTCCAGCCACAAATATGTGGTGGTGGTGGTCCACCATCCTGCTGCTGTGACTGCAAATTCTGTTGAGTGCGTTCCTTTCAGCACCACATTCTTGTTCAAGTATAATAAATCTATGCAGATGTGGTTGCTTTCTTAATTTAGGTTTGCAAGTTGTATTTGCTTTGGTGTTTTCACTTCATTTATTAGATAATAAAGCAATCATAGGCAGGAAATCAAAATGATCCGTACCACTTCACTACCACATAATTACTGTCACTAATTTATCCTCCAATCTTTTCTTTGTTCAGTTGAAGAGACTATAGATAGATAGATAGTACTTTATTGATTCCTTCAGGAGAGTTCCTTCAGGAAAATTAAAAACTATGTACACAGCAAAACAGATACATTAATTGGTATTTATTTTGTAAGCAACAACGATGCATTTTTATACCGACTCATTTTTGACATATTTTATTTTCCCCACAGGGTAAGCAGTAGAAAATGGATGGATGGGTTAAGTAAAATTATCTATTTGTGCAAATAGTAACCACAAACTCCATAATATCAGATTATTTTGTATTGCTTTAAAAATGCAAAATTAATTTGAAATAAATACATACAAAACATCCTAACATATTTCCTCAGCAATAAAACATATTTTAAAGCTTTCTGTAGCGTGAGTAAATATGATTCATCCCTAAGATGCCAATAAAAGACAACACTTTTAAAAAGTTGTCATTAATTGCAATTCTGGGGTGTTTCCTACCTTAGCCTTCAGATGAGTTTTGTCCTTGTTTAAAGTAAGCAGTAAGCACAGGAGCAGCAAAGTTTCAGCTAGAAGACTGAGGGATGCAACCTAAGTCAGAATGGAGAACAGCATCCCCCTGTCTCAGCAGCAAAGAAAAAAATCGCTCTGAGAACACCCCCACTGATGGAAAAGCTCTGTTGTTAGGGTGAGAAGTTGAGCTTCTCTTGATGCTGTCTATCATCGCAGCATCTGTGAATGTGAGCAGCCTTTGTCAGCAGCTTTCATGTAATGCCAGGGCAGTTAGCTCACACTTCCCAATCTTTAAACCTCCATGGGGAGCAATCTGTTTGCTCTCCTAGTTGCTTCCACATTCTTTGTTTATTTTGTTTTCAATTCATTGCCAATGTCAAATAAGGTAATACGCCTCTACCATGTTTATGCCTTAGCAACAAAAGATTTATTTAGCACCATTCCAATAATCTTTTAAACAGACGATTTGATCATATTGTTTCTGCTACATGCATTATGTGTACTTTAAGTAACACAGCTTTTATGTTGGGGCAAGCATTCAAACCTAGGCCAACAGTGGAAAATTTAACTTGCTTGCTTCCTCTGTGCTTCATTTTTCCCTTTTCCATCTTTTGCTGGTATTTTCTGCTGAGCCCAGCTGTAACGGCACCCCGAGGCACAACTTAAGGCATAGCTAGACAGAGCAAATATGCCCTGGTTTGGCACTTTCCGACAGAAAGCATCTCTGGTTTCGATGCATTTTCTCGCTCATATTTTCCAAACCATTTGAAATCATCTCAGAAGAAATGGTTCTTATGAGGTTTACTATGTTCAACCTGCTCTTTGGATTTAGTTAAAGTATTTTTTACTAACGTCATCATATTTATTGGTAAAGCATTCTCCATTGAAGGGTATTTGTTCTACTTTGTCTTTAGTGATTTTTTGAGTGCTTACGTTGTTTGAGTTATATATATATATGGTGCAATTTAATTTGCATTTACAGTCCAATTACCTTTGACTTAGTTTTTTTTTCAAGCTGCCAAAGTTAAGTGACATGATGCTGATTAATCAATTTGCACTTTTCCTTTGTGATTAACTGGTGTAGTTTGCAGTAGTCTGCTTAGATAGGATCCTCCTGTAACCCTAAGCAGAATAAACAGTATCAAATGAATGATGTGCAGTGCAACTTGATGCAAAGAGCTTTCCTCCTCTTGGGGATTGTGAAACTGTCACGAGTATGTGAATACATGCCGTTGGCTCCCACCTCGGTATCATGCCGTTCCCCCTCATCTTGTCACATAATCCATTTGACAGACTTTGCCTGAGAGGTAGAGGAAGCCGCAGAGCAAAGGACTGACCGGCTAAATGTAGCGCTCTCACAACTGAGACAAAATATAAACACACAAAAGTAGTCTTTTTGCGATAGCATAACAGTGTTACAAGGCTCATGCTAGCAAATGGTTCCTGAGTAAAGAGGACTACATTCTAAAATATGCAATACATCTCAGCATGTCATCAAGTTTGACGGCTGGTCCACCCATGCCATGATGATCTGATGTGTAAGCGGAGTCCTTTTGATGGTTCTGCTGCTCAGCTTTAGAGTTTCTCATAATCACAGTTGAATACCATTGGAGGGGAACCAAGTTCGCATCATACCAGACTCCAAGGTTAAAGGATGCAATTTTCACAAACATTACAATCATCTAATGAGACCCTGATGTGATGCTGGCCCAGTGTTCTTCTGTTGTCAGTGCTCAGTGAGAATATACGATCTGCTTTGTTTTCTTCTGCTTTATTGGATAACATTCTAAAACCCAGTAATGATGATTTTGATGTAGAACTTTTTGTCATGTACCTCCCAATATGTAAATCACTACACAGTGAAATGGAACCTTTCATACCTCTGTCACAACATTTTCAATTACATTGCTATTGCACTGTTGAACTATCTATCCATTTGTCTTGTAAGCACAAAACACAGCTAATTGTATTAGAGAATTGAAATATCACATATTTATTTTGAAATGTCTATAAGCAGATGTTTGGGCTGTACTGCCTTCATGCTTTTTGGAGACACTCATTCTTTTCATTTTCCTGGTCTGCCACAAAACAATTATATTTGGTCCATTTTACATGTGAGAAATTACTTCCCGATGGAGATGGTCTGCGATCCCCATTGGAGTCCCAATGTCTCTCACAGGCGCTCATACTTTCCAAGCCTTCAAACGTCTGTCTGGCTCCTGTGCAGTTTGGGGCTTGATGACTTTGTGGATTGAGGAGCATTTCCTCCATCTAAGGACCTTTTAAATCCGTGAGTCACTGGGTAAACATGGAGAGGATGGTGCTACGGATTTACCTCATCATTGCTTTTTCGGTGCCCCCGGAACAATTTGTTTCCAGGAATCCAGGAAAGTTTGATTGGGCTGTGATACTTAAGCTCCACTGAGTATCTGCGGCTGGGGTGTTAGAGAGGCAGCTGTACTCACCTCTGCTACGGTTACCAAACTTGAAAAAAGTGTGTGACAAGTTAACAGTTGTGGTATTTATGTCAGTAATGTTAGCGATGGGTATCGCCATTTATTTACACAGTCATTGACAATATCATAACCGACTTCCCAGAAGAAAAGACAGCTGGTACACACGTGCGTAGTGTTTTTATTATAAAGTGATAGTGGTCAGACATGCATTATACATAATTTTCAGTCATTATTTCAGGACCATGGTAACAGGAATTATTTTGCAAACATTAGCATTTGTACAGTATGTTCGGACACTCTATAGTGTCTGAATGTGACACTGATGACTGCTACAGTCATTCATATTTTTAACTCAAAACAATCTTGAGCTCTGCCCACTGATTAGGGATGGCCAATAATCATTTAAAAAATAAAAAAACGACATTTAGAGCTTCTAACTGACATAAAACGGCTGTGTTGGTTATTCCCCCTGCCCCCTTTTGTAGTTATTTTTTTTATACTTCATCCCCTTAAACATACACTACTGATTGTGTAGTCACAAGACAGGTGCCAGGTGTCCCAAAGCATGAAAGTGTAGCCACTCCAAACTGTCCCATCCAGGCACAGAAGCTTCAATTCAAACCCTGAGTCAACAGTACCCAGTAGGAATGTCATTTTGGACACGCTGTGTCTACCACTGACTTGATTGAAATTCTTTAATTTAGATTGCATTTTAAAAAGAAGTCGGCCTGAAGCATCTGTGAGCTGAGCACATCTAAATAGAGTTTTATTTTTCATCTGCTCTCAATTATCTAATGTTTAGGATTGGTTTTACCGAGAAAGGAAGTATCATCGTAATCATCTTCAAATGTCTGTTCCAATCATTATTTATTTTAAGATGTCCCCGCAACTGTAATTATTGATCTTCAACCTCAAACTGTCACTGGAAAATGTGACAAGAAAGTTGGCCCTTAAAGTTATTGCAGAATTTGCGGCATTACTTTAGGGTGGAGGAGGCTGTGCAATCAAAAGTTTACCGCATCTCATCTTGAGTCACACTTTGACCCTTAAAAAGATTTTTTCTTTCTTTTTTTTTTACAATTTTTTATGTTTCAAAATCTGACTTTAGTACAGTATATATATGTGTGTGTGTGTGTGTGTGTGTGTGTGTGTGTGTGTGTGTGTGTGTGTGTGTGTGTGTGTGTGTGTGTGTGTGTGTGTGTGTGTGTATATACTTTTGTATATATTTATTTATTTATTACTAATGACTCTATTTGGAATCTTGCTAACATCCAAATAACAGATACAGTACAGATAATTTGATAAAATGACCAGCATTAGTCTTCTAGTCATTTTTGTTTCGTAATTTGGTAACTGCAACTAAACTATAATCAGAAAATGATATATAGTTTTAAATATAATCGTATGTCATACCATAATATTTTACTGAGTTGTTTTTTACATATTAATGTGCTGGCCTGTAAGACCACAAATAACAATATCGCCAATTTTAAAATGGTTTGCAAGTTGAGAGACACTTGCCCCATTAATAAGCTGATATGGGTTACTTTTTGTTCAAATGTTGTTCTTTAATTAAAAACGTATTTGCATGGAAAAGTTAAACTGCAAACATGTCTGTTTTTTGCTCGAAATTAGTTCATTTGGTCATCTGGGGTTTTAAGACCACACTTGAGGAGGAGCGCACACAGGAGAAGGCTCTTGGGGAGATATTTTTGCCATCAATGAGATTGTTCTCCAGCCTCAAAGCCACCAATGTAGAGTCTCCATTTTGTTCCGGATCACAGATGCTCTCTTCGGGTATACTCCTGGAAAATACCACAGCCGTTTTGTTAAATCTACAAGAAGAACTTCAGGAAGCGTGGGCAACCTGGGAATGAAATAAAGAAAAATAGCACATGTATGTGAATATTAGTTTTCTACCTGATCTTGTTGTTGTTGAGTCTGAGGAAGTGTATGTTTGTCATCTCATTGATTCCTGATGGCACATTCATCAGCTGGTTGTGGTCTAGACAAAGCTCCACCATGGAATGGTAGGATCCAAAGAAGGACTCTGGTTCAATCCCCTCCCCATCCAGTTTGTTGTAAGACAGATAGACGTACTCGATACCAGGATCCATGTGGGCAAACACAAAACCTGCGGCCGTGTTATTTAAGAACAGTGAATACAGCAGACATGAGCTGGTCACGTCTACAAGAGCTGTCCAGAACTATTTTTTTCATTCATTGGGAAGTTGACAGCTCAGCATCTATTTTTCCATCGTTCGAACCAAAGCCCATGCATATTTTAATTACGGCGACATAAATCATGTGTGCATATTTTTCAGTTTGCACTGTCCACCCACCAGGTATCCGCTCTATGTTGTTCCCCACCAGCACGAGATGGATCAGAGATTTCGGCAGGTAGGACGGAACCAGGTAGAGTTTATTATATGAGAGGTCGATGGATTCCAGATTTCTGCAGAAGAGGGAAGGGTGAAAAATATGTGGAGGTGAAGTTAAAATTACAGCTGGCTGAAGAGGAATGACACACCATCCTCTGTGGTGGAGTCATGCTGAGCCAAGCCTTCAATCATACCTCATGATGGGTGCTCACTGATCATTAATTCATTGAAATGACACAACCATATGCTCGTGAAATGAAAGATGCATTAAACCAGGCTCGCCATTAAGTGTGAGCCTAAAGCTTCAAGGCAGCTTATTTTGACCTCTTTTTTTATTACGTTTACTTTATTTAGCTATTGTTACTAATAAATATTACTTGAATGTTGTCTAACCTGTGGTCGATCCAGGCCATTGGAGCCATCCTGGTCTCTTCCAGTCGGTTGTGTCTCAGGGAAACCAAGTTCAGGTTTTTGGTGTAATTGAAAACGCCCTCTGGAATTTCTTCTATCCGGTTGTTCTCCATGTACAACTCCTGACAGCAAAAGCACAACTTTTTGATTCAGATTTGCAGTCATTCATTGTACAGTATGTTCCCCAACTACGTTCAATTATCTGTTTGAAGAAAAATGACCATAACAGTGGCGTGCACCTGGGGTTAGGTTGACTGGCAACACTAAATTGGCCATAGTGTGTGAGTGTGAATGTTGTCTGTCTATCTGTGTTGGCCCTGCGATGAGGTGGCGACTTGTCCAGGGTTTACCCTGCCTTCCGCCCAAATGCAGCTGAGACAGACTCCAGAACCCCCCGCGACCCCGAAAGGGATAAGCGGTAGGAAATGGATGGATGGATGGAGTGGCGTCAATTGAGTTGATTTATTTTTTGCGGTAGATTAGTCTGTGGTTTGTTGGGAATTTTGCTAAGTTTTAGTGCACTATAATTCTTGAAACTGAACAGTTTCTTTTTGTTTACTCCTGTCAGAAAGAAGTCATCGCTTCTGAGTAACGCTTACAAAGATGATGCAAAATAACTCATTATAGTCTCATAGAGGGGGAGGGGGGGTTAAACCAACAGATATGACCTCATACCAGCAGTAAAGTGGGAAGACCCTGCGGGATGGAGCGGAAGAAGTTCCCGCCTAGTCTGAGGTAGGAGAGCTCCACGAGAGGCACAAAGGCCTTTGGGTCCACGTTGGCCTCGCTCAGCAGATTGGCTTCTAACTCCAGAATCACCAAACTGTTCAGACCTAAGATAGTGACAGAACATTGCTCTTGAAATTTCTGCACCATTTCTTGAGTAGTGTCCTGTTCACAACTAAATCCATGAAAGCTAAATGTCGGATGATGGATGATTTCAGGTCATCCACAAAAACAGGACATGGGCTCAAGCTGGTGTTTGTTCAGTATGCTGCTGTAGAATACTGTAGCATTACCGTGGAAACTGTTCCCATAGATCTTCTGTAGTCTGTTTTCGTTAATCTTCAGCTCCTGCAGGGATGGTGGTAGGTTGGAAGGAATGACTTCTAGAAGGTTTCCATC
Organism: Nerophis ophidion; assembly: GCF_033978795.1. NCBI lineage: Eukaryota > Metazoa > Chordata > Actinopteri > Syngnathiformes > Syngnathidae > Nerophis > Nerophis ophidion. Next base: position 74,426,803 of record NC_084612.1, read on the forward strand.
CAAATATAGACGCTTCAGCATCTTTAGTCCCTGGTAGACAGCCATTCATTCATTGTACATAATAACATTCATTAATTAAATGTGTATACTTCAGTCTTTTTAAAGATCATGACTACATTCATAGTCATTTCTTGTCCCCTCATTACCACACACGGAAGGACTACAACAGTATAGAATATCTTACTTTAAAGCTTCTGGAATCAATCCCAGCAGACGTGAGTTTGTTTTTCTTTAAGTTGATCCACTCCAGGCTGGGAATTCCATTAAAGGCCTCTGCTGGGATGCTGCTGATGTTGTTGCCTGCACAAATGTTTACCATAAGCACACGAAAGCAAGGATTTGCCAGAGCTTCTAGAAATACTGTGTTCTCGTGCATCTGGACTACATTTTTCCGTTGTTGTGTTTTGACTATCATTCATTCATTCTATTTTTATTAGAATGATATATAGCCGCTAGCCCGACATGTCATGTGCCTAACAAATTAAGTAATGTGTATTTGTAGCACAGTGGAACTTTGAACATTAAACAATATCCATGCTGATTTGTAGTATTATAGGAAGAAGAAAGATAATATGTTCCAGGGTCAAATTGTCACGCTTTAGTCTTCTTAATAGCTTAGCTAACTTTGTTAACAATTAATGAAGCTTATAATGCTCCACCAGCTTCACTTGTACAGTGCATCCGGAAAGTATTCACAGCGCTTCACTTTTTCCACATTTTGTTATTCTACAGCCATAATGAAAACGTGAAGTTTATTTTTTTATTTTTACAAATGTATTCCATCCATCCATTTTCTACCACCTGTCCCTTTTGGGGTCACGGGGGGTGTAACTAAAAAAAAAAATAACAGCATTTTCTCAATACTTTGTTGATTCACATTTGGCAGCAATTACAGTCTGAAGTATTTTTGAATACGATGCCACAAGCTTAGCACACCTATCTTTGGACAGTTTTGCCATTTCTCTTTGCCCATTCCTTTATGCAGCACCTCTTAAAGGGAACTGCACGTTTCTTGGAATCGTTCACAATCAATATTAAAGACTTGACAACAGATGTTTTGGTCTATGCATTCTAATTTGTAAATAAAAAAACAAAATAAAGTCTGCTTACAGCGTGGACAATGGGAAATCGTTTATTTTGCTAATAAAATCCAATAAATAACGATTCAAAAATCGCCAACAATACTCCATTCACTTGTTGTGACCTGAATATTAACCAAGTATTAGTGATATCATTATTATTATAAGCGCTAATGCAGACAAGCTATTTGTAGCGGCGCTGTGATCACAAGCCTTTATGCAATTTCGACTGGCCAAGTGTTTCTTTGCTTCCTTGACTACCTGAAAATTTATTTTATATCCTAAATCATGCATCTCATCTGGACAGAAGAAGTCTGAAGACGTATTACGAGAAGACGGTACACTTTGACAGCCATTTAGGACCCGAAAATATCGAGAATGTCACGAAAGCTGCTTAGTCCCCACTTTTCCCCCCTTTCTTTGTGAGTGTTATGACTCATAATACTCACTTAAATGGGACTGTAGCAATATTCTATCAGTCGGCCTTCTAATGACAGCAGACATTGTACAGTAAGTGATATTTTATAATGTTTGTTTGCTCTCATGAAGTCTGCAGTAATTAATAATCATTGATGAATAAAATAAATGTGAAGTGATGCGTTTTTTTTTATTTAATGCGCCAAGTAAGCTTAAAATAATAGAAATATGTAAATATTAAATGTTATAAATGTTCCTGGTACTGCATTACATAGATGTACGCAGATCATGTATATGAAACCTCAATGGAGGTGTTCGGATGTTTTTTAAGGAATTTATCGGCGAGAAAAAACGTCTCTCATAGGTTTCAATGTAAGTGGACTTTTGATTGTATGTATTTGATATTTAGAATGCAAAAAAAAATGTCTATTGTCATGACTTCCATAATAATCGTGAATGATAGACAAACCTTTTTTTTAAAGTGCAGTTCCCCTTTAAGCTTTATTACAGTGGTTCTCAAATGGGGGTACTTGAAGGTATGCCAAGAGGTACGTGAGATTTTAAAAAAATATTCTAAAAATAGCAACTATTCAGAAATCCTCTATAAATATATTTATTGAATAATCCTTCAACAAAATATGAAAGGAAGTTTATAAACTGTGAAAAACAATGCAATATTCGGTGTTGACAGCTAAATTTTTTTGTGGACATGTCCCATAAATATTGATGTTAAAGATTTATTTTTTTGTGAAGAAATGTTTAGAATGAAGTTGATGAATCCAGATGGATCTCTATTACAATCCCCAAAGAGGACACTTTAAGTTGATGATTACTTCCATGTGTAGAAATATTTATTAATAATTGAATCACTTGTTTATTTTGCAACAAGTTTTTAGTTATTCTTGTAAAAAATGTTCCAAATAGTTCAAGAAAGACCACTACAAATGTGCAATATTTTGCACTGTTATACAATTTAATAAATCAGAAACTGATGACATAGTGCTGTATTTTACTTCTTTATCTCTTTTTTTCAACCAAAAATGCTTTGCTCTGATTAGGTGGTACTTGAATTAAATTAAAAATCACAGGGGGTACATCACTGAAAAAAGAATGAGAACCACTGCTCTATTAGGTTGGAGGACAAGCGATGAGAATATGATTTTTTTAAATAAATTTGAAAACAAAATTTTTCACATTTTCATTACGGGGTATTAAAAAAATTATTAATTACATTTTGGAATAATGCAAAATGTTGAAATAGTGAAAAGCAATGAATACTTTCCGGATGCACGGATTATGTGATTCTTCAGTTTTTGATTTTTTAGTAAATTTGCACAAATTAAAAACCTTTTTACATTGTCATAATGAGGTATTGTGTTTAGAATTTTGAGGACAAAAATGTATTTACCGGTATTCAATTTTGGAATAAGGCTGTAACATAAAAAAATATGGGAAAAAGTGCTGTGAATACTTTGCGGACGCACTGCAGCTCTTCAAGTCCGTCACATTCTTCTTAGCCCTTATATCGCTCGAAACATTTCACCTTGAAGATAATTTAAAGTTGCAACTGCCATTTATTTTATTTTATGTGTGATCCGCTTATGATAAAAATCACTGCTGCAAAATAATGGAGATGCACCACTCTGTTTGCTGAGACACAACTTACCCTCCAGGCTCAGAGACTTGAGCTCAGGCATGTAGAGCGGGGGGAAATAGGTGAGTTTGGCGTGGTCACATGTCACCGTGACATCAGAGAGCTCACAGCCTGGAGGAAGACCTCCTCTTTTCACCACCACCTCCTCCTTCTCCTCCTTTCCTACGTCTTCTTCCTCCTCAGTGTCCTTTTCCTTCAGCTCATCCTCCGCAACAGGAGGCCTCGGGATGGGTGCAAGGAGGAGGTCTGGTTCCTCGGGTTCTTCCTCTTCTTTTGGGGGCATTTGAAAGACGTCTCCTCTTAGCCACACCTCCTCTTCCTCTTCTGCTGCTAATAGCTCTTCCCTCAGTTTTTTTTCTCTTTGCCACGCTTCTTCCTGTGCTGCCTCCTTTTTCCTCCTGTCTTCCTCCTCCTTCCTCCTCCTCTCCTCCGCTATCCTCCTCTGCCTTTCTTCCTTCTCCTTCTTCTCCTGCCTCTTCCTCTTCTTCGCCTCATCTTTCTTCCTCAGGCGCTCTTCTTCCTCATAGTGCTCCTCTTCCTCTCGCCACAAAATGCGCTGGATCTCCTCCGGGGTCAACGGGGTGTCTGATTTGCCGGGGTCGCTCGGAACTGGGGAGTCACCAGAAAGGTCAAGGCTGAGGTCGGGATCTGGGGCGGGGGCTGGGTGGATCAAGGCAGCCAATCACAGGTGAGGAAATAGAAAAGGGAAATAGAGACAGAGTGGAAAGAAGGGAAGAAAAGACGACTAAAAGATAATGAGAGGATGGAGAGATGTTGGTGACAGAAAGACAGACAGGAGGTGGACAGACAGACAGACGGCTGTGTGTTAGTGTGGTGGACAGACAGGAACAAGACCAGCAACCCTTATTAATCACCAAACCCGGGGGTGTCCAAACTTTTTGACTTGGGGGCCGCGTTGGGCTAAAACCATTTGGTAGAGGGCCGACTGCAAATGAACTAACTATATATATATATATATATATATATATATATATATATATATATGTGTGTGTATATGTATATGTTTGTGTATATGTATATGTTTATATATATATATATGTATGTGTATATATATATATATATACACACACACACATATATATGTATATGTTTATATATATGTATATGTGTATTTATATATGTGTATATGTGTATATGTATATGTATATATATGTACATTTTTTAGGGCTTACAGCATATAACAAAGGCGGTTGCAGCTTTTGCCGCAGTTGCTATCGTTAAATTCTAGCCCTGTATGTGTGTATATATATATATATATATATATATATATATATATATATGCGTACATAATATATTAATATAATGGATATATAATTAGTAATGAACATATTAAGAGTATGTGAAAATAACTGTTTTGTAATCAATCAGACATATCACGTAGCTAAAATGCATCAAACATGGATAAATGTGGAGAGTGTTTAGCTTTGTTTTCATCATGCTTTAAAAGCCTACTGAAAGCCACTACTACCGACCACGCAGTCTGATACTTTATATATCAATGATGAAATATTAACATTGCAACACATGCCAATATGGCCGGTTGAGTTTACTAAATTACAATTTTAAATTTCCCGCGGAGTTTCTTGTTGAAAACGTCGCAGAATGATGACGCGTGCTCGTGACGTCTCGAGTTGGAGGGGACATATTAGCGCAGCACCACTAGCGGCTAAAAGTCGTCTCTTCTCATCGCGCAATTACACAGTATTTTGGACATCTGTGTTGCTGAATCTTTTGCAATTTGTTCAATTAATATTGGAGAAGTCAAAGTAGAAAGATGGAGGTGGGAAGCCTTAGCCTTTAGCCACACAAACACACGGTGTTTCCTTGTTTAAAATTCCCAGAGGTGACGCTTTACTATGGATCAGAGCGGTCAAGCGAACATGGATCCCGACCACTTGTCAATCGGCAGGTTTCGGTGAGAAAATTGTGGTAAAAAGTCGCCTCTTACCGGAGATCAGCAGAACTTCTGTCGTGCTGCTGCTGCCGTGACTAATTCCCTAAGAGACTGGCGTCAAGACACCCGTGGACACACCCCCTCCGACTATCAGGTACTATATAATCTCACTAAAACACTAGCAACACAATAGAAAGATAAGAGATTTCCCAGAATTATCCTAGTAAATGTGTCTAAAAACATCTGAATCGCTCAAAATGCAATCGCCTTTTTTTTTTTAACTTTTTTTTTTCTAGTCCTTTGCTATCAATATCGTCAGCCACAAATATTTCATCCTTGCTCAAATTAATGGGGAAATTGTCGTTTTCTCGGTCCGAATAGCTCTTTTTGTTGGAGGCTCCCATTATAAACAATGTGAAGATGTGAGGAGCCCTCACTCGGGTGGCGTCATCGTCTGCGACTTCCGGTACAGGCAAGGCTTTTTTATTAGCGACCATAAGTTGTGAAATTTATCGTAGATGTTCTCTATTAAATCCTTTCAGCAAAAATATAACAATATTGCGAAATGATCAAGTATGACAGATAGAATGGACCTGCTATCCCCGTTTAAATAAGAAAATCTCATTTCAGTAGGCCTTTAAAATGGTGTAATTTTGAAATGATTATGGTGCACGGACATTTTTTTTTTCTCATGTCCACAAAGTTCATTGAGCAGTTTGTGTTATCTGTGACCATGTCTGTTGACCATAACGAGGGAAGGTTGTTTGCATTGGGTCATATAAGTTAATGCTGTGCATTCCTCCATTCAGAACATAATTAAAGGTCATTGACCTGAATTGCTCATGTTGCCCACTAGATGGGGACATAATAGCAGCTTCAAAATTGTCAGACTATCGAAATGAATTCTACTCAGTTGGTGGGGCGGCCGTGCCAGCAACCTGATGGTTCCTGATTCGATACCCGGCTTCTACTATCTTAGTCACGTCCGTTGTGTCCTTGAGCAAGACAGTTCACCCTTGCTTCTGATGGGTCGTAGTTGGCGCCTTGCATGGCAGCTCCCGCCATCAGTGTGTGAATGTGTGTATGAATGGGTGAATGTGGAAATATTGTCCAAGCGCTTTGAGTACCTTGAGTGTAGAAAGGCGTTATACAAATATATAACCCATTTAAATTTAAAATTCCCTATTAAACTTATGATGCCAAATTGAAAACAGCGGCAGGGCGCACTTGGCCCGCGGGTCGGAGTTCGGACACCCCCGATCCAACCCATTGCTTGAATTTGTCTGCTGCATGCATCTCCGAATGATGTCACCCAAACATCAACACCGTCACCCATTGTGCCGTACAAATGTTTATGCTGATCACAGCATACGAACATGTTGTAATTCATTCCAACATTGATTCACAACATGTGAACTCACCCAAAATGTGCTCAACACATTTTGAAAGCCATGACGGTAAGAACTTTCAGAGGCTCCTGAGATGACCAAAATGTAGACTGCAGTGGTACCTCAACTTACGAGCTTAATTGGTCCCGTGACGGCGCTCTTAACTTAATAC
>NC_084612.1:74438427-74515927 GCF_033978795.1 Nerophis ophidion
TTGTGGACAAAGGGGTGTACCTCGCCCCATCCTTTCTTGTGAAAGACTGAGCATTTTTTGGGAAGCTGTTTTTATACCCAATCATGGCACCCACCTGTTCCTAATTAGCCTGCACACCTGTGGGATGTTCCAAATAAGTGTTTGATGAGCATTCCTCAGCTTTATCAGCATTTATTGCCACCTTTCCCAACTTCTTTCGCTCGTTTTGCTGGCATCAAATTCTTAAGTAAATGATTATTTGCACAAAAAAATATATTTATCGGTTTGAACATCAAATACGTTGTCTTTGTAGCATATTCAACTGAATATGGGTTGAAAAGGATTTCCAAATCATTGTATTCCGTTTATATTTACATCTAAAACAATTTTCTAACTCATATGGAAACGGGGTTTGTATAAGTTGACTGGTTAGTGAAGAGGAGCATTGATTTCACAGAGCGCAACAGTAGCGTTTGTGAAATTAATAAATTAATATCAACAACTTTGAACGCACTTTCTGTGTTTGCAACATAGGAAATATAAATGCTGAGCAAAATTGACCCTAAAGGTACAGTTCCCCTCTAAAAATAAGGCCATCTTCATGTTTACTCACTGCGCATATACTTTGTACGTCCGTAGCCAAAAGGAGGTTTTGTAAAATGTTTTATTCTAATTTATATATCAAATAATGTTTCGAGAATTGGTTAGAATCAAGATTTAATTCTGAAGAATTTAAATGGAATTGAATCGTGACTTATTGTACAATTTGACAATAAGTTAGCATCTACCCTACATTTACAGACAGTGTTCCATGTACTGTAATAGCAATAGAATGTATTGTTGGGTTCACTTTAGCGTCCGCAAATAGAACTAAACCACATAAAAGACGCTGACATTAAAAACATGCGCTGTCCTCCATGTGTGAGACCTTCAGCCGTTTTTGCATTGAAATGTGCTGAGTTGTCTATGTCTTAATAACAGGATGCTTCATTGCCTGCTTGATGATTGCACTCTTTCTCAAACTGTACATCCTGTTGAATTCACTATTCCAGTGCTGTTATTATTTCTAACTGGCAGTCTGAAGATGAATGAGCCACTGACTGATCAACCGGCTGTAGTTTAGCACTTGGTTGTCTCTTCAGGCTGAGTTCCTGATGCTAAAACAGACGTGGTAGACTCACTAACCTGGGAGAACGTTGTAGCTGGAGTGTTGCTCTTGAAGGTTCTTGTAGGACTCCAAGAAGACAGTGTCTCCAAGGACAGGCTCCACTGGAATGCTGGGACCAGGAATGTGTCGAATCTTTAGAGGTTTAGCTCGCCCTGCTCTGGCTCGACCGTGACCTGCAACCACAATATCTACAAGTCACCAAGTTGTTATTTCCAGCTGATATTTTGAGCAAAATACTTGCTTGATAGGACATAGGACTGGCTAAATGACAATCTTATCTGGAGGTTGGCGACCATCGCCACTGGAAATTAATTTTTTTAAGAGTCTTACCGTGTCCGTCCCGTCTCTTCTTCACCCGTCGGGTCTCACCATGCGGGTTGTGAGGTCTAGCCACGCTTAGACCGTCGGACATTGTCAGGACCAGCAGCAGCCATAGAGTGGCCAGGAGCAGCCCCCGCTTCATCCCTGCAGACATGTAGCATTAACAACGTCACACCTAAAGAACCTTTTTACGCGTCCTGAAATTCTCTTATTAGTTACTGCTCAACAAGAAGCAAACAACATCGATGAGTCCGTCAGAAATCATTACAAAAAGAAGGAAGATTTTTACCCGCAGAAACTTGGAGACAACAAAGAGCTGTTCGTGCTGCCGCTGGCCCTTATGTACATTTGTGTGTGTGCTTGTGTAATGAGTGGTTAGCAGTCCTGTCATTATTAAAGCAGAGGTGTGACTTGAACACCTGATAGTTTGCCGTAAATAAGTGAAGATCGAAGCACTCCCCCATTACTTGAGACTGTTTGTAGTTATCGCCTCATGCATGAGTTATAGGCCATAATTAGAAGTTGTGTTGCACCCTAAAACCCAAACTCTTTTTGATCGATATTTGTGCATATTTGAAACATTGTTATTCTCAAGTTAGTGCAGCCAGGACAGACATAAGCATCAAACAGTCTGGCTCATTTGCAGGGCTGCGAAAAGAACGCAGGAGTCAGAGTTTGTCTTTTTGTTGCTGTCAAATTAATTGTTTTCAAACAGTGTCTGTTACACGGCAGCAAAAGGGATGATCAAACAAAATCGAGGTCATCGTCATAGACCCGCAAGCTGCGGAAGCCAGCTCTCCAATCAGCTGACCAAACCTAATAACTACACAGTGATGTTTTGGTGAATTACTAACACAATATAAAGAGAATGCCACTGTAATTTAATTTATACTAACAAACTCATAAAAGTGTTAGCATATTTGCTAACTATGCTAGCGTCATTACATTATGATAGCACATACAAATATGCTTGAAAACACCCCTACAGGCATCAAAATGTGGCGGTTTAGTACAAACCCCATTTCCATATGAGTTGGGAAATTGTGTTAGATGTAAATATAAACGGAATACAATTATTTGCAAATTATTTTCAAGCCATATTCAGTTGAATATGCTACAAAGACAAAATATTTGATGTTCAAACTGATAATCATTAACTTTAGGATTTGATGCCAGCAACATGTGACAAAGAAGTTTGGAAAGGTGGCAATAAATACTTATAAAGTTGATGAATGCTCATCAAACACCTATTTGGAAAATCCCACGTGTGCAGGCTAATTGGGAACAGGTGGGTGCCAGGATTGGGTATAAAAACAGCTTCCCAAAAAATGCTCAGTCTTTCACAAGAAAGGTCCACCCCTTTGTCCACAACTGCATGAGAAAATAGTCAAACAGTTTAAGAACTTTTCTCAAAGTGCACATGCAAAAAATTTAGGGATTTCAACATCTACGGTCCATAATATCATCAAAAGGTTCAGAAAATCTGGAGAAATCACTCCACGTAAGCGGCATGGCCAGAAACCAACATTGAATGACCGTGACCTTGGAACCCTCAGACGGCACTGTATCAAAAACCGACATCAATCGCTAAAGGATATCACCACATGGGCTCAGGAACACTTCAGAAAACCACTGTCTTTAAATACAGTTCGTCGCTACATCTCTAAGTACAAGTTAAAGCTCTACTAGGCAAAGCAAAAGCCATTTATCAAACAACATCCAGAAACGTTGGTGGCTTCTCTGGGCCCGAGATCATCTAAAATGGACTGATGCAAAGTGGAAAAGTGTTCTGTGGTCTGACGAGTCCACATTTCAAATTGTTTTTTGGAAATATTCGACATCGTGTCATCCGGACCAAAGGGGAAGCAAACCATATCAAATATCTTGTCTTTGTAGTGCATTCAATTGAATATGGGTTGAAAAAGATTTGCAAATCATTGTATTCCGTTTATATTTACATCTAACACAATTTCCCAACTTCTATGGAAACAGGGTTTGTAAGAGTGAATAGTTTTAGTTACATTGTAAAACTTACAGGCGTAGCTTGAAGTGATGAATAAAGAGTTCATACGATTAAAAACGTTATGGCCGTTTAGAAGACGAAAAGGCACTTGAACTTATGGTTGAAAGCACTCAGCCGAAATAAATACTGTTGTTCACCACGCAGCACCTGCAGTGAGCGTACTTGTCCAAAAGATGGTGCCATAGCACAAACAATAGCACACCTTTCAATGTCTTTGCTTGTGTTTTATGAAACCTATTTGCAATATGGCTGTCAGCGAAGAAAAATCCATCCCACTCGCTGCTTTGTTTTGTAAGCCACAGGTTTCAAAGAGTAGGAAAAAAGTGGCCGCGCATAGTCCGGAATTTACGCTAAATTCTCACTAAAGACGGATGCTTAGTTTCGTCTCGCCTTGTCTTAACTTTCCAAGAGCCTCTCTTTTGCACTGTTCTCCAAAATCTAAAACATGGAATTGAAAAACTGGTCTCTTAACGCTATTGACAAGATCTCCTTCAACAAGAAACTCAGAGAACCTGCCTGTCGTGACAGAATATTTGCTGCTAGATACACGATGAACTTGTGGGAGAAGTGGAGCGTCGTGTGCCTGGCGATTCTTTCTTTTGAGGACATTGTAGATGTCTATCTATTTGGAACTGTAATAACAAGTCATCTTCTTATTTGGATTAAGCATCCCTCTGGTCTATCGACAAACTTGAAAGAAATTGGCACGCATTCAATGTGCCCAAGAAGGCTGCCTGTGATAATTGATGAGCTAACCAGGGCTGTGGGCACACAAACTGTGTTTTTTCTGAACTGAATCGCAAACTGGATAATATCCTGAAGAAGCTTTCCGCTCTACAAGGCGAAACAATGATCATTTTGAGAGCCAGAACAGACAACTGGAGTTGATGAACCTATTGGAGTGCATCTGTTTGCCTGAACCAAAACTATCCCTATTTACAATTTGGCTCCCTCTGCCTTGGCCTTGGCAAGGTCACGCTGTCTGATGGACAACAAAACAGCGCCCCTGTAGGCTGCAGCTTCGTTTCGCTGACGTGACGACCCAACCAGCTTCCTGTCCTGTCTATCCCATTCGTATGTGTATTTATGTTTCTTGGACGGGTTGACAGTTGAATTTTGTCGTACATTTTTAGTGCAATGATCAATTAAAGCATCTAGCATCCAGCCTAGAGATGTCCGATAACATCGGGCTGTCGATATAATCGGCCGATAAATGCTTTGAAATGTAATATCGGAAATCATCGGTATTGGTTTCGGGAATTATCGGTATCAGTTTCAAAAATTAAAATGTATGACTTTTTAAAACGCAGCTGTACGTAGTGGTATATGGACGTAGGGAAAAGTACAGAGCGCCAATAAACCTTAAAGGCACTGCCTTTGTATGCCGGTCCAATCACATAATATCTACTGCTTTTCGCACACACAAGTGAATGCAATGATTACATGGTCAACAGCCATACAGGTTACACTGAGGGTGGCCGTATAAATAACTTTGACACTGTTACAAATATGCGCCACACTGTGAACCCACACCAAACAATAATGACAAACACATTTCGGGAGAACATCCGCACCGTAACACAACAGAACAAATATACAGAACTCCTTGCAGCACTAACTCTTCCAGGACGCTACAATATACATTCCCCCGCTACCCACTGCCCCCGCCCACCTGAGCCTTCTCATGCTCTCTTAGGGAGAGCATGTCCCAAATATCAAGCTGCTGTTTTGAGGTATGCTAAAATAAATAATGCACTTTGTGACTTCAATAAAAATATGGCAGTGCCATGTTGGCATTTTTTTCCATAACTTGAGTTGATTTATCTTGGAAAACCTTGTTACATTGTTTAATGCATCCAGCAGGGCATCACAACTAAATTAGGCATAATAATGTGTTAATTCCACGACTGATATCGGTATCGGTTGATATCGCTAATTAATATATCAGATATCGGCAAAAAAGCCATTATTTTTATGACATCTGTAATGCAGCCATATTTTACTGAGCAGCCAGGACAGGAATATGCAGTATGTAGCGCTTACACTGCTATATGCTACTGCTAGGTGGAAATAATTACCTGTTCTATGGTTTCCTATTTGCCATCACTTGTATCATAGAAACATGTGCTTAGTCAATCCAAGACTTTTGAGGACTACTTTACATATTTAGGAAATTTTCCAAATTGTATGATGATAACTTGACCAAATTCAAACCCCGTTTCCATATGAGTTGGGAAATTGTGTTAGATGTAAATATAAATGGAATACAATGATTTGCAAATCATTTTCAACCCATATTCAGTTGAATATGCTACAAAGACAAGATATTTGATGTTCAAACAGATAAAAAAAAAAAAATTGTGCAAATAATCATTAACTTTAGAGTTTGATGCCATTAACACGTGACAAAGAAGTTGGGAAAGATGGGAATAAATACTGATAAAGTTGAGGAATGCTCATCAAACACTTATATGGAACATCCCACAGGTGTGCAGGCTAATTGGGAACAGGTGGGTGCCATGATTGGGTATCATGGACGCCCCTGCTTATTTCAGCAAAACAATGTCAAGCCACTTGTTACAACAGCGTGGCTTTGTAGTAAAAGAGTGCGGGTACTTTCCTGGCCCGCCTGCTGTCCACACATGTCTCCCATCGAAAATGTGTGGCGCATTATGAAGTGTAAAATACGACAACAAGACCCCGGACTTTTGAGCAACTTAAGCTGTAGATCAAGCAAGAATGGTAAAGAATTCCACTTTCAAAGCTTCAACAATTAGTTTCCTCAGTTCCCAAACGTTTATTGAGTGTTGTTAAAAGAAAAGGTGATGTAACACAGTGGTGAACATGCCCTTTCCCAACTACTTTGGCACGTGTTGCAGCCGTGATATTCTAAGTTAATTATTATTTGAAAGAAAAAAAAAAGTTTATGAGTTTGAACATCAAATATCTTGTCTTTGTAGTGCATGAATATGGGTTGAAAAGGATTTGCAAATCATTGTATTCCGTTTATATTTACATCTAACACAATTTCCCAACTCATAGAAACAGGGTTTGTAATATTTCGATTGATAATTACAAAGATTACTTACAGTCTTTGTTTATTATGCTCAGTTGACGCTAAGATTCATTAATTGGGTTCCAACTACTGGTACTTTAAGCATCATGTCACTTTAGTTGGCCAATACGGTTACTTTTGCCTCATGATCGTCAACATGAAGATTGTTTCTGCTGCCCCCATGTGGCCACCTTAAACGTACACCTCACTAAAAAATAACTAGATGAATGTTTCCATGTCCATGCTTTAATCAGCCACACCCTCCCTATTCAACACGGTGACATAGCCTGGAAGTCCAAAGCCAACATGAGTCAACTTAACCCCCGCTCCCTCCATCCTCGCCTAGAGTGTGAGACAGGCAGAGAGACAGACGGCTTCATGTGTCTTCAGTCAGAAGACGAGGGAGGGGAGACGTGGAAAAAAAAAAACTTACTTTTTTGTTTTTAAGGCTCTGGATGAGCAGGCTCACATGGAGAGACATCCAGCAGCTAAAAGACGGGATAAAAATAACCCTGCGTGTGTTCGCTAATGAAAGCCAGACAATGTCCTCATTCCTCTCTGCTTCCACTCCACAACTTGGAAAGAGTTAAAGTGGATGTTTAAAAAAACATTTATTATCTATCTTTTATTCGCAACAACTCTAATAGAAATATTGGGAAAGTTCCACCATCATTTTTTTCTCAGTAACATATCTTTTCCCAAAGTCCAATTGTTTTAAAGGAGAACTGCACTTTTTTAATATGTTGCCTATTGTTCACAAACATGAGATACAAGACAAAAGGTTTTTTTTTTTTGGTTTTTTTTTGGATTCTAACATGTAAAAATTGTCTCGTTCTTGGTGGCTAGCAATGCAGGTGATGTGAGCCATCAATTCTAGCTCTAAATCACTTTAAGTTGCATTCTAAAACTGTCAACAATACTTCATTTGCGTTCTGTAACTTGGAAAATAACCAAACTGTACCGACATTGTTATTGTACGCGACAACACTGAGGAACTCTTTTTCAAGCGTAGTAACACATCGGCTTGCTTCAATTTTAGCTGTAAAATTTAGCTACTGGAAGAGATAAGCTAGCTTCTGTATCAGCACAAACCCCGTTTGAGTTTGTAATGAACAACACAATCATATAACATCATATTACAGTATCTGTAAAGTATTAGCTCACATTTCATGTCCTGTTCATACACCGCTAGCTAGACAATGTCTGTACTGTAGTTGTGTTACAACGCATGACAAGATATTGTATCACGTAAAATGTTAAAGTGTGACTGACTCAATGGACAGTTGTGCGTTTGGTCCAGCTGGCTGGGCACAATTTTTTCCAGTTTATTTGGGTAAGCACTCCATTGTTGTCAAAATATAATGGTTCCACATTTACAGCTTCGAGTCACGCCGACCTCACTCTCTCGGCTCTGGTCTGCTCCTTTTTGCTGGTTTCTAGAAGCAGCCGTTCATCCTCCGTATATTCAGCTTCAAAAATATAAGGCTGTGAATCCTTATTTGTCCAAAAAAAATTGTCTTCGTTGTTAGTTCCCGAGTCTGCCAAGATTTGAAAACATTCTCGCATTTGTTTACACAAGTAGGACACACATTTGTTGCCAGAAGCTGGAAGTGCGCCGCTATGGAAATGGAAATAAATGTGCGGAAAGAATCAGTCCCGGAAATTATTAAGATGACAAATACCGGAAATATTGAACATATTAAATATTGTTATGAAAATGTCTGTTACTACATTATATATATATATATATACATATATACACACATATATGTATATATATATATACATATATTTATATATACACACATATTTATATATATATATATATATATATATATATATATATATATATATATATATATATATATATATATATATATATAGGTATGTATGTATATACATATATACATGTATGTGTATATATATGTATGTGTAAATATATATATGAATGTTCTCATTCATTCAGCTCATTGTAAACTCAGGGCATTCAATCGATAGCAACTGGACTGTTTGGTCTGTCTTAGAAGAAGTTTCGCCTGTCATCCAAGTAAACTTCATCGGTCCGTGCTCAGAGACTTAGATCGGTCAGATTGGGTCCAGCTCCTGGTGCCAAAAACGATTGATATCTTTGTTGTGTGCTTGGGGTCTTTGTCCTGCTGAAAGATGAACCGTCGTCCCAGTCTGAGTTGAACAGTGCAGGTTTTCATCTAAGATGTCTCTATACATTGCTGCATTCATCTTTCCCTGTGTTTTGACTAGTTTCCCAGTTTCTGCCGTTGAAAAGCATCCCCACACCATGATGCTGCCACCACCATGCTGTACTGTACAGATGGTATTGGCCTGGTGATGATCGGTGTCTGATTTCCTCCAAACATGACGCCTGACATTCACGCCGAAGATGTCAATCTTTCTCTCATCAGAACAGATAATTTTTGTTTCTCATAGTCCCAGAGTCTGTCAGGTGCATTTGGGCTTTTTACTAAGGAATGGCTTCCGTCTGGCCATTCTACCATACAGGCCTGATTAGTGGATTGCTGTAGAGATGGTTGTCCTTCAGGATGGTTCTATTCTCTCCACAGAGGAATGCTGTAGCTCTGACTTAGTGACCATCGGGTTCTTGGACACCTCCCTAACTAGGGCCCTTCTCCTCTGATTGCTTAGTTTAGATAACCGGCCAGTTCTCCCAAGAGTCCTGGTGGTTCCAAACTTCTTCCATTTACGGATAATGGAGACCATTGTTTTCATTAGGACCTTCAAGGCAGCAGATATTATTTTTAGCCTTCCCCAAATTAGGCCTCCAGACAATCCTGTCTTGGAGGTCTTCAGACAATTCCTTCGACTTCATTCCTGGTTTGTGCTCTGCCTTGCACCGTCGAGTGTGGGACCTTATATGTAGACAGGTGTGTGCCTTTCCAAATCATGTCGAACCAACTGAATTAATCACCGTTGGACTCCATTTATGCTGTAGGAACATCTCAAGCATGATTAGTTGAAACAGGATGCACCTGATCTCACGTTTGAACTTTACTGTAAAGACTGTGAATACTTATGTACTTGTGATTTCTTCTTGTTTTATATCTACATTCCCATCCATCCATCCACCCATTCAACCGTGTCCTTCGGGAAGTTCCGTGGGGAGTACTCAGAGAGTATGGGGTATCGGACTGTCCGATTGTGGCGGTCCGCTCCCTGTACGATCAGTGCCAGAGCTTGGTCCGCATTGCCGGCAGTAAGTCAGACACATTTCCAGTGAGGGTTGGACTCCGCCAAGGCTGCCCTTTGTCACCGATTCTGTTCATAACTTTTATGGACAGAATTTCTAGACGCAGTCAAGGCGTTGAGGGGATCTGGTTTGATGGCTGCAGTATTAGGTCTCTGCATTTTTCAGATGATTCGGTCCTGATGGATTCATCTGGCCAGGATCTCCAACTCTCTCTGGATCAGTTGGCAGCAGAGTGTGAAGCGACTGGGATGAGAATCAGCGCCTCCAAGTCAGAGTTCATGATTCTCGCCCGGAAAAGGGTGGAGTGCCATCTCCGGGTTGGGGAGGAGACCCTGCCCCAAGTGGAGGAGTTCAAGTACCTAGGAGTCTTGTTCACGAGTGAGGGAAGAGTGGATCGTGGGATCGACAGGTAGATCGGTGCGGCGTCTTCAGTAATGCGGACGCTGTATCGATCCGTTGTGGTAAAGAAGGAGCTGACCTGGAAGGCAAAGCTCTCAATTTACCGGTCGATCTACGTTCCCATCTTCACCTATGGTCATGAGCTTTGGGTTCTGACCGAAAGGACAAGATCACGGGTACAAGCGGCCGAAATGAGTTTCCTCCGCCGGAGATAGGGTGAGAAGCTCTGCCATCCCGGAGGAGCTCAAAGTAAAGCCGCTGCTCCTCCACATCGAGAGGAGCCAGATGTGGTGGTTTGGGCATCTGGTCAGGATGCCACCCGAACGCCTCCCTAGGGAGGTGTTTAAGGCACGTCCGACCGGTAGGAGGCCACGGGGAAGACCCACGACACGTTGGGAAGACTACCCGGGAAGAGCTGGACGAAGTGGCTGGGGAGAGGAAAGTCTGGGCTTCCCTGCTTTGGCTGCTGCCCCCGTGATCCGACCTCGGATAAGCGGAAGAAGATGGATGGATATACATTTGCAAAAAATAAAATCATATTGTCATACTGGAAAAATGTGTGTAGAATTTTGAGGACAAAAATTAATTTGTTAAATTTTGGAATAATTAAACTGTACCATAAATAAATTAGTAAAAAGTGAGGTGCTGTGAATACTTTCCAGATACGCAAATACATAGACCAGCCCCCAGCCAAATAGTTTTAACCCAACATGGCCCCCTGGTCTATAGCTTCAAAATGATTTCAAATACTGCAAAATAAAGCATCTGCAAAAACAAACATTTAACATAAAGTTTCCGCCAATGTGTACCCACATTTACAATGTCCACTGTCTCTATCGCTATATGCGTGAATAATGCATGACAACTCATAACAAAAATCAGACATACAGTCTGCAGAAAACCAGTGTTCTTCTGTTGTTCTTGGCTGATTGGCTGCAAGAAGTCACATGATCCTGTCAGTTCTAATGAGGCAGGTCCAAGCGGAATTCAGTTGCCAAATAAAGTCTCCTTGCGTGCGGCTAATGTTGCATAAATACTTGAGCCGCTCGGCTGGCTCTTGATTAAAATCTCTTGTTATGGTTTTACCTCCAAAGAAGAAGAAGCACATGTTGACCTCTTCTACAACCTTTTTGGCATCGACAAACTGAATCCAGACCTGACAATATTTCTGAAGGAGTAAAAAGTATTTTGTTTTTGATTTGAGATATTCCAAAAGAGTTATATTTCTTACCAAGCAGTGCTTTGACCACACAGATAACAACTTTACTTCTAAAGTCGTGTCAAAGGAGCAAGTACAACAACTCACATACAGCAAGTCACAAAGTGATGTGAAGTTATTGTGTGGCGGACATTGACAACAACACAACTTCACTGATAAGCAGACTCACTCAGGGGGAGGAGCCAAGAAATGACAGACAGACAGACAGACAGGAAGTCTACATTACCAGCGGTATGAAGGCCAAATTCTTCCTCCCTCTTTCCTCCTCCTCTGAAAGTGCAGGAGCTCCTGGAGAGAGGTGTGTGTGTATTTGTGTGTGTAGCTCAGAGATGCCCGTGTGTGTTGTTCAGAAATAGTGTATGTGTGTGTCGCAGTAGTTGTGTAGAGCAAAGTGAGCTTACAGCTGCAGTGTAGACTGCAGGGCCAAGCAAGCAAGGGAGAGAGAGAGAGAGAGTGTGTGAGACAGGTTCAAACACACACACACACTTGATCTTCTCTCGATGGAGTGAAGCGTCACATCTGTGCGGAGGTCAAAGGTCGCATCCGGCCAAATATGTCACTAATGTGTCATGAAGCAACAGTTTAACGTGCAATAAACAAAACTGTCTTTATTAATGTTGCGAGTGTCAAAGGAACAAGCGCTGTCAAATACTAAAACAAGATGTAGATCAGGGGTCGGGAACCTTTTTGGCTGAGAGAGCCAAGAATCCAAATATTTTAAAATGTATTTCCGTAAGAGCCATATAATATTTTTTTCAACACTGAACACAACTAAATGCGTGCATTTTAAGTAAGACCAACATTTCTAGAGTATAATAGGTCTCTTATTCTTTGTAATAACACTGTTATTCTGAAGCTAACTGTGGAGGGGGTGTGGCCTGCGGGCCTGCAGCGAAGCGGGGTGTTGCCAGGATCGGCCTCGAAATCAGCGACAGGTGCGTAGATGGCCCACCTGGGCCTTGTTATCTAATCACCTGTCGCTCTGTTTATAAGCAGCAGCCAGGAGGAGAGACGGGGTTGGGGCTGGAGCCAGAGCGCCTGTGAGAACAAAAGAAGAAAAGACAATTGCTGGAAAAAAACTGAGAGACTTATTGAAAAATAAAACAATAATGTAACCCTGAAACAGGCTCTTATGTCGGTGCTTGGTGGTCTGAAAAACCCCCAGGAAAGTAAACACTACAATAACCAATAATAAATAAATAACTTCTTACAATTAACGCAACTTCTTGAGCTGGTGCGGTAGTAAATGGATGGATGGATTAAAAATGGATGAGAATGTTTTATGTTTTGAACTTTTTTTTTAATACCGTAATTACAAGTGGAATTATTCATTACTTGTCGTGCTACGCAATGTCAGCTCAGATTTATCCGAGAGCCAGGTGCAGTCATCAAAAGAGCCACATCTGGCTCTAGAGCCATAGGTTCCCTACTCCTGATGTAGATGAAGGTGACAAAAATAGTCTGTTTCAGGGTCAAACTGTGACCATCACAAAAGCTTGGTTTAGAGCCCATACAAGGTTTTATCTCACATTTTAATATTTTTATGTGTGGTTCAAGGGTAAAAAGAAGCAAATATCTAGACCTGGGCCGATATGTCACAAGTCAATCCACCAAATGAAAATTAAGTCATTAAAATTTGCCAGCCTCGGTAAACGCTTATTGGGATTTGTTATACAAACCCCATTTCCATATGAGTTGGGAAACTGTGTTAGATGTAAATATAAACGAATACAATGATTTGCAAATCCTTTTCAACCCATATTCAGTTGAATATGCTACAGAGACAACATATTTGAAGTTCAAACTCATAAACTTTATTTTTTTTTTGCAAATAATAATTAACTTTGAATTTCATGGCTGCAACATATGCCAAAGTAGTTGGGAAAAGGCATGTTCACCACTGTGTTACATCACCTTTTCTTTTAACAACACTAAAAAAAAATATTGCGAAGCGAGGAAACTAATTGTTGAAGCTTTGAAAGTGGAATTCTTTCCCATTCTTGTTTTATGTAGAGCTTCAGTCGTTCAACAGTCCGGGGTCTCTGCTGTCGTATTTTACGCTTCATAATGCGCCACACATTTTCGATGGGAGACAGATTTGGACTGCAGGCGGGCCAGGAAAGTACCCGGACTCTTTTACTTCGAAGCCACACTGTTGTTACACGTGGCTTGGCATTGTTTTGCTGAAATAAGCAGGGGCGTCCATGATAACGTTGCTTGGATGACAACATATGATGTTCCAAAACCTGTATGGACCATTCAGCAGTAATGGTGCCTTCACAGATGTGTAAGTTATCCATGCCTTGGGCACTAATGTACCCCCATACCATCACAGATGTTGGCTTTTGAACTTTGCGCCTATAACAATCCGGATGGTTATTTTCATCTTGTTCTGGAGGACACCACGTCCACAGTTTCCAAATATAATTTGAAATGTGGACTCGTCAGACCACAGAACACTTTTCCACTTTGCATCAGTCCATCTTAGATAAGCTCGGGCCCAGCGAAGCCGGCGGCATTCTTGGGTGTTGTTGATAAATGGGTTTGGCTTTGCATAGTAGAGTTTTAACTTGCACTTACAGATGTAGCGACCAACTGTAGTTTCTGACAGTGGTTTTATGAAGTGTTCCTGAGCCCAGGTAGTGATATCCTTTACACACTGATGTCGGTTTTTGATCAAAGGTCCATAATATCATCGCTTACATGCAGTGATTTCTCCAGATTCTCTGAACCTTTTGATGATTTTACGGACCGTAGATGGTAAAATCCCTAAATTCCTTGCAATAGCTCGTTGAGAAATGTTGTTCTAAAACTGTTCGACAATTTGCTTACAAATTGGTGACCCTCACCCCATCCTTGTTTGTGAATTACTTAACATTTCATGTAAGCTGCTTTTATACCCAATCATGGCACCCACCTGTTCCCAATTAGCCTGCACACCTGTTGGATGTTCCAAATAAGTGTTTGATGAGCATTCCTCAACATTATCAGTATTTATTGCCACCTTTCCCAACTTCTTTGTCACGTGTTGCTGGCATCAAATTCTAAAGTTAATGATTATTTGCACACAAAAAAATGTTTATGAGTTTGACCATCAAATATGTTGTCTTTGTAGCATATTCAACTGAATATGGGTTGAAAAGGATTTGCAAATCATTGTATTCTATTTATATTTACATCTAACACAATTTCCCAACTCATATGGAAACGGGGTTTGTAAATCTAAGTCTAACCATCGCAGTCTTTGCTAACAAGTGATAATGCAGTCTGTGACATCACTTCCTGTCTAGATTCTTCTCACCGTTTTCCTCGACACTGATCCTTTTCTTGCAAGAATTACCAGAAAAAAAATGTTTGTCCTCTAATGTCTGTTGATGTTTTGCAAACTTAAAGACAACTATGATGTCATTGCCATGTTCCCTGCAGCCACTAGGGGGTGTATGTGTTGTTGGGATGTAGAAACATGTGCTGAGAGCTGAGTCACACTCAAACATGTCATCAACATTAGATGCTCACTTTCAGGCAACAGAGGCTGCTTGTCGTGTCCTTAATGGACTTCCCAAATGTTGCTCCTCCTGGAGGAGAGCCAGGGGGAACTTGTGCCGAGTCAGCATTCAGTTCTCCTTTCAGTTGCAAAGTTGAAGAATGGAAAGAAACACAGACCTCAAACTATTCACTCTCCCTTCTGGACCCTTTTTTTTTTTTTCACTACGTTTCATGTGTTTGTCTCGCCCCCTGCTGGCAGTTCTTAGCAAGGACACATTTTGTTGCAGACTGTTTCTACAAACATTTGGGAAAGAATATGCCGCTCTCAGTGATTTCCAGCGTGGAACTGCCATAGGATGCCACCTGTGCAACACATCTAGTCGTGAAAGTTCCTCGCTCATAAATATTCCAAAGTCAACTGTCGGCTTTATTATAAGAAAATGGAAGAGTTTGGGAACAACAGCAACTCAGCCACCAAGTGGTAGGACATGTAAACTGACAGAGAGGGGTCAGCGGATGCTGAAGCTAGGGCTGGGTGACATATCGATATACTCCATATATCGCGGGTTTGTCTCTGTGTGATATAGAAAATGACTACCGTATTTCCTTGAATTGCAGCTGAGTATATAGTATGCGCCTGCCTAGAATTACTGCCGGGTCAAACTCGTTTCGCAAAATAATTAGCGCATGCTTAGCATTACCGCCGGCTCAGGATTAACGCCGGGTCAAACTCGTTTCGCAAAACATAATTTTTATTAGCGCTTGTCTAGAATTTCCGTCGGGTCAAACTCGTCACGTCACGAGTGACACTTAACCTGTCATCATTTTCAAAATGGAGGTGGCCGATTTCAATAATTTGAAATCACATAAACGGAAGAAGATTAAGCGCTATTCAGTAGGATTTAAGGTCCAAGCTATTGAATATGCTAAAAAGAACAGTAAGCAGCTATGTTTTATTAATATACCATAGCTGCGTGTGTCAAATATGAGTCATTAAATGACTCCCGCCTCCTGGTGGTAGAGGGCGCTAGTGATCCTTCTTGCGACCACTCGGCTGCAGAAGAAGTGACAACAAGCAGCGATCGTTTATTTTTTCCTCTTGCTTGCACTTTTAACATGGAGGATTACATACCTAAAATAAAACAGTTTTCTAAACTGGACTTTCAATCGAGGCAGTTGTTAATAAAGGAAGATCTCCATCGAGACAGAGAGACTTTTAAAACTGAAGAAAGATAAGGAAGACTTCTATAAACAAGTTGTCGATGCTTTTGATCAGAAGGAGCTGCGCATGGACTTCATTTATAAGTAAAAGTAAGACCATAGTACGTTTTTTTTTATTAAATGTGCTTTTCATGATGGTATCCTTACATCACACTCAAATTTATAAGCGCAGGCCTAAATTTACCGCATGCCTTTGGTAAGTGCCGGAGTGAGAAGAGGTTTTAAAATAATTAGCGCCCTGGCGACAATTCAAAGAAATACGGTATATGGTGATATTGGAGTATATGTTCTCACGCAGTTGCTTTTAGCTGCTGGCATTAAACTACAGCCTCTTCTCACTCTTTCTTGTCTCTTGTTCTCACAGACAGCAAGCGCACCTTTTTACATACGTCACATACTGTCATGCAGGGACGTGCTCATTATTATAGAGGGGTAGGGGCTCAAAGTCAGAAAAGGGCAGGAATTTTTTTTTTTGTCCTTTACACAATATGAAAATTAATGTTAAATTAAATGTGCTAATAGGAAGCTAACTACCTAGCTGTGTGTCCTTAGTAGTTAAAAGTGATTGCCATTTCTTTTGTGTCAACAAATTATCGTCATAATGAGTTAATTCACATTATCGTAGGCTTGGAAGACATAAAAAGCAACAAAACACTGGTTTATTATTAGGCTATTTATTGTTAAAGATAAGCACTTTAATATTGAACATTGAACAGTGCAACATGAACTTCGGAAAAAAAATAATAATAAATACCCAAATGGAAAAAACTTCAATGTGAAAATCTGTCCTTCTTCCCTTAACTTGATGAAAACACCATCAAGTTGTAACTTATGGTCCTTCTCACTTAATGCTCAGACTAAACAACTGAAACGCAATACAACTTTATATCTAAACCTCTACTGTGAGAGAAATGTGATCTGCCGTAAACACAGTGCATTTTATTTTGAAAATTAACCCGGTGTTTTATTTAGTATGTTGTACACTACTTCCTGTCCCGCACGATCCGCTCTACTCTGTGCGGAATAGATGTGCCGTGCTCAATTGATGCGCTGTGCTCCGACGTCCCGCAAAAAAAGAAGCTGACACATTGAATAATAGAATAATACAGCGTTTTTCTGAAATATGACCCATATAAGATGCTGAATAAGTGGACGGTGACTAGACCATAACTCACAGGTTCAAGTTGTTCCTCGGTCACGTGTCCTCAGGGGCGCAGTTGGCTCTCTCTCCTTTCACTTACTCCCTCACTCGCCCTCTCTCTCTCTCTGGCGGAAGCGCAGGCTCAAACAACCCGGTATTAGAAGAAAACGTGGAGTTTTTGTACCACTGTTTTTTTGTTTTTTACATCCCTAACAGGAATTTATGAATGTTGTTTGAAGAAAAAAAATTATAAAAAAACACACACATAGGCAGAGGGCACTTTTTAAGACGAGGCAAAAAAGGGCAGGGACTCAAGCACCCATAGGGCCCTATGTGTGCACATGCCAGCTGTCATGTCATACGTCACATACGTATACGCCCTCGTGGAGCAGAGAGGTAGCAGCATGGGTAACGTTAGCTGTGATGCTAGCGGTAATACGAGAGAAAGAAGGTGCAAATCCGGTAACGAATGAAGGAAGACTTAATTCCCAAGAAAAACAGCAGGGGGTCCACCGTCTGGCGGTGGTTTGGCTTCAAGCGGGAATATGTCGAACAGACAACCGTCATTTGTCAATGTGGGGCAAAAGCGTTGCTACAAAAAGTAGCATTGCTGCGAATATGTAGCATCATTTGAAAAGTCACCCACTAGAGAATGAAGAGTGCTTACTCCGCATGTCAACATCTCTGTTCGGTGCCACACCAACAAAATGCCGAGGCAATCATTTCCAACACCATATGAAAAAAATAGTCAACAACATAAAAAGATAACTTCCGCAGGAACCTACAATATAGCGATTTGATTTCCTATTGTGCAGCTCATTTTTTATTGGACAGGTATTGAAATATCTTGTGACATCATGCACAAAAGTGCAATTTATTTGTTTTCAACTGTTGTAGTGGCGTTCTGTACAAAAAGTGCACTTTATTTGTTTTCAACTGTTGTAGTGGCGTACTGTACAAAAAGTGCACTTTATTTGTTTTCAACTGTTGTAGTGGCGTACTGTACAAAAAGTGCACTTTATTTGTTTTCAACTGTTGTAGTGGCGTACTGTACAAAAAGTGCACTTTATTTGTTTTCAACTGTTGTAGTGGCGTACTGTACAAAAAGTGCACTTTATTTGTTTTCAACTGTTGTAGTGGCGTACTGTACAAAAAGTGCACTTTAATTTAGTGTTGTTTTGAGGGTTGGAATTGGGGGTTAAATCACCATAAATGATTCCCGGGCGCGGCACCGCTGCTGCTCACTGCTCCCCTCACCTCCCAGGGGGTGATCAAGGGCAATGGGTCAAATGCAGAGAATATTTTGGCCACATCTAGTATGTGTGTGACAATCATTGGTACTTTAACTTTAATATGTCATCTTAGTGACATCATGCACAAAAGTGCACTAATAGCTTGTTTCAAAATGTCTCTGACAATCTTGCACGTTCTGTTTTGGAAATGACATGAATGTTTGTGCGACTGCTTAATAACTGTTTAATAAATACACTTTTGGTCAATTGACTTAGTTTTGAAGTGAAGTGAATTATACTTATATAGCGCCTTTTCTCTAGTGCCTCAAAGCACTTTACATAGTGAAACCCAATATTTACTTTTTACATTCAAACCAGTGTGGGTGGCACTGGGAGCAGGTGGGTAAAGTGTCTTGCCCAAGGACACAACGGCAGTGACTAGGATGGCGGAAGCGGGGATCGAACCTGCAACCCTCAAGTTGCTGACACGGCCGCTCTACCAACCGAGTTATACCGTTGGTAGAGCGGCCGTGTCAGCAACTTGAGGGTTGCGGGTTCGATTCCCGCTTCCGCCATCCTAGTCACTGCCGTTGTGTCTTTGGGCAAGACACTTTACCCACCTGCTCCCAGGTATATAGAGTTGTGATTTCCCTCTCTGCATGAAAGTTTAAAAGTAGCATATATTAATGCAGTATGAAGAAGAATGTTTGAATGTAGACACATAGAATCATCATACTGCTGTGATTATATGCATCAAGTGTTCATTCAAGGACAAAATATCAATCAATCAATCAATCAATGTTTATTTATATAGCCCCAAATCACAAATGTCTCAAAGGACTGCACAAATCATTACGACTACAACATCCTCGGAAGAACCCACAAAAGGGCAAGGAAAGCTCACACCCAGTGGGCAGGGAGAATTCACATCCAGTGGGACGCCAGTGACAATGCTGACTATGAGAAACCTTGGAGAGGACCTCAGATGTGGGCAACCCCCCCCTCTAGGGGACCGAAAGCAATGGATGTCGAGCGGGTCTAACATGATACTGTGAAAGTTCAATCCATAGTGGCTCCAACACAGCCGCGAGAGTTCAGTTCAAGCGGATCCAAGACAGCAGCGAGAGTCCCGTCCACAGGAAACCATCCCAAGCCAAGGTGGATCAGCAGCGTAGAGATGTCCCCAACCGATACACAGGCGAGCGGTCCATCCTGGGTCTCGACTCTGGACAGCCAGTACTTCATCCATGGTCATCGGACCGGACCCCCTCCACAAGGGAGGGGGGGACATAGGAGAAAAAAGGAAAGAAGCGGCAGATCAACTGGTCTAAAAAGGAGGTCTATTTAAAGGCTAGAGAATACAGATGAGTTTTAAGTTGAGACTTAAATGCTTCTACTGAGGTAGCATCTCGAACTGTTACCGGGAGGGCATTCCAGAGTACTGGAGCCCGAACGGAAAACGCTCTATAGCCCGCAGACTTTTTTTGGGCTCTAGGAATCACTAATAAGCCGGAGTCTTTTGAAGGCAGATTTCTTGCCGGGACATATGGTACAATACAATCGGCAAGATAGGATGGAGCTAGACCGTGTAGTATTTTATACGTAAGTAGTAAAACCTTAAAGTCACATCTTAAGTGCACAGGAAGCCAGTGCAGGTGAGCCAGAATAGGTATATATGTATGTATATATGTATATAAAGGTATATACAGTATAGGTATATATGTATGTATATATGTATATAAAGGTATATACAGTATAGGTATATATGTATGTATATATGTATATAAAGGTATATACAGTATAGGTATATATGTATGTATATAAAGGTATATACAGTATACATATATATGTATGTATTTATGTATATAAAGGTATATACAGTACAGGCGTAATGTGATCAAACTTTCTTGCTCTTTTCAAAAGTCTAGCAGCCGCATTTTGTACCAACTGTAATCTTTTAATGCTAGACATGGGGAGACCCGAAAATAATACGTTACAGTAATCGAGACGAGACGTAACAAACGCATGGATAATGATCTCGGCGTCACTAGTCGACAAAATGGAGCGAATTTTAGCGATGTTAGGGAGATGAAAGAAGGCCGTTTTAGTAACGCTTTTAATGTGTGACTCATATGGAGATATATATGGTGTATTGTGACATGGCCTAAAAAATATCGAGATATTAAACAGGCCATATCGCCCAGCCCTACTGACTGGTACACACACACAATAAATAATGACTGGTAAACACACATAATAAATAATGACTGGTATACACAAGCTATGGAAATGATATGAGTAGAAAAAACTGCATTTAGTTTAGATAATAATGATTCATATATTGGAAAATGGGGCTTCACGGTGGCAGAGGGGTTAGTGCGTCTGCCTCACAATACGAAGTTCCTGCAGTCCTGGGTTCAAATCCAGGCTCGGGATCTTTCTGTGTGGAGTTTGCATGTTCTCCCCGTGAATGCGTGGGCTTCCTCCCACCTCCAAAGACATGCACCTGGGGATAGGTTGATTGGCAACACTAAATGGTCCCTAGTGTGTGAATGTGAGTGTGAATATTGTCTGTCTATCTGTGTTGGCCCTGCGATGAGGTGGCGACTTGTCCAGGGTGTACCCCGCCTTCCGCCCGATTGTAGCTGAGATAGGCGCCGGCGCCCCCCGCGACCCCGAAAGGGAATAAGCGGTAGAAAATGGATGGATATTGGAAAATGGGATCCATTATTTAAATGTTTGTATCTATTAAATGAACCAAAAATACGACTTATTTTATTTTTGTGTAAAATATTGGACACAATGTGTTGTCAAGTTTGAGATGTGATGCAAGTGTAAGCCACTCTGACACTATTGTTAATTTTTTAAATGGTTGTGTGTTTTATAAATGTGTGATGATAATGTCAATGAGGGATTTCTTATTAATATTAATACTCTTGTTGATAATATTACTTTTTGTTTGATTGCTTTTTGTGTCATGTTTGTGTGTCCTCTCAATTGCTCGGTTTATTGCTATTCTGAATGTTGCTTTGTTTTGGAATTATTATTGTATTATTATTCTCTATTATTTTGTTGTATTGATTAATTTAAAAAAAAGGCAACAAAATATCTATTGTCAGCACTTGATGAATGACAAATGTGCTAAAATCTCACTTTATTTTGTCTGCAGGCCAAATATCCCACACTTGTCTCCCTTCCTGAAGGCCACGGGTCAGAGGTCATGACCTTGCACCATCCTGAGCTTCCAGGGTAAATTCAACACACACACACACACACACACAGTTGTTCAACTTCACACACACACACACTTGTTCAACTTCACACACACTTCTAAACGCCATCTTATTTTGTCCTCAGCTGCATGTTATTAGTTGACTGGTCAGTGGAGGTGTCCAAGGAGGGCGGAGTCACACCAAAAGTCAACCTGCTGACAAAGATCCCAGATAAAGGTGCGATGCGCTTCTTGCTCACTTTTACCAAATACACTTCCAAGTTCAACCACAACAACTTAGAACAGCACTTACAAATAATTCATCTTACTCCTAATTTTATTTATTATTTACAGTTTACAACCTTGTCAAATGATAGGAAACCATGTGTTGATTACAAATATTATTTATTTAACACATAAAGTTTAGGCTTAGGCCAGGCTGATTAGAAAAATAAGTACTAACCAAATGTACTATTTTTACATCTACAGTAATATGTTGGGAAAAAAAATTCTGAAAATTTTACAGTAAAATTCTGACATTGTTCCCATAAAAAATATTGGTACTGTTTTTTTATTTACTGTAATATGATGTAACAAAACAAAAACAAAAAAACATTTTTACAGTAAAATTCTGGCGACTGAGCTGCCAGTTTTTTTCACACTGAAATCTACGGTTGTTTTTACGCCGTATTACTACTAATGGAAAAACGGTAAAACATTTTATAACGGCAAAAAACTGGCCAGAATTAAAAAAAATTAAAAAATTGGGGGAAAAAACTGCACATTTTGCAGTAAAGTTCTGGCAACCAAGTTGCCAGTTTTTCCCGTAAAAAAAAAACCAGTACAGTTTTTTGGTTTTCTTTTGCTGTAATATCATGTGAAAAAATATTTCACAGTAAAATTCTGGCGACTTATCTGCCAGTTTTTCCAGTGAAAAACATTTTTATTTACTGTAATATGTTGAAAAAAAAAATGAAAATTTTACAGTAAAATTCTGGCGACTTAGCTGCCAGTTGTTCCTGTAAAAAATATTGGTAGTTTTTTTATTTACTGAAAACAAAAACCAAAAAAAACACTTTTACAGTAAAATTCTGGCGACTGAGCTGCCAGTTTTTTCACACTGAAATCTACGGTTGTTTTTACGCCGTATTACTACAAATGGAAAAACGGTAAAATATTTTAGAATGGCAAAAAACTGGCCAGAATTAAAAAAAAAATTAAAAATTGGGGAAAAAACAGCACGTTTTGTGGTAAAGTTCTGGCAACTAAGTTGCCAGTTTTTCCCGTAAAAAAAAAAAACAGTACAGTTTTTTGGTTTTCTTTTGCTGTAATATCTTGTGAAAAAATATTTTACAGTAAAATTCTGGCGACTTATCTGCCAGTTTTTCCAGTGAAAAACATTGTTTTATTTACTGTAATATGTTGAAAAAAAAAATGAAAATTTTACAGTAAAATTCTGGCGACTTAGCTGCCAGTTGTTCCTGTAAAAACATTGGTACTGTTTTATTTACTGTTATGTTTTAACAAAACAAAAAAAATCACTTTTACAGTAAAATTCTGGCGACTGAGCTGCCAGTTTTTTCCACACTGAAATCTACGGTTGTTTTTACGCCGTATTACTACAAATGGAAAAACGGTAAAACATTTTATAACGGCAAAAAACTGGCAGAATTAAAAAATATAAAAAAATTTGGGAAAAAAAAGCACGTTTTGCAGTAAAGTTCTGGCAACTAAGTTGGCAGTTTTTCCCGTTAAAAAAAAAACAGTACAGTTTTTTGGTTTTCTTTTGCTGTAATATATGAATAAATATTTTACAATAAAATTCTGGCGACTTATCTGCCAGTTTTTCCAGTGAAAAACGTTTTATTTACTGTAATATGTTGAAAAAAAACCTGAAAATTTTACAGTAAAATTCTGGCGACTAAGCTGCCAGCTGTTCCTGTAAAAAATATTGGTACTGTTTTTTTATTTACTGTAATGTTTTAACAAAACAAAAACCAAAAAAAACACTTTTACAGTAAAATTCTGGCGACTGAGCTGCCAGTTTTTTCACACTAAAATCTATGGTTGTTTTTACGCCGTATTACTACAAATGGAAAAACGGTAAAACATTTTATAACGGCAAAAAACTGGCCAGAATTTAAAAAATTGGGGGAAAAAACAGCACATTTTGCAGTAAAGTTCTGGCAACCAAGTTGCCAGTTTTTCCCGTAAAAAAAAACAGTGCAGTTTTTTGGTTTTCTTTTGCTGTAATATCATGTGAAACATTTTTTTACAGGAAAATTCTGGCGACTTAACTGCCGGTTTTTCCAGTGAAAAACATTGTTTTATTTACTGTAATATGTTGAAAATAAACCTGAAAATTTCACGGTAAAATTCTGGCGACTTAGCTGCCAGTTGTTCCCATAAAAAATATTGGTACTGTTTTTTTATTTACTGTAATATGATGTAACAAAACAAAAACAAAAAAACAATTTTACAATAAAATTCTGGCGACTAAGCTGCCAGATTTTTCACACTGAAATCTACGGTTGTTTTTACGCCATATTACTACAAATGGTAAAACATTTAACGGTAAAAAAACTGGTCAGAATTTTAAAAAAATAAATATGTTGAAAAAAAACAGCTAATTTTGCAGTAAAGTTCTGGCAACTAAGTTGCCAGTTTTTCCCGTAAAAAAAACTTTTTTTTTTTTTTTGCTGTAATACCTTGTGAAAAAAATTTTTACAGTAAAATTCTGGCGACTAAGCTGCCAGTTGTTCCAGTAAAAAACATTGGTACTGTTTTTTTATTTACTGTAATATGTTGTAAAAAAACAAAAACAAAAAAAACACTTTTACAGTAAAATTCTGGCGACTGAGCTGCCAGTTTTTTCACACTGAAATCTACGGTTGTTTTTACGCCGTATTACTACAAATGGAAAAACGGTAAAACATTTTTTAACAGTAAAAAACTGTTTTGTCTGTGTGCAGCCCAGCAGCTGTTCCCTTCCGAAGCACTAGGTGGCGCTGGGGAGGCCTTCCACAGCCTCCTGAGGCTGCTGGGACCCGAGGCGGCTTTGGAGGGCATCATCAGGGAAGTCGGCCTCCTGCAGGACTCCTGACTCCTGCAGCATCTCAGAAGTGACCAGAAGCTCCACCACCACACTTTAGTCTCTTACAAAGTCTTTATTCAGTAGAAAGTCTGACTGACAGCAGAGCTCATTGGTTAAAATCTACAAAAATAAATAATTTAAATACAAAATGCCAGACAGCAGCGTTTGTATTTGCAAATATCTTTTTTTACCCTCAACATTTACCTCACACACACACACACACACACACACACAATCACGCAACAGCTCGTCATCACAATCTGGATTCTGATTGGCTGAGGTTACTGTCACACAAGTTCCTGCCAAGCACCGCTGGCTCCATCTCACCTTTTTTTTTTTTTTTTTTTAAATCCCCACAGGGCTCGGAGGATTGAAAAGTCGCATCCTGTCCGGTGGACACAAAGACGTCACAGAAGGACCCCGTGAAGCTACCAGAAGTTGCCGGGTGAGTGAGGCGACACATAAGCAGCTTGTCTCACACACACACACACACACACACACTCCTCTCAGAACATTTAGGCACAACACTTATAAAGTTGTAGAAGTATGGCGCACAGAAGGACTGGTCATGTGACTTGGGGAGCACGTTGTTGGCCGGCGTGAGGTTCCAGAGTCTCGCTTGTTGCCATAGTGATGCTCCCTCAAAGGTCCCACATACATTCAGGAAATGACATCATCATCATCACCACCACCTGACAATCTTGGCACTTGACTGGTAACCGTGTTGCCATGGAGAAGGGTTGCCAGGTAACCACATCCACAACCTTGCCACCACCCAATGAAGAAAAAACCCTCCAAACAAAAAAAGTAAGAGTAAATAAAGTTGGAACGGAGGATTCTTCACAAAGGAAAGCCTCTGGCACGTCGGACCAACTCCACCAGCGTCAAAGCTGCTCAGACGGGCCTGAAGAGCAGCGTGCAGTCGTCTCTGTCCGACGCCGTGATGACGCCCGACGCCGCCAGAGTTCCTTTTGGCAAGGCGGCGCCCGTCCTCGTGTAGCACGAAACTATTTTCTGGTCCAGCTGCAACTGGAAGGGGATGCTGTCGAAGGGCTTAGGGTCCAGGTCCAGAATGGAGACGGAGTAGGAAAAAGAGGCGGGTCTGGAGGAGAAGAAGTCCCTGAGATGCCTGTGACTGGAGAGAGAGAGAGAGGAGCGTGAAAAGGACGTCAAGGAGAAGAACTTCCATGAGCGTACACTTGGTCCTGGTCTTCCTCCTCGCTGCTGGGCACCAGGGCCACCATGATGGAGCAGTCCTTGGCCGTCATGGCAACACGGTACTGATGGACCTGCCGTCAAAACACTCTTAGAGGGGGAGCAGCTGAGTTTAATCGGGGCCGAGATCGAGATCCGGTCTCACCTTCGCCACGGCGAAGTCCACAGAGCCGTCGTCCTCCACGGGACATTTCTGTAACCTCTCCAGGAAGTCCTCGTTGTACGGCCCGTCCACCTGCAGGCGACTGCTGGCGACGCACAGGAAGTCACCTCACTAACACTTCAGCACACAATGGCACACTACACACTACGCACTACACACTATACAGTACACACTACACACAGTGCACACACTGTACAGTACACACTACACACAGTACACACTACACACAGTGCGCAGTGCACACTACACAGTACACACTACACAGTATGCAGTACACACTACACACAGTGCACAGTACACACTATACAGTACACACTACACAGTACACAGTGCACAGTATGCAGTACACACTACACACAGTGCACAGTACACACTATACAGTACACACTACACACAGTGCACAGTATGCAGTGCACACTACACAGTACACACTACACAGTACACACAGTGCACAGTGCACAGTATACAGTACACAGTGCACAGTACGCAGTATACAGTGCACAGTATGCAGTACACAGTATACAGTGCACAGTATGCAGTACACAGTATACAGTGCACAGTGCACAGTACACAGTGCACAGTACACAGTGCACAGTACGCAGTGCACAGTATGCAGTGCACAGTATACAGTGCACAGTACACACTACACAGTACACACTACACAGTATGCAGTACACAGTGCACAGTATACAGTATACAGTACACAGTGCACAGTACACACTACACAGTGCGCAGTACACAGTGCACAGTACGCAGTATACAGTGCACAGTATGCAGTACACAGTATACAGTGCACAGTATACACTACACAGTGCACAGTATGCAGTGCACAGTACACACTACACAGTGCACAGTACACACTACACAGTACACACTACACAGTATACAGTGCACAGTATACAGTACACAGTGCACAGTACACACTACACAGTATACAGTGCACAGTATACAGTACACAGTGCACAGTACACACTACACAGTATACAGTGCACAGTATGCAGTACACAGTGCACAGTATACAGTGCACAGTATACACTACACAGTATACAGTGCACAGTATACACTACACAGTATACAGTGCACAGTATACACTACACAGTATACAGTGCACAGTATACACTACACAGTACACACTACACAGTGCACACTACACAGTGCACAGTATACAGTGCACTGTGTACTGTATACAGTGCACAGTATACAGTGCACAGTGCACTTGCTTGGTCTGCAAGCGTGTGGTGAAATAACATTTTTAGACATTAATTTTGCGTCAAAATTATTTTTGCAGGTTTTTTTTTTAATGAAATATGAATAAAAACATGAAAGTAAGCTAGGAGTAAGCAAGGTTGCGAGCTAAATGTGACGGGACAAACTTTAATGTGACGAGACGGGACGAACAAATGTATAATTATGTATATATACTATAAATGTACATATATTTCATTGTATAGTGGACATCAAAGACAAGCGCGGTAAGGAACATTTCAAGACGTGCACAACAATTTGTAAAATGACTGTCGGCATAAAGTGTCTCACTCCTGATCACATGTTGATCCAAAAGTGTTTGATCGGGTCAGAATATTCTGGGTGGCGTGTTTACATGACACATTTTTATTCCAGTTAGTCTTTTAATTCAATTAAATGTGCACATGCCTAGTTTGGTACCTTTCTCAACTTTTGACATTTTCATTCTAATTAATTGTTTAATCCAATTAATGTGTCCATGTGCACATGCCTAGTTTGCTACCTTTCTTAACTTTTGACATTTTCATTCCAGTTACTTTTTTAATCCAATTTAATGTGCACATGCCTAGTTTGCTACCTTTCTCAACTTTTGACATTTTCATTCCAATTAGTCTTTTAATCCAATTTAATGTGCACATGCCTAGTTTGGTACCTTTCTCAACTTTTGACATTTTCATTCTAATTAGTCTTTTAATCCAATTTAATGTGCACATGCCTAGTTTGGTACCTTTCTCAACTTTTGACATTTTCATTCTAATTAATTGTTCAATCCATTTAATGTGTCCATGTGCACATGCCTTGGTTTGGTACATTTCTCAATTTTTGACATTTTCATTCCAGTTAGTCTTTTAATCTAATTTAATGTACACATGCCTAGTTTGGTACATTTCTCAACTTTGGACTTTTTCATTGTAGTTAGTCTTTTAATCCCAATAAAAGTGTCCATGTGCACACGCTTCCAACTTTGGACAAAGTGAACAACACAACTTTGGACAAAGTGTTCTCCTGGCCGGGGATGATTATAAAAATGTCTCACCTCTCCTTGGGAAAGTCCTGCAGGTGTTTTTCCACTCGGCGATAGAGAGGATAAACTCCTTCAATGTTCAAACTGTCCAACATTTGAGTCTGAAGGATCCGAAATAAAACGCTGTCGCTGGGTAACCCCTGAGAGCCTGAGAAGACACGAGGTCACATGACACACAATAAGTATCTTGTTGGGTTAAAGGCCAGCAAGACTGAAAAGTCACGGCTGACAAACATTAGCTGACCGTGTCGACTCCTCTCCTTGTTGAAGAGGCTGGCTTCACAGAAGCGTCGTCCCTCTACCTGTCGCTCCGCCACGACCCCGCCCCCTCCTCCCCCGCCATTCAGCAGGGCGTTCACCAGGACCTGCAGGGTGTCGCAGGGACATTGGTCTTTGGAAACATCTTTGAACATTAGGAGTGCTCCAGTCAAGGCATCACAGATCTGGGCCTCCAGACAATCCTGTCTTGGATCTCTACAGACCTTTCCACTTCATTCTTGATTGGTACTCAAGTGTGGGACCTAATCCATAGACAGGTGTGTGCTTTTCCTAATCATCTCCAACAGACTGAATAGACCACAGGTGGACTATTAAGCCGTAGGAACATCTCAAAGATTTCCACTTGAAACAGGATGCAACTTATCTCACTTTCGACCTCCATGGTCCAGGCTGTGAAGACTTCTGTACATGTGAGTTCTTGGGTGTTTTTATTTGGAATAACTTTGCAAACATAAAAAAACTGTCATTATGGGATATTTATTAAGTGTAGAATTTTGAGCACTAACATTTATGTCCCATTTTGGAATAAGGCTGTAATATTTAAAGTTAAAGTACCACTGATAGTCTCACACACACACCAGCTGTGGTGAAATTATGGTCTGCATTTGACCCATCCCCTTGTTCCACCGCCTGGGAGTTGAGGAGAGCAGTGAGCAGCGGCGGTGGCCGAGCCCGGGAATCAACTTGGTGATTTAACCCCCAATTCCAACCCTTGATGCTTAGTGCCAAACAGGGAGGTAATAGCTCCCATTTTTATAGTCTGTTTTTTTTTTTATTTCATATATTTATATTTCAAATATGCAAAAAAAAAAACAAGAGCAAGCCTCAGCAAGTAGCCTTAACAGCCTTTTCAACTAAATGAGCAATGGACTTTTCTTTTTAACATATTTGCAAATTGGTCCTAGTGTGAGAGTGAATGTTGTCTATCTGTGTTGGCGACTTGTCCATGGTGTACCCCGCCTTCCGCCCGATTGTAGCTGAGATAGGCACCAGTAGTGTGTGAATGTTGTCTTTCTATCTGTGTTGTCCCTGCAATGAGGTGGCGACTTGAATAAGTTTACACTTTGGTATGACTCGGCCGGGGTTTGGACTCACGACCTTCCAGTCTCAGGGCGGACACTAACCACAAAGCCACTGAGAAGGTTAACATAATAAAATGTGGACAAAGTGGAGCGCTGTGAATACTTCCCGGATGCAATATCCTTTTTGTAGAAGTTTAAATTCCAATTTTAAAAAGTCGGTATCTCAAACACACAAATATGATTCATCCTGTGAGGATGAAGGATCCATCCATCCATCCATTTTCTACGGCTTATTCCCTTGTAGCCTATCTCAGCTACAATCTGGCGGAAGGCGGTGTACACCCTGGACAAGCCGCCACCTTATTGCAGGAGTATGAAGCAAATAGATAAAAGGCTGACAGAAACAGTTTTAGTTCAATTGAGTGGGATTATTACCTGGATGAAGTCGTTAAGGACGGCTCTGCCAGTCATGTGACCGTTGATCCGATTGTTCCCGGACAGGAAGTAAGGTCTGAGGTGATACAGCAGAGAGTTCAGGTCCAGCATGTCTTCACTGCCGCCGCCTTCTTTGCTGCTGTATACACACTGACCCCCCTGACACACACACAAACACTTTCATTAGCAGCTTGCATCTTACTTTTGCTCAAACAGCAACAAAAATTCAAGGAAGTGTGGAAAAATGAATTTTTGAGATTGGACTTTTTTTTTAGCTAGATTTTGTAAAACTTTCAGCCTTTTTCTATTTAATGTAAA
The DNA here is from genome assembly GCF_033978795.1 of Nerophis ophidion. Classification (NCBI taxonomy): domain Eukaryota; kingdom Metazoa; phylum Chordata; class Actinopteri; order Syngnathiformes; family Syngnathidae; genus Nerophis; species Nerophis ophidion. The sequence goes on from NC_084612.1 coordinate 74,468,901, forward strand.
ATAAACAACCTGCTAGTGCTGCAACGATTCATTGATTATATCGACAAATTCATTGAGAAAAAAAAAAGCATATATTTGTATTTTGTTGTTTTGATGTGTTTAATGAGTAAAATATGCAGACATTGTTTCTGCAAGACTGCTCCAAAACTGCAGGTGAGGGTTCTGCAGACAGAGGTGGGTAGAGTAGCCAGAAATTGTACTCAAGTAAGAGTACTGTTACTTTAGAGATTTATTACTCAAGTAAAAGTAAGGAGTAGTCACCCAAATATTTACTTGAGTAAAAGTAAAAAGTACGTTGTGAAAAAACTACTCAAGTACTGAGTAACTGATGAGTAACGTGATTACGGCAACAAATAATGCACAAAAACATAAAAATAGCAATGAGCAAATTCAGAGCCAAGAATATCTCTTAAGCAACTAAAACAATATATATTAAATAATAGTACATTAAAATAAAATTTAAAAAATGGCACATAAGGCCGCAAATCCGATGACACAACTACAAAGTCGATCATGGAGCTGCGGCCTAGGGTGTCCTGGTGCCAAGTGCACATATGGACACCCTTATGTTTGAACATGGTGTTTGTTATCGACAAACTGTGACGAGCACAAAAGTCCAATAACAAAACACCACTCGGGTTTAGATCCGGGCGACCATTCTTCCCAATCACGCCTCTCCAGGTTTCACTGTCGTTGCCAACATGAGCGTTGAAGTCTCCCAGTAGGACAAGGGAATCACCCGGAGGAGCACTTTCCAGTACTCCCTCGAGTGTACCCAAAAAGGGTGGGTATTCTTAACTGCTGTTTGGTGCGTAAGCACAAACAACAGTCAGGACCCGTCCCCCCACCCGAAGGCGAAGGGAAGCTACCCTCTCGTCCACTGGGTTGAACTCAAACGTACAGGCTTTGAGCCGGGGGGCAACCAGAATTGCCACCCCAGCCCGTCGCCTCTCACTGCCGGCAACGCCAGAGTGGAAGAGGGTCCAGTCCCTTTCGAGAGAACTGGTTCCAGAGCCCTTGCTGTGCGTCGAGGTGAGTCCGACTATATCCAGCCGGAACTTCTCTACCTCGCGCACTAGCTCAGGCTCCTTCCCCCCCAGTGAGGTGACGTTCCACGTCCCAAGAGCTAGCTTCTGTAGCCGAGGATCGGACCGCCAAGTGCCCTGCCTTCGGCTGCCGCCCAGCTCACAATGCACCCGACCTCTATGGCCCCTCCTATGAGTGGTGAGCCCATTGGAGGGATGACCCACGTTGCCTCTTCGGGCTGTGCCCGGCCGGGCCCCATGGGAACAGGCCCGACCACCAGGCGCTCGCCATCGTGCCCCAACTCCGGGCCTGGCTCCAGAGCGGGGCCCCGGTGACCCACGTCCGGGCGAGGGAAATCTGGGTTCATTTCGTTGTAATTCCATTGAAGTCTTTGAGCTGCTCTTTGTCTGATCACTCACTCTGCAGCATCGCGTGGACATCGGGAGCGGTACCTCTGGATTGGCAGACCGGGGTGGTGGTCCCTCTCTTTAAGAAGGGGGACCGGAGGGTGTGTTCCAACTATCGTGGGATCACACTCCTCAGCCTTCCCGGTAAGGTTTATTCAGGTGTACTGGAGAGGAGGCTTCGCCGGATAGTCGAACCTCGGATTCAGGAGGAACAGTGTGGTTTTCGTCCTGGTCGTGGAACTGTGGACCAGCTCTATACTCTCGGCAGGGTTCTTGAGGGTGCATGGGAGTTTGCCCAACCAGTCTACATGTGCTTTGTGGACTTGGAGAAGGCATTCGACCGTGTCCCTCGGGAAGTCCTGTGGGGAGTGCTCAGAGAGTATGGGGTATCGGAATGTCTTATTGTGGCAGTCCGCTCCCTGTATGATCAGTGTCAGAGCTTGGTCCGCATTGCTGGCAGTAAGTCGGACACGTTTCCAGTGAAGGTTGGACTCCGCCAAGGCTGTCCTTTGTCACCGATTCTGTTCATAACTTTTATGGACAGAATTTCTAGGCGCAGTCAAGGCGTTGAGGGGTTCCGGTTTGGTGGCCACGGGATTAGGTCTCTGCTTTTTGCAGATGATGTAGTCCTGATGGCTTCATCTGGCCGGGATCTTCAGCTCTCACTGGATCGGTTCGCAGCCGAGTGTGAAGCGACTGGAATGAGAATCAGCACCTCCAAGTCCGAGTCCATGGTTCTCGCCCGGAAAAGGGTGGAGTGCCATCTCCGGGTTGGGGAGGAGACCCTGCCCCAAGTGGAGGAGTTCAAGTACCTAGGAGTCTTGTTCACGAGTGGGGGAAGAGTGGATCGTGAGATCGACAGGCGGATCGGTGCGGCGTCTTCAGTAATGCGGACGTTGTATCGATCCGTTGTGGTGAAGAAGGAGCTGAGCCGGAAGGCAAAGCTCTCAATTTACCGGTCGATCTACGTTCCCATCCTCACCTATGGTCATGAGCTTTGGGTCATGACCGAAAGGATAAGATCACGGGTACAAGCGGCCGAAATGAGTTTCCTCCGCCGGGTGGCGGGGCTCTCCCTTAGAGATAGGGTGAGAAGCTCTGCCATCCGGGAGGAGCTCAACGTAAAGCCGCTGCTCCTCCACATCGAGAGGAGCCAGATGAGGTGGTTCGGGCATCTGGTCAGGATGCCACCCGAACGCCTCCCTAGGGATGTGTTTAGGGCACGTCCAGCTGGTAGGAGGCCACGGGGAAGACCCAGGACACGTTGGAAAGACTATGTCTCCCGGCTGGCCTGGGAACGCCTCGGGATCCCCCGGGAAGAGCTAGACGAAGTGGCTGGAGATAGGGAAGTCTGGGCTTCCCTGCTTAGGCTGCTGCCCCCGCGACCCGACCTCGGATAAGCGGAAGATGATGGATGGATGGATGGATGGATGGATGGGCACATTGAGTCACAATAACTTAACAGCACCATAGGCTCAGTAAGCATTCATTGATTTGATTGATTGATGTATTGATTAAAACTTGTATTAGTAGATTGCACAGTACAGTACATATTCCGTACAATTGATCACTAAATGGTAACACCCCAATAAGTTTTTCAACCAAGTCGAGGTGATCTACCTCATATATACATATACATACACACACATATCATTTATACACACAATTATATATATATATATATATATATATATATATATACATATATATATATACATATATATATATACATATATATATATATATATATATACATATATATATATACATATATATATATACATATATATATATATACATACATTTATATATACAGTATATAATTTATATTTATTTATTTTGCCGTTTTTGTTCACATGTTGAAGGTGTTTTAATGAATATACATGCATGTTTAACATATAAATTCCTATCTTTCATGAAGACAATAATATAAGTTGGTGTATTACCTGATTCTGATGACTTGCATTGATTGGAATCAGTCGTCCACATTTTCAAATGGAGGTGAAAAAAAGTTCCTCTTTTCTGTCTAATACATCATGAAAGTCGTTGGTTTTTGGCATCTTATTTGTCCAGCTTCCATATTCGTTTTTATACACTTTACAAGAAATACATTGGCGGCAAACTCCGTAGCTTGCTAGCTTGTTTGCGCTGGCTTTCGGAGACTCTTATTTTGTTAGCGCAGGCGCAATGGAGCGGCGCTTTTATTGTGAAGACAGGAACTGTGCGATCAGTCTTTAGGCTTTTGACGGGAAGTACGGTTGAAATAAAAAGTGTCTTTTTTTCTTTACACTTTTGATTGATTGATTGATTGAAACTTTTATTAGTAGATTGCACAGTACAGTACATATTCCGTACAATTGATCACTAAATGGTAACACCCCAATAAGTTTTTCAACTTGTTTAAGTCGGGTATTACGTGTTACGGTCACGTGACCACCTGGCTCTGTTTGATTGCTCCAACGTCAGCAGTGACTGCATTTGATTGGTGAAACGCACGCATGCGTAGTTCCTACTTTGAATGTGTGTCTGACAAAACCAAAACAAACAAAGCGTGCATTAACAGATCGATAAAAAAAAAAGTAGCGAGTAACGAGCTGATTGTAGATAAATGGAGCGGAGTAAAAGTAGCGTTTCTTCTTTATAAATATACTCAAGTAAAAGTAAAAGTATGTTGCATAAAAACTACTCTTAGAAGTACAATTTATCCCAAAAGTTACTCAAGTAGATGTAACGGAGTAAATGTAGCGCGTTACAACCCACCTCTGTCTGCAGGTCCCACTTGGTTACTCAAATAATCCTGCCAAGATCATGTCAAGAAGTGTGGCGTTTGTGACAGAGCTCATTTTCTCAAGTAATGAAAGCATGGTGCTTTTAGTTATCACTTCAATGAGAGCTGGAACTTTGTCTTGTTATGTTTGAAACTCGCATCAGTGCCATCTACAGGACTTCAGTGGAAAGGCAGCGTGAGCTTGGACTGGAGCAGGCCTGGGCAATTATTTTGACTCTGGGGCCAAATTTGTGTAAGCTGCTTTTTTTGAAACCTTTATTTTGTTAGTGCACTCAGACCGGATGTGGCACACTGCACTATTATTGTGAAGGGGGGGGGGGTGCTGTGCTGTTCTCAGCTTGAATCCGCAAAGAGGTGACTTGGGGCTCTTATTAAAGATACTTTTTTGAAACCTTTATTTTGTTAGTGCAGTCAGAGCGGATTTGTCACACCGCGCTATTATTTTGAAAGGGGAAGTTTGCTTTGCTGTTGTCTCAGCTTGACGCATACGACTTGGAGCTCTTATCAAAAGGTGCTTTTTTTTAAAACCTTTATTTTGTTAAGAGTCAGACCGGATGTGGTACAGCACGCTATTATTGTGAAGGGGAAGTTTGCTTTGCTGTTTTCTCAGCTTGTAGTCGTTTAGTTTAGTACTTTAGTCTTCATTTGAAGGGACAATGCACAGAAACATTAAGCGCAAAGACAGGTATGTTCTTTAGCAGATTATAGCTAAATAGCTATAATCTATAAATAACAGGGATACAAAAATCATGTAATAAAATTATAACAATAAAAATCATACTATAGCATGTAATCAAATTTAAAAGTCATAAAATGCCCTTGCATTGACACACACTTAATATACCACACCTCATTTACATCATCACACAAAGACAATACATGCTCTTGTTCACATCTGTCATCATTTGTAAAAACCACCATGATTTTAACACACACACCACACAGCTTACAACAAAATATACATTAAGTTGATGTGTCAATCATAATGCCCACCTTGACGCGTAGAGGCTCCTAGAAAGGTACCTTTTTTCAAACCTTTATTTTGTTAGTGCAGACAGACCGGATGTGGCGCACCGTGCTATTATTGTGAAGGAGGAAGTGTGTTTTGCTGTTGTCTCAGCTTGACGCATAGAGGCAAATTGCAGCTCTTAAGTTGCAACTGCTGTTTGTACGTTCGTGTTACATGGATGATGTCGTTCACAACAACACAAGAGGATGAGATGTGTCGTGGGTGTATGGATCGTTCTTGCTAGCTTTGCCTTGGTAGTTTAGTCGCTGTTTCAAGTGACCGCCTCGACATTGTTTAGTTGAGGACGGGGATGAATAAGAGCTAGTGGACACATTATTTTCCCAAGCAAATGTTCCTTCTCACAATGACATTATTTCACTCACATTTATGTCCACTTCCCTGATATTCTGCATTTAAAAGCAGATTCCGTTTTATTGGTCAATTGTGTCCGAGGTTACTTCAACACGGAAATCATATGCCTTACTTTTTTGTTGATTGTTGATTATGCACACATGCACTGTGTCAGATAAAAAGTAGCAACCATGGCGACATCCCAAACTTCTAGTAGACCTGCTCTTTTTTCCACTCATTCACTCCTCAACCGTTTCACCCCTGCAAGCTCCAGAACTTACATGTACAAACCCTGTTTCCATAGGAAATTGTGTTAGATGTAAATATAAACGGAATAAAATGATTTGCAAATCCAAATATTCAGTTGAATATGCTACAAAGACAACATATTTGATGTTCAAACTGACAAATGTTTTTTTTTTGCAAGTAATCATTAACTTTAGAATTTGATGCCAGCAACACGTGACAAAGAAGTTGGGAAAGGTGGCAATAAATATTGATAAAGTTGAGGAATGCTCATTAAACACTTATTTGGAACATCCCACAGGTGTGCAGGCTAATTGGGAACAGGTGGGTGCCATGATTGGGTATAAAAACAGCTTCCCAAAAAAAATGCGCAGTCTTTCGCAAGAAAGGATGGAGCGAGGTACACCCTTTTGTCCACAACTGCGTGAGTAAATAGTCAAAAAGTTTAAGAACAACGTTTCTCAAAGTGCAATTGCAAGAAATTTAGGGATTTCAACATCTACGCTCCATAATATCATCAAAAGGTTCAGAGAATCTGGAGAAATCCCTCCACGTAAGCGGCATGGCTGGAAAGCAACATTGAATGACCGTGACCTTCGATCCCTTCGACGGCAATGTATAAAAAAACAACATCAATCTCTAAAGGATATCACCACACGGGCTCAGGAACACTTCATAAAACCACTGTCAGTAACTACAGTTGGTCGCTACATCTGTAAGTGCAAGTTAAAGCTCTAATATACAAAGCGAAAACCATTTATCAACAACATCCAGAAACGTCGCCAGCTTCTCTAGGCCCAAGATCATCTAAGATGGACTGACGCAAAATGGAAAAGTGTTCTGTAGTCTGACGAGTCCACATTTCAAATTGTTTTTGGAAACTGTGGACGTCGTGTCCTCTGGAACAAAGAGGAAAAGAACCATCCGGATTGTTCTAGGCACAAAATTCTATAGCCAGTATCTGTGATGGTATGGGGGTGCATTGGTGCCCAAGGCATGGGTAACTTACACATCTGTGAAGGCACCATTAATGCTGAAAGGTCCATACAGGTTTTGGAGCAACATATGTTGCCATCCAAGCAACGTTATCATGGATGCTCCTGCTTATTTCAGCAAGACAAAGCCAAGCCACATTCAGCACGTGTTACAACAGCGTGGCTTCGTAAAAAAAGACTTTCCTGGCCTGCCTGCAGTCCAGACCTGTCCCCCATTGAAAATGTGTGACACATTATGAAGTGTAAAATACGACAGCGGAGACCCCGGACTGTTGAACGACTGAAGCTCTACATAAAACAAGAATGGGAAAGAATTCCACTTTCAAAGCTTCAACAATTAGTTTCCTCAGTTCCAGAACGTTTATTGAGTGTTGTTAAAAGAAAAGGTGATGTAACACAGTGGTGAACATGCCCTTTCCCAACTACTTTGGCACGTGTTGCAGCCATGAAATTCTAAGTTAATTATTTGCACAAAAAAAATTTGGTTAATGAGTTTGAACATCAAATATGTTGTCTTTGTAGTGCATCCAAATTAATATGGACTGAAAAAGATTTGCAAATCATTGTATTACGTTTATTTTTTACACCTAACACAATTTCCCAACTCATACGGAAACGGGGTTTGTACGTTGCAAGCCCATTAATCATTTTGTTTTTTTCCATAATCATGAGAAACCATAATAGAAATCAAAATGTGATTACTCGTCCAGCCTTATGGTATCAACTTGTGTGAGGGTGTGTCTTGTGGCGAGGGTTGTGCAACAAACTTGTAAAACGTGTGTCACCTTGAAGATTTTGAAGTTGTTCTGAGGTTCTTCTATGAGTTGTCTGATGGCAAAGTGCATTCTCTGTCTGCTCCTGAGGAGAGGAGACAAGCGAGGCGTGACAAAGGTGCAAAGATGAGCTGTGAGCTCTAAGCTGGACTCACCCTGAGAACAAGTCCAGAGGACAGTACAGGCTGCGTCTCTTCCAGCGCCCGTTGGTCACCTGAGGTGGCAGACGGCAGCGGTCAAAAAACAACACGGACTGCGGCCGTCTGCGGCTTGACAGGAAGAATGTGGTTCACCTTGTAGTGTTGGTGCATGCAGAAGCGACACACTTTGGTCTTCACGTCTCTGCTGATGTGCTTGGAGGACGGCAGGAAGCCACACTTGGGCTGGAACAACACAATAACAGGCTTTCTGCAGCAAATCTAATTGAATGTTTTTTAATGCCACTAAAAATATTTTCAATGCGTATGTCCGGCTGCAGATATATTGTACATCGACAAAAGCATACAATGTCTGTTGAAAGTAGCTGAAGTTTATATTAACTGTTACTCTATAGTGAATTAGAGCAGTGTGGATTATTCACAACATTGTTTTTTTAGAACATATTTGATGACCTTGTTGAATATAATACATTAATAATCTTATATGAAGCATTTAAAAAATTATTGCCTCCTAATCCACAACGTTTTGTTTTTTTATAAGACGAGTGCAGGCTCATTACTTCAGAGGCTTTGGATATTTCTCATTGCCGAGAGCTCAAACCACTCAAACGTTTCAGTGTGTCTGTATGCGGAGTAAAACTATGTTAGTGTGTGTTTATATGCGGAGTAAAACTATGTTTGTGTGTGTCTATATGCGGGGTAAAACTATGTTTGTGTGTGTGTCTGTATGCGGAATAAAACTATGTTTGTGTGTGTTTATATGCGGGGTAAAACTATGTTTGTGTGTGTCTGTATGCGGAGTAAAACTATGTTTGTGTGTGTTTATATGCGGAGTAAAACTATGTTTGTGTGTGTTTATATGCGGAGTAAAACTATGTTTGTGTGTGTGTCTATATGCGGGGTAAAACTATGTTTGTGTGTGTCTGTATGCGGGGTAAAACTATGTTTGTGTGTGTCTGTATGCGGGGTAAAACTATGTTTGTGTGTGTCTGTATGCGGGGTAAAACTGTTTGTGTGTGTCTATATGCGGAGTAAAACTATGTTTGTGTGTGTCTATATGCGGAGTAAAACTGTTTGTGTGTGTGTCTGTATGAGGAGTAAAACTATGTTTGTGGCTATATGCGGAGTAAAACTGTTTGTGTGTGTGTCTATGCAGAGTAAAACTATATTTGTGTGTGTGTCTATATGCGGAGTAAAACTGTTTGTGTCTATATGCGGAGTAAAACTATGTTTGTGTGTGTCTATATGCGGAGTAAAACTGTGTTTGTGTGTGTGTCTGTATGATGAGTAAAAATTTGTTTGTGGCTATATGCGGAGTAAAACTATGTTTGTGTGTGTGTCTATGCAGAGTAAAACTATGTTTGTGTGTGTTTATATGCGGAGTAAAACTATGTTTGTGTGTGTGTCTATATGCGGGGTAAAACTATGTTTGTGTGTGTCTGTATGCGGGGTAAAACTATGTTTGTGTGTGTCTGTATGCGGGGTAAAACTGTTTGTGTGTGTCTGTATGCGGGGTAAAACTATGTTTGTGTGTGTCTATATGCGGAGTAAAACTGTTTGTGTGTGTGTCTGTATGAGGAGTAAAACTATGTTTGTGGCTATATGCGGAGTAAAACTATGTTTGTGTGTGTGTCTATATGCGGAGTAAAACTGTTTGTGTCTATATGCGGAGTAAAACTATGTTTGTGTGTGTCTATATGCGGAGTAAAACTGTTTGTGTGTGTGTCTGTATGAGGAGTAAAAATTTGTTTGTGGCTATATGCGGAGTAAAACTATGTTTGTGTGTGTGTCTATGCAGAGTAAAACTATGTTTGTGTGTGTCTGTATGAGGAGTAAAACTATGTTTGTGTGTGTCTATATGCGGGGTAAAACTATGTTTGTGTGTGTCTGTATGCGGGGTAAAACTATGTTTGTGTGTGTCTATATGCGGGGTAAAACTATGTTTGTGTGTGTCTGTATGCGGGGTAAAACTGTTTGTGTGTGTCTATATGCGGGTTAAAACTATGTTTGTGTGTGTGTCTGTATGCGGGGTAAAACTATGTTAGTGTGTGTCTGTATGCGGAGTAAAACTATGTTTGTGTGTGTCTATATGCGGAGTAAAACCATGTTTGTGGCTATATGCGTAGTAAAACTATGTTTGTGTGTCTATATGCGGAGTAAAACTGTTTGTGTCTATATGCGGAGTAAAACTATGTTTGTGTGTGTGTCCATATGCGGAGTAAAACTGTGTTTGTGTGTGTGTCTGTATGAGGAGTAAAACTATGTTTGTGTGTGTCTATATGCGGGGTAAAACTATGTTTGTGTGTGTCTGTATGCGGGGTAAAACTATGTTTGTGTGTGTCTATATGCGGGGTAAAACTGTTTGTGTGTGTCTGTATGTGGGTTAAAACTATGTTTGTGTGTGTCTGTATGCGGAGTAAAACTATGTTTGTGTGTCTATATGCGGAGTAAAACTGTTTGTGTCTATATGCGGAGTAAAACTATGTTTGTGTGTGTCTATATGCGGAGTAAAACTGTGTTTGTGTGTGTGTCTGTATGAGGAGTAAAACTATGTTTGTGGCTATATGCGGAGTAAAACTATGTTTGTGTGTGTGTCTATGCAGAGTAAAACTATGTTTGTGTGTGTCTGTATGCGGAGTAAAACTGTGTTTGTGTGTGTGTCTGTATGAGGAGTAAAACTATGTTTGTGTGTGTCTATATGCGGGGTAAAACTATGTTTGTGTGTGTGTCTGTATGCGGGGTAAAACTATGTTTGTGTCTATATGCGGAGTAAAACTATGTTTGTGTGTGTGTCTGTGTGAGGAGTAAAACTATGTTTGTGTCTATATGCGGAGTAAAACTATGTTTGTGTGTGTGTCTGTGTGAGGAGTAAAACTATGTTTTTATGTCTATATGCGGAGTAAAACTATGTGTGTGTGTCTGTATGAGGAGTAAAACTGTGTTTATAGGCGGAGTAAAACTATGTTTGTGTGTGTCTATATGCGGAGTAAAACTATGTTTGTGTGTGTGTCTATATGCGGAGTAAAACTATGTTTGTGTGTGTGTCTATATGCGGGGTAAAACTATGTTTATATATCCATCCATCCATTTTCTACCGCTTATTCCCTTATATATGCGGAGTAAAATTATGTTTGTGTCTATATGCGGAGTAAAACTATGTTTGTGTCTATATGCGGAGTAAAACTATGTTTGTGTGTGTCTATATGCGGAGTAAAACTATGTTTGTGTGTGTCTATATGCGGAGTAAAACTATGTTTGTGTGTATGTCTGTATGAGGAGTAAAACTATGTTTGTGTGTGTGTCTATATGCGGGGTAAAACTATGTTTATATATGCGGAGTAAAATTATGTTTGTGTCTATATGCGGAGTAAAACTATGTTTGTGTCTATATGCGGAGTAAAACTATGTTTGTGTGTGTCTATATGCGGAGTAAAACTATGTTTGTGTGTGTCTATATGCGGAGTAAAACTATGTTTGTGTGTATGTCTGTATGAGGAGTAAAACTATGTTTGTGTGTGTGTCTATATGCGGTGTAAAACTATGTTTGTGTGTGTGTGTCTGTATGCGGTGTAAAACTATGTTAAGCACCACCCACCTCCGAACGACAAGTGCAGCAGGCATTTGCTGCAGGGACGTGGTCTCACTGCGAACAATAGTCCTTTCTTGTCGGGAGAACAAGTCACCATGGCTTTGAACCTGATATTTTCATAATGTAGCCTTTTCTTTCTCCATTTATGTTCGCTATTTTCCCGCTTGTGGCTCATCACTAACTAGTGAACAGACACGAGTGCGTTAATTGCCTGTAAAAAAAATGTGTGCCGTCATTAAAATTTATAGTTAAATGTTACTGCGTTAACTTTGACAGCCCTAATATACATTCATACACATTTGAGTGTCTTTAAAGTGTGCAGTTTTTTACTAAAATAGGGACTTTTGTCATGGTTGGAACCAATTATTCATGTTTCGTTGTACTTGTGCAATGACAAGACCTACCTACCTACCTTTATAATGATTCCTGCTTCAAAATACAAAGATTTTGTTTGGTGAACCAATAATTAAGTTCATAGATTGAAGTTCAACTATATTTATTTTTCTTTAGCTGCCAGTTTTGGTAGCGTTGTGGGGCCAACTAAAGTTGCTTTGTTGGTAACGCTAAATATATTAGGCCCCGTTACGTGCTGCCTGCCTTTAATCGTTGACTTGCGATTAGCTAACGTGTGATTTCACCGCATTATATTTTTAATGCCTCTGGACATTGAATTGAATGACCCGCGGAAGCCCTGAATAGTGAGATCGTGACATCATAACGACCGTCCTCTGAGCCTAAAAGTGTGTGCAGGTGTACCTTGATTTCCACACACAGTGGGGGAGGGCGTGATGGCTGCAGGAGGCTTGGCGATGTCAGATTTGGCAGGCAGAGGGCACAGCCGCTGTAAATGTCCATCACTTTATCACAACGCCACGCTGACACGCACACAAGGACAAAAATACACTTGTTATTTCTTCTTTTTATGGACACAAAGTAGGGTCCAGTGGGATTGATGTCAGTTTTACCAGGGCGCTGATGTTGAACTTTGATTGACAGCTGTCGCACAAACTCCAGGGGCAGCTTGACGACTTCCTGTAGACAAGTTCAACGTTCATTATCAACGACGCGATGACTTTAATTAATCCCATACTCCGGCCTTCTATTTCTTTAGCGACCCGTGTCGGCCTGAATAGATGACGTAGTGACACTCTTCTTAGCGACACAAACTCACGTTCCCCCAATTTACCACATTTGGGATGTAAAAGTTGTTTGAAAACACGTTGATGCTAATACATGCTTTTATTACAAGTGGTATAGATTATTGTAATGACCTGCTTTCTGGTCTTCCTAAAAAGGTTATTGCACCTTCACAACTACTCCAAAATTCAGCGGCGCCTGTCGTGATGAAGACCAGAAGGTGGGCTCACATTACACCAGTTTTAAAATCTCTGCATTGGTTCCCCGTGTGTTTCAGGATCAATTTTAAGGTAGCGTATTTTTCAGACTAAAAGTCGCAGTTTTTTTCATAGTTTGGCCAGGGATGCGACTTATACTCAGGAGCGACTTACCTGCGAAATTATTAACATATTACCATAAAATACCAAATAATATTATTTACCTCATTCACGTAAGAGACTAAACGTATAAGATTTCATGGGATTTAGCGATTAGGAGTGACAGATTGTTTGGTAAAGGTATCCATCCATCCATTTTCTACCGCTTATTCCCTTTTTGGGGTCGCGGGGGGCGCTGGCGCCTATCTCAGCTACAATCGGGCGGAAGGCGGGGTACACCCTGGACAAGTCGCCACCTCATCGCAGGGCCAACACAGATAGACAGACAACATTCACACTCACATTCACACACTAGGGCCAATTTTAATGTTGCCAATCAACCTATCCCCAGGTATAGCATGTTCTATATGTTATAGTTATTTGAATGACGCTTACCATAATATGTTAGGTTAACATAGCAGTTGGTTATTTATGCCTAATATAACGTACACTTATTCAGCCTGTTGTTCACTATTCTTTATTTATTTTAAATTGCCTTTCAAATGTCTATTCTTGGTGTTGGGTTTTATCAAATACATTTTCCCCAAAAATGCAACTTATACTCCAGTGCGACTTATATATGTTTTTTTCCTTCTTTATTATACATTTTCGGCAGGAGCGACTTATACTCCGAAAAATACGGTACTTCTTTTGGTCTATAAATGTTTTTATGGTAATGGGCCTTCGTATCTTTCAGATTGCTTTTACTCTCTGGGCCCTGAGATCCTCCGGCACTCATCTCCTATATATTCCCAAAGTCAGGACACAAAGTCATGGGATGGCATTTTCCCTGTTCTATGGAACAGCTTGCCGGTGGACCTCAGGGCTGCAGACAACGTTCATGTTTATAAGAGCAGGCTAAGACCCACCTTTTCGATTTGGCTTTTACCTGATATTCATTATTTTTTATTGATGTCATTTGTATTTTACTTTTTATCCTTTTAGTTATGCAAGATTTGATTTAGTTATATATATATTTTTTGGTTTTTAGTTTTTTCTATTAATCTTCATATGTCTTACTTGTATTTTATTATTTATCTCTACACATGGTTCTTACTGTTTTACGAGTTTTATCATTTTTATTTTTACAACATTTCTCAGATGAGCCATCTGCTTTAGGGGTTATTGGCCGTGCTTGTGGGGGCGCTTTTGTGTCAGCGTCCTGGTGGCCATAGTCTGATGACCTCATGGTCCTAGAGGGGCGGGGGTTGCCCACTTCTGAGGTCCTCTCCAAGGTTTCTCATAGTCAGCATTGTTACTGGCGTCCCACTGGATGTGAATTCTCCCTGCCCACTGGGTGTGAGTTTTCCTTGCCCTTTTGTGGGTTCTTCCGAGGATGTCGTAGTCGTAATGGTTTGTACAGTCCTTTGAGACATTTGTGATTTGGGGCTATATAAATAAACATTGATTGATTGATTGATTGATGGTGCAGATGTGATAGTGTTTACTCACATGTCTCCTCTGTACTCAGCCATATAGTTGCATATGTGTGTGTGTGTGTGTGTGTGTGCGTGTGTGTGTGTGTGTGTGTGTGTGTGTGTGTGTTAATGGTGGATATGAGTCAGCGGGGTATTGTTTTTAACTCTGTAAAGCACTTTGCATTGCATTTCTTTTATGTATGAAAAGCGCTTTATAAATAAAGCTTGATTTGATTTGAAAAGATTGAGTCACGTTCCTGCTTGGTTCCAACATGCAGCGTGTTTATCAGCGTCCATCACAACATAAGTCCTTTACGTGTCTAAAAGGGGACATCAGCTGACTGGTTGTTCTCAGCAGTGAGTGTTATAACTAAAAGAAACACAGAGATGTTGTCACAGAGTCTAAAGCTGCATTGTGAACGCTTGAATGAACAAGGATTAGAATTTTTGCGTTGCGCCATTTTGCCTGCAGCTAAGGCTTGTTTGACTCTTAATGAGATGTAATTAGTGTGGCGAGTGAACAAGACATGACAATGATATCAAAATGATCTCTGGCCAGAGCTGCAAAAAAGGAGTGAAAGTGGAAAGACATTAGCCAGGAAGGAAATACGCAACACAAGAGGTAAAAAGCCCCACTGTTGATGCTTTGCTTGTCCACACAAACATTCTCAATGCTTCCACAAATACTTCAAACCTGTTTTCCATTTCTTTCAAAGACTTCGTATGTTTAACTACACTAACTTGTGTACACAGTCTAACAAGGCAACTTCCTCCAAGTCAACCTGTTGTGTTGCTCAATTTCTCATCAGCCACTTTCACATTTCCTGTCAATCCGGCGCTTTTCCCTCTTTTTGAATTTTTTTATAAAAATTGGATGACTTATGGCTTGGCGATATGGACCAAAACTCATATCCGAATATATTTTGGCGACCCATTAGTTAAAAAAGTTTGTTGATATTTTTAAACTGTCAGAAGCACGCAACAAAAGTTTACAAAACACAGTTTTACAGTTAAAACATGAGCTCAGTATTGTTATCGGCCGATCTCATGGATGAACAGTATCGGTATGGTCAGCATAAACATTCTTACTCTATACTTCATTGCCAGTGGTCTGATATTTATTTTTAAAAAGTAACTACAGTTACTTGTTACTTTACCAGAAAAGTAACTAAATTACTTTTTATTAAACGTAATTACAAAGGAAATTAATTCATACGTTACTTCAAATAAACTTCAAATATCTTGCAGTTGAGCGACGTGAGAGCAGTGTATGCTTTGAAAAGGCGGCGCCTGTTGCCGACTTACGTATGACCTCATCCAGGAGCTGCGTTTGTTAGCTTTAACAATTAGCACTGCATCTGTTTGAATCTTTTTACCGGATTGTGTTACCTCTGGTTAATAAAGAGCCTGAAAGTGCTTCGCCGGCTGTCATATCTCCTTGTCAACAAACGGTGTATTGTTTGGATGGCGAGTTTGTCACTTCAGACATTGATTTGAGGTTCATTATTTCTATCGTGTGCGTATGTTATTTGATATCAAGTTCATTTTAGTGCGCTGCTGCTTGTTGCTTTCACCAGTAAAAAATATTTCCTGCATTGAACTTGCTGCATTTATGACGCTGTCTTGTTATTGACGTTAAAGGCCTACTGAAAGCCACTACTACCCACCACGCAGTCTGATAGTTTATATATCAATGATGAAATAGTAACATTGCAACACATGCCAATACAGCCTTTTTAGTTTACTAAATTGCAATTTTAAATTTCGCGCGAAGTATCCTGTTCAAAACGTTGGTATGATGACGCGTGCGTGACGTCTCGGGTTGTAGCGGACATTTTTTTCCAGCCTGATCCAAGCTATAAGTAGTCTGCTTTATTCGCATAATTACACAGTATTCTGGACATCTGTGTTGCTGAAACTTTTGCAATTTGTTCAATTAATAATGGAGACATCAAAGAAGAAAGATGTAGGTGGGAAGCGGTGTATTGCAGCTGCCTTCAGCAACACAAACACAGCCGGTGTTTCCTTGTTTACATTCCCAAAGGTGAAGCTTTACTATGGAACAGAGCGGTCAAGCGAACATGGTTTCCGATCACATGTGAACCGGCAGTTTTCGGTGAGAAAATTGTGGTAATAAGTCAGGTTTTAAGGTAGACATGAGCGGAGCTTGCGTCGTTCTTCCTGCAGCTGTCAAAGAGGGCGTGGCTTCCCTCAGAGACACTGGCGGTCACCACACCTGTGGCCACACCCCTCCGACTTTCAGGTACCATATAATCTCACTAAAACACTAGTAAAACAATAAGCAGATAAGGGATTTTCCAGAATTATCCAAGTAAATGTGTCTAATAACATCTGAATCGCTCCCACTGCCCTCGCCTTTTTTTTTTCTCTAGTCCTTCAGTCTCACTATCCTCATCCACAAATCTTTTACCCTTGCTCAAATTAATGGGGAAATTGTCGCTTTCTCGGTCCGAATCGCTCTCGCTGCTGGTGTCCATGATTGTAAACAATGTGAGGAGCTCTACAACCGGTGACGTCACGCACACAACATCTGCTACTTCCGGTACAGGCAAGGCTTTTTTATGATTGTAAACAATGTGAGGAGCTCTACAACCGGTGACGTCACGCACACAACATCTGCTACTTCCGGTACAGGCAAGGCTTTTTTATTAGCGACCAAAAGTTGCGAACTTTATCGTCGATGTTCTCTACTAAACCCTTAAAGAAAAAATATGGCAATATTGCAAAATGATCAAGTATGACACAGAATGGACCTGCTATCCCCGTTTAAATAAGAAAATCTCATTTCAGAGGCCTTAAAAGTAGTGTACAGCAAGCTATCGCTAACGGCTTTGCATCGTACCTAAAAGTAATTAATTGGATTACCTTTTACCAGTAAAAGTAGGAACCGTGTTCATTGGAACTGCACAGTGAATGTATCATCACCACCCTTTACTGCAGAGTACTTACACAGACTTCAGAATATCACTACTGTATATTTGTTTTGGGAAATGCATGTCAAAAAGATCTATGAAGGCTTTAAGCTAGTGTTCATAAAGGGTGGTAGCAATTTCTCAACTTATTGCTTCTGGAACACAACCTGCATGGTGGGAAACAAACTGCAGTAGAGTAGTTTGTTTGTTCCGATGAAAAGAAAGATGGCGTACCCCGCTGTGGATGAACTTCTCTCCCAGCAAGCTGCTCATCACGTTGGTGCTGAAGTCAACAATGTTCTGGATCTGCCTGAAGGCCTGCTCTGTCGTCTGCAGCACACAAACACATCAGCATACTGTTCATTAGCAGTTTAGCATCGCATGCTAACAAGCACGAGCAGTACTCTCTATAGTTACATTTCCCCTTAACAATTTCAATCATGGTTCAGAAGGAAGATGCAGGTGCACATTTTCTTTTTTTACATTTTAATTTTGAATTAGGTCCAAACGACAGATCGACCGATATTTGGCATTTTGACTTTACTGGCCTCTTTTTATCAGACTTATTGTTTTTGTTTTTACAACTACAACATAACTACATCAGCATATACAATAAATACACACAAGAAAACACATATTAAGAATAAGTAGTACTAAGTTATGTTTGAAAAATGACAACAACAATAATAAACACTGTTAAATGTGTAACTGGACATTAATATTTTGTACAAGCAAAAATGTTGACACACTAGTTATGCAATTTTTTTTTATATTATTCTATTCTTAAATGGAGGAAAAAAACATGCAAGAAAAAAGTACAAAAAAAATGGTATGTAATGAGAACAACCGGAAATGTTTTAACTAACAATTAATAAAAATATTGAATTACTTTTTGATATGTGTTTATAATACAACATACACATAATAAACCCCACTGTCTTGAATTTCCAATAATTTCTACAACTATATTTTTTGTGATAGAGTGATTGGAGCACATACAAAAAACATTCATGAAGTTTGGTTCTTTTATGAATTTATTATGGCTCTACTGAAAATGTGAGCAAATCTGCTGGGTCAAAAGTATACATACAGCAATGTTAATAT
Source organism: Nerophis ophidion (assembly GCF_033978795.1). Lineage (NCBI taxonomy): Eukaryota > Metazoa > Chordata > Actinopteri > Syngnathiformes > Syngnathidae > Nerophis > Nerophis ophidion. The sequence continues at coordinate 74,487,191 of NC_084612.1, forward strand.
TTGCTTACATGTCCTTTGGCAAGTTTCACTGCACTTTTGGTAGCCATCCATGAGCTTCTAGTTGAATTTTTGACCACTCCTCTTGACAAAATTGGTGCAGTTCAGCTAAATCTATGGGTTTTCGAACATGGACTTGTTTCTTCAGCATTGTCCACACGTTTATAGGACTTTGAGAAGGCCATTCTAAAACCTTCATTCTAGCCTGATTTAGCCATTCCTTTACCACTTTTGACGTGTGTTTGGGGTCATTGTCCTGTTGGAACACCCAACTGTGCCCAAGACCCAACCTCCGGGCTGATGGTTTTAGGTTGTCCTGAAGAATTTGGAGGTAATCCTCCTTTTTCATTGTCCCATTTACTCTCTGTAAAACACCAGTTCCATTGGCAGCAAAACAGGCCGAGAGCATAATACTACCACCACCATGCTTGACGGTAGGGATGGTGTTCCTGGGATTAAAGTTCCACCTTTTGTCCTCCAAACATATTGCTGGGTATTGTGGCCAAACAGCTACATTTTTGTTTCATTCCAATTTTCCTTACTGTTCTTCCATGAATCTGCATGGTGGTAGTTTATAACTATAACATAACAAACAAGTCAAAGAAAAACATGCTTTATGTTTAATCCATAGACATTATTTTTCAATATTAGATCTGTCACACAGACCATAAATACATAGCATACATACATAGATAGACCATAGCACAAAATCTGACCACAAAACTTTCCTCCAGAAGGTCTTATCTCTGTCCATGTGGTGTCAGATGAAACAAAAGTTCAAGCAGAAGCTTGTGGATGGCTACCAAAAGCGCCTTATTGCAGTGAAACTTGCCAAGGGACATGTAAGCAAATATTAACATTAGGGATGCACCAATTAATCGGTAATCGAATATATTCGGCCGAATATGCCAAAAAAAGCCACATTCGGCCTTCGGTGGAATGAGTTAAGAACAAGGCCGAATAGTGGCGTGTGACGCAATTTTTTGACGCGGTGACGCAATCAACCAACGTGCAGTGACGTTGGGATATGTTGTGTACCTGTATAAGTGTATGAGGTTACAAGCACACACTTATTGAGATTTAGTGGGGCCTCTGTTTACATTATTAGCCTGTTGTGTAGGCTACCTGTATAAGTGTATGAGGTTACAAGCACACACTTAATTGAGATTTACTTGAGCCTTCTGTTTACATTATTAGCATATCTACTGTGGCTAAGCAGACTTTTGCCAAAAGGACAATAATTCATTTGTTGTGGGTTTATCCACTTTAATGCACTTTATTTTTTTTGGAATGCATGTTTTGTTTGAAGGCCTAATATAAATGAAAAACCTTGTGCTTTTTTTGAAAAGCAAAGGCTACTGGAATATTAAAAAAATGTCAATATTCAATAAAAAATTACTTTATTTGAAAAACATGTCTAAATATTTATTCTAGGCTATTTATGCAATATTTAAAAAATTGTGAAAAACTGCATTCATTATTCGGTATTCGGCCAAGCTTTTAAATTTTATTCGGCTTCGGCCACAAATTTTCATTTCGGTGCATCCTTAATTAACATAGCTGTATGTATACTTTTGACCTAGCAGATTTGCTCATATTTTCAGTAGACCTATAATAAATATGTTATCCAATCACTCTACCACAAAAAAATAAGAGTTGTAGAAATGATTGGAAACTCAAGACAGCCATGACATTACGTTCTTTACAAGTGTATGTAAACTTTTGACAACGACTGTATGAATATCGATTACTGCCCTCCCTGACTGTTACAAATCGGCCTGGTAAAAAAACCTTATCGGTCGATCTGAACAAGTCAAAACTGACAGACAAAGCAAGAAGAGCAGGTAATGCGTTGATCAGGGCGTGCACACCCCGAAACAGCATGTCCTGTCATGTAAGCTGTTGTCTCCGAGGAAGTGTCCCACGGAAACTCATATTTACCTGCGGGGGGTTTTCAGAGTCCTCAGCCGGATATTTGAGCAGACGCAGGACTTTGGAGAGCTGTGAGGACGACATTAGCACAACATCAGACGTCACTTCCTGCGTCATTGAAGCAATAAAACTAGAATAAGGTATTAAAGGCCTACTGAAAGCCACTACTAGCCACCACGCAGTCTGATAGTTTATATATAAATGATGAAATATTAACATTGCAACACATGCCAATACGGACTTTTTAGTTTACTAAATTGCAATTTTAAATTTCTCGGGAGTTTCGTCTTGAAAACGTTGTGTAATGATGCCGTGTACGCAAGACGTCACAGGTTTTTAGGAAGTATGAGCGCTGCACACACACACAGCTAAAAGTCGTCTGTTTTAACGCCATAATTACACAGTTTTTGAGATTTGCGTTGCTGAATCATTTGCAATTTATTCAATTAACATTGGAGAAGTCACAGTAGAAAGATGGAGTTGGGAAGCTTTAGCCTTTAGCCACACAAACACATGGTGATTCCTTGTTTAAAATTCCTAGAGGTGAAACTTTACTATGGATCAAAGTGCGGTCAAGCGAACATGGATCACGACGGAATGTCAACCAGCAGGTTTCGGTGAGAAAATGGTGGTTAAAAAGTCGCTTCTTACCGGAGAAAAGCTGAGCTTGTGCCGTCCATAGCTGCCGTCGACTCCCCTGAGACATTGCACGTCAACACACCCGTGGAGACACACCTCCGACTATCAGGTAATATTAAACTCACTAAAACACTAGCAACACAATAGAAAGATAAGGGATTTCCCAGAATGATCCTAGTAAATGTGTTTAACAACATCAGAATCCGTCCCAATGCAATCGCGTTTTTTTTTTTTCTAGTCTGTCGCTATCAATATCCTCAAACACGAATCTTTCATCCTCGCTCAAATTAAAGGGGAAATTGTCGTTTTCTCGGTCCGAATAGCACTTTTTTTTGGAGGCTCCCATTAAAATCAATGTGAATATGTGAGGAGCCCCCACACTTGTGATGTCATCGTCTGCGACTTCCGGTAGAGGCAGGGCTTTTCTCTTAACACCGAAAGTTGCGAACTTTATCGTGGATGTTCTCTACTAAATCCTTTCAGCAAAAATATGGCAATATCGCGAAATGATCAAGTACGACACATAGAATGGACCTGCTATCCCCGTTTAAATAAGAACATCTCATTTCAGTAGGCCTTTAAGGCTATGTCTACACTGAGCCGGATAACCCCTGTAAGGAATAATTATTTAGCCTAAGCCCCGTTTCAGCCACACTAAACCATTGTTTAAGGTTCCCCTCCCTGGATAAAATTTTACACGGGTAAGTGCGCCGTGTATTTCTTGAATCTCCGGCTCATAGCTCAGTTTACAAACTGAGTTCGGAGAGGAAGTGACGCCAGAAAGGCCGCGCCACAGCCAGCTTCATAATAAAGCGGTTTTGTAACCACTGGAAAAATGGAGGCGAGTCATCCAGACATGCCCATGTTTCTCCTTCTACATGTACATGCTTGTGGAAATCACACATGGATATCTTAAGACAGGGGTAGGGAACCTATGGCTCTAGAGCCAGATGTGGCTCTTTTGATGACTGCATCTGGCTCTCTGATAAATCTGAGCTGACATTGCTTAACACGATAATAATGAATAATTCCACTTGTAATCATAGTGTTAAACATAACATTCAAAATACAAAACATTCTCATGTATTTTTATGTTCAAGAAGTTGCGTTAATGGTAAGAAGTAATTTATTTATTATTGGTTCTTGTTGGGCTTGCCCTCCTGGGGGTTTTTCAGACCACCAAGCACCGACATGAGAGCCTGTTTTAGGGTTTAAAAATTGTTTTGTTTTTTTCAATTAGTCTCTGTTGCTTTCCAGCAATTGTCTTTCTCTTTCGTCATCACTCGCCCTCTGGCTCCAGCCCCAACCCTGTGTCTCCTCCTGGCTGCTGCTTATAACAGAGCGCCAGGTGATTAGATAACAAAGCCCAGGTGGGCCATCCACGCACCCGTCGCTGATTTCGAGGCTGGTCCTGGCAACATCCTGCTTTGCTGCAGGCCACGCCCCCTCCACAGTTAGCTTCAAAATAACAATGTTATTACAAGGAATAAAAGACCTATTTTACTCTGGAAATGTTGGTCTTACTTAAAAATGCACGCGTTTAGTTGTGTTCAGTGTTAAAAAAAATGTTATATGGCTCTTAGGGAAATACATTTTAAAATATTTGGCTTTTTGGCTCTCTCAGCCAAAAAGGTTCCCGACCCCTGCCTTAAGAGAAAGCCATTGCAGCTATTAACTGAGTGAGTCATACCAAAGACAATAAAAATGGGAGCCATTACCTCCCTGCTTGGCACGCAGCGTCAAGGGTTGGAATTGGGGGTTAAATCACCAAAAATGATTCCTGGGCGCGGCCACCGCTGCTGCCCACTGCTCCCCTCACCTCCCAGGGGGTGATCAAGGGTGATGGGTCAAATGCAGAAAATAATTTTGCCACACCGAATGTGTTTGTGACAATCATTGGTACTTTAACTTTAGGTTTCGGTTCGGTGGGTGGTTGGGGGCGTGGTTAAGAGGGGAGGAGTATATTTACAGCAGTTGTGTGCACAGTTGTTCACTGCACTCTCTAAAAGCCGTAGATTTTGTCACATATGCATGATTGATTGATTGATTGAAACTTTTATTAGTAGATTGCACAGTTCAGTACATATTCCGTACAATTGACCACTAAATGGTAACACCCCAATAAGTTTTTCAACTTGTTTAAGTCGGGGTCCACGTTAATCAATTCATGGTACAAATATATACTATTAGCATAACACAGTCATCACGCAAGTTAATCATCATAGTATATACATTGAATTATTTACAATACGGGGGGTGGGATGAGGAGCTTTGGTTGATATCAGTACTTCAGTCATCAACAATTGCATCAACCGAGAAATGGACATTGAAACAGCGAAGGTCTTACTTGGTAGGATATGTAAACAGAGTAGAGAACATAGTGTGTTTAGATAGCATAAGAACAAGTATATACATTAGAAATACATTCGATTAATTACATTAGGTCAATCCGGGGAGATAGGATGTGAATGGAGGAGGGTGTTAGTAAAGGGTTGAAGTTGCTTGGAGGTGTTGTGGTGCATGTACAGTAGATGGCGGTATTGTCCTGTTTAAGAGTGTCACAACATTGCTGTTTACGGAAGACAAACTGCTTTACATAAGGCTGAAGCTTAGAGGTGCCAGAGATTTCGCTGCTGCTGCTCCCAAGCTCTGGAACGACCTACCTCTGAGTTTTAGACAAGCCTCCTCTCTGCCTGTTTTTAAATCTCTCTTAAAAACATACTTTTATTCCTTGGCTTTTAACACTGACTGATATCCATCCTGCAACGGTGCCTAATTATACACCTGCTGTGAACCTGTTTTTATGTTTTAATTATTTATTTTTTATCATCAATCAATCAATGTTTATTTATATAGCCCTAAATCACAAATGTCTCAAAGGACTGTACAAACCATTACGACTACGACATCCTCGGAAGAACCCACAAAAGGGCAAGGAAAACTCACACTCAGTGGGCAGGGAGAATTCACATCCAGTGGGACGCCAGTGACAATGCTGACTATGAGAAACCTTGGAGAGGACCTCAGATGTGGGCAACCCCCCCCCCCCCTTTAGGGGACCGAAAGCAATGGATGTCGAGCGGGTCTAACATGATACTGTGAAAGTTCAATCCATAGTGGCTTCATGTTCTGTTTGTGTTGTGTTGTTTGCTCGGTTCTCGTATTATCTTTTAACCTGCCCATTGTACAGCACTTTGGCTACCCCTGTGGTCAATTTTAAATGTGCTTTATAAAAAAAGTTCATTTGATTGCTGTTTACGGCAGACGAACTGCTTTACGGTAGACAAAAACGTGACTGCTGTTGTTGTGTGTTGTTACCGCGCTGGGAGGACGTTAATGAAACTGCCTAACAATAAACCTACATAAGAAACCAAGAACTCGCCCTCGATCATTCAAGGCTGTTTACATTGTGGGAAAGCGGACGTGAAAACAGGCTGCGCTCACTCAGGTCCGCATGGAGCTGGAGGGGACGTGGCCTCCAGCTTCTCCTGAATTTCGGGAGAAAATTTGTTCTGGGATGTTTTCGGGAGCGGCGCTTAATTTCGGGAGTCTCCCGGAAAATCCGGGAGGGTTGGCAAGTATGTTCATCATCATCATCCTGACACCTGTTTCTAAAATGTTGACCCTCTCCTGCTGAAGTTGCAGGATTGCAGCAAACGTGTACTATTGCTCTATCGGCGTGGAATTGTCACAACACTGCTGATGTCATCACTTGTTGCTCAACAACATCGTCGTGCTCGGGCCGGTCCCAGGCGGGAATGAGCGTGTGTGTCCGTGAACGCACCACTCTGCTCGGCTCTCCACCGGCTGACACCCGGCGATTAAGTGTTGGTGAGAAGACTCTGTTTGGTGTTTGAATTGTCTCTCCATTGATGAAACTAACTCAACATGGCCGCGCTTTTTAAAGCCCACGACTACATAAGAATGTTGTTGAAAGACATTAACGGACATTTTCCACTCTTTGATGAAAAGTGTCAAGCTAACATTGGGCGTCCAGCGTTAGCCCAACTTGTTAGCCTCGCCGACTCACCTGGACGTGGGAGACCACCAGGCTCTTGTTGCCCTCCCCGTGGTACCGCCAGTCGTTCTCGTCCATCTTGTCCACTTCCATCGCGGCCAAGGTGGCCTGCCGTCGGCGGACAAAGACTTAACACGCCGCCCGGGGACAAGTCCTCCAACTAGTTGGTCTGGTAGCAGCCAATTCAGACCTCCTTGCACCACCCGGCTGACTAGTGTACACTGAGGCAAACGTACTTCCGGCTAGGATTTCAAAGTAAAGTCTGACCTTATTTTGAACATTAAAATGTTTAGTTTGACTCATTCTGGAAGTATGATACCGAACAAAGATGTTTAATACCGGAATAATACCTACTTAAATCAACAAAATGTTACTTTGTCGGTTAATTCACATGAAAGACAGCCTTTTATGTAAACGAGTTCCGGTCTGACGCAGATTAACTTTGTACATTGACGTTTCATCTTGATTGACAGTCACATCAACAAATCCCCGTCCACATTGTACCCGGATGCTAGGCCCACTTGTCTCTGATTGGTCAGAAAGTTGTTTATGGACGGATCTGCCGAGTTATTGGACAGCATGGCTGATGACGTCAGAAGCGGAAACATCGAGTTGATCATATGACTTATGAGTCATCTTTGCGCCGCTTTCAAGTGACTAGTAAATGACTAAATTACTGAAAAACGTAAATATTGTTCTGTTTTTTCCCATTATGTACAATCTATGTACTAAATTTACGTTTTATGTTTTCCTGTTTCTTCTAGTTAGGACAAATTAATCCTACTTGCCAACTTTGAGACCTCCGATTTCGGGAGGTGGGGGTTGAGGGGGACGGGGGGCGTGGTTAAGAGTAAAGTATTTCATATATATATATATATATATATATATATATATATATATATATATATATATATATGTATGTATATATATTTATAGAAGAAATACTTGACTTTCAGTGAATTCTAGCTATATATATATTTTTTAAATTATATATATATATATATATATATACATATAAATATAAAATAAAATAAATACTTGAATTTCAGTGTTAATTTATACACACATACACACACATAACACTCATCTAATCATTGTTGAGTTAAGGGTTGAATTGTCCATCCTTGTTCTATTCTCTGTCACTATTTTTCTAACCACATGCATGTACAGTAGATGGCAGTATTGTCCTGAGTCACAACATTGCTGTTTACAGCTGACAAACCGCTTTATGGTAGACGAAAACGTGACTGCTGTTGTTGTGTGTTGGTACCGCACTGGGAGGACGTTGATGAAACTGCCTAACAATAAACCCACATAAGAAACCAAGAACTCGCCCTCGATCATTCTACAGTTTTAACGTAATTGGGCAGACACGCTGTTTATATTGTGGGAAAGCGGACGTGAAAACAGGTTGTCCTCACTCAGGTCCGCATGGAGCTGGAGGGGGTGTGGCCTCCAGCTCCACCTGAATTTCGGGAGATTTTCGAGAGAAAATTTGTCCCGGGAGGTTTTCGGGACAGGCGCTGAATTTCGTGAGTCTCCCGGTAAATCCGGGAAGGTTGGCAAGTATGAAATTAATGCAAATTGTAAAACTGTCACAAACAGGTTATCACTTATGAATCAAAATGTTTTAATGTATAAAAAAAGCACAAAGTACACAACCAAGTACTAGAAGTTCTATACATGAGAAAGCAGGCCAGTGTCAGTGGGCTGAGCTGGGAAACGTTCCCTCGTGAAGCCCGGCTGTGGGTGAGAGTGGAAAGAGCGCACCCACCCAACAAAGTCTGTACGTGACAGCCGGTCTTTACGTGTCTTTGTCACGGCCTGTGACCCGGCGGTTCAGTCCATCCCCCCGATGTCGTGCTGCTTGTACGCCTGCGTCACCAGGGTCCCTGCGGAGGAGCAGGTGATGTCATGCATGCGCACTGGCAACAATTAGCACCAAAGTAAACATACCATCATTCAAAATGTGTATTGCTTAAAAAAAATTCTAGGCAAATAATAATGTGTTTGTATGATTTAGTTAGTCTCCTAATAGACAGAAAGTGAGCAGCGGAACTTCAGGTCACCAAACAAGGTCAAAGGCGCAAGGCGGGAGTGGGAGCAGGAGGGTCAAAGGCCAAGCAGGAAGTAGACGTACGCTCGCCAAATACTTGCACCAACCCACCGTCGGCCCCTGTGACGCCAATCTGCCACTTTACTCAAGTGAGATCTTTTAAGTCGTGAAGCCACAGTCTGGACATTATACACCAAACTTTTCCCACGGAGGGCCACAGTCTGACAAAACAAAGGACGTGGGGGGAGGGGGACTTTTGGTCGTTTTCACCTTAAAAAAAACAGTATTTTTTTTTAAAGACCTAGAAAAAGGCAACTTTGGTAGAAATTTCACATGAATGCAGAAGAGACTGAGCCAAACTAAAATACCAACAGTTAGCATGCTGGATGCAGTTATGCACTATTTTCTTTTTTATATTTTCCTATCTTACATGGGGAAAACAACATTAAACATGTAAGAAAAAAGTACCAAAATATTGGTATGTAATAAGAATAACCTGAAATGTTCTAACTCAGGGGTCACCAGCGCGGTGCCCGCGGGCACCAGGTCGCCCGTATGGACCAGATGAGTCGCCCACTGGCCTGTTCTAAAAATAGCTCAGATAGCAGCACTTACCAGTGAGCTGCCTCTATTTTTTAAATTGTATTTATTTACCGGTACTAACAAGCTGGTCTCGCTTTGTTTGACATTTTTAATTCTAATAGGGACAAAACTCAAATAGAATTTGAAAATCCAAGAAAATATTTTAACGACTTGGTCTTCAATTCATTTATTTTTTTACTTTGCTTCTTATAACTTTCAGAAAGACAATTTCAGAGAAAAAATACAACCCTAAAAATAATTTTTAAACACATATACCTTTTTAACTTTTAAATTCCTTCCTCTTCTTTCCTGACAATGTAAATGAATGTTCAAGTAAATATGTTTTTTTTATTGTAAAGAATAATAAATACATTTTAATTTAATTCTTCATTTTAGCTTCTGTTTTTTTGACGAAGAATATTTGTGAAATATTTCTTCAAATTTATGTTTGAAATTAAAAAACATTACAGTGGCAAATCTAGAAAATCTGTAGAATCAAATTTAAATTTTATATCAAAGTCTTTTGACTTTCTTTTACATTTTTTGTTCTGGAAAATGTAGGAGAAATAATGATTTGTCTTTGTTAGAAATATAGCTTGGTCCAATTTGTTATATATTCTAACAAAGTGCAGATTGGATTTTAACCTATTTAAAACATGTCATCAAAAATATATATTTATTGTGAGAAATCATTAAGATGATCAGTGTTTCCACAAAGATAAACATCATTAATCATTAATAACAACATAGAGTCAAAGGTAAATTGAGCATATTGGCTATTTCTGGCAATTTATTTAAGTGTGTATCAAACTGGTAGCCCTTCGCATTAATCAGTACCCAAGAAGTAGCTCTTGGTTTCAAAAAGGTTGGTGACCCCTGTTCTAACTAATAATTAATAGTAATATTAAATTAGTTTTTGATATGTTAAAGTTAAAGTACCAATGATTGTCACACAAACATGAAGTGTTGCAAAATTATTCTCTGTATTTGACCTATCACTCTTGTTCACCCCCTGGGAGGTGAGGGGAGCAGTGAGCAGCAGCGGTGGCCGCGCCTGGGAATCATTTTTGGTGATTTAACCACCAATTCCCACCCTTGATGCTGAGTGCCAAGCAGGGAGGTAATGGCTCCCATTTTTATAGTCTTTGGTATGATTCGGCCAGGGTTTGAAATCCCAACCGACCGATCTCAGGGAGGACACTCGGACCACTAGGCCACTGAGTAGGTCAATACCGTCAAGTAATGAAAAAAATGAGCTAAAAAAGCTAGCATGCTAACAGTACAATGCAAACAACAACATGCTTACAGTTAGCATGAGTGAAATACCAAAATATGACACCAGCATGCTGAACTGTTAACTCTAGCATGGGTTAAGTAACAAAATATTTTACTCGGATACGTACTTCAAAAAAAGTGTTTAAAATGCTAGCCTGCTAACATTAGCATACATCAAGTATCAAAATATGAAAGAAAAAAAAGCTATTATACTAAGAGGTATCATTCAATAACAATATTTGACAGTGAGATGTATACCAGCAAAATTAGCACAAAAAATTTTTGATTGCATGCTAATATTAAAATGCTAACAATTAGCTCCAGGCTGCATATGGCCCACATGCTGCCCCTTGGACACTGCTGCTGTATACCAACACAAGAGCTTTTTTTAAAAATGTGCCTTTACAAATAAGTAGGAGTTCTAATGCTCACTTTTGTTGAGCATGGTCAAGCAGGAAGTGGTGAAGTGAGATACCACTCATTTTCTTTCCGACACGATAGCGAGTAAAATTCCGGCTTGCATCGGAGATACTGATCCGATACTTTGTGCAAATATACCTAATGGGTCTGCTAAAATTTAAAGTTGTGTTTTTAAATAATAACACACAAAAACAACAGTAAAAATGTTTAAAAAAAAAGAGCAAAAAATCACAATGTAATTAAGAAAAATTTAACATTTTAAACTAATAATTATTAATATACTTGGTCATCTATATTTTGTCTTTAAATATATATAAAATCTGTTTTACCATAAAAAAAACAAGTTTGGTTAATTAAAACGCTAAATACTAACTGTTTAAGTAATCCGTTTGAAAAAAATACAATAATAAACCCTGTTAAATATATAACTGAACATTACTATTTTCATACAGGCAGAATTTTTGACACAGATTATGCAGTAACGCAATCACATCATTATTATTGTTATTCTATTCCAAAATGGAGAGAAAGAAATGTGAAAGGTAAAAAAAAAAATGTAAATAAGAAAAAAAAAGTACAAAAGAATCACTATGTAACGAGAAAAACCTCAAATCTTCTGATTAATACCTAGTCAGCTATAATACAAAGCCGACACAATATCTGCTTTTGAAATAAAAACAATATCTGTATGGCCTCCATATACTTTGACTTCTTAGTATACTGCTTCCACAGTGGAGTGTTTCAAGTCTCGTCTTAAGACCCACTTTTATTCTTTGGCTTTTAACACTACGTGAGTTGTGTGGTCCTCTGTTGTCCTGTGTTTTTTATACACTTTGATTTCTATTTTACTGTTTTAATTGATTTTACACTTTAACATTGTTTTTAATCATATTTGTTTTTATATAGTTTTTTTTTTATATTGGTTTTATATTTATTTATGTTTTGTTTTTATTCAGTCATTGGTGGAGCATAATATTGTTTTTTTTAATATTGTTTTTAACATGGCTGTGCAGCACTTTGGAAACGTTATTGTTGTTTAAATGTGCTATATAAATAAAGTGGATTGGATTGGAGCCCTCGGTGGAAAAAGTTTGGACACCCCTGAACTAAAGCATGGCTATTACGATTTGAAAATCAGTATATATATATATATATATATATATATATATATATATATGTATATATATATACATATATATATATATATACATATGGATGGTTCCAGTGACTTGGATCAAATGTTGGCATTTTTATTTGATGCACTGCCATCAGCATAGACTTGGTGGGAGTTTTATGCAAAAAATTGACTAAACAAAACATGGCCACGTATTCTTCCACTGTGCGTATATAAATAGTATTAATTTTGTACATTATCAATAATATTTAGGAGTGCAACATGTAAAGGCTTCCTGTTGGTGATGTGCGGATCGATACTGAGTATATATATATATATATATATATATAATATATATATATATATATATATAAATGATAAATAAATAAATGGGTTGTACTTGTATAGCGCTTTTCTACCTTCAAGGTACTCAAAGCGCTTTGACACTACTTCCACATTTACCCATTCACACACACATTCACACACTGATGGAGGGAGCTGCCATGCAAGGCGCTAACCAGCACCCATCAGGAGCAAGGGTGAAGTGTCTTGCTCAGGACACAACGGACATGACAAGGTTGGTTCTATATATATATATATATATATATATATATATATATATATATATATATATATATATATATATATATATATATATATATATATATATATATATATCTCAGTATCGATCCGCACATTACCAGCAGAAAGCCTTTACATGTTGCACTCCTAAATATTATTGATAATGTACAAAAATAATACTATTTATACACGCACAGTGGAAGAATACGTGGCCGTGTTTGGTTTAGTTATTTTTTTGCATATAACTCCCACCAAGTCTATTCTGATGGCAGTGCATAAAAGAAAATGCCAAATAAAAAAGCCAACATTTGATCTAAGCCACTGGAAGCATCCAAAAGAATAAAGATCTTGTTGAACTTGTAAAAAGAATAAATTAATCGTGATAATTAATCAGTGGCCTGACTTACAAGCCAGTAAGAGAAGTGATACAAAGATGTTTGTGATTACATGAGTCAGACTGTGGCTTCACAGCAGCTGCAGGTGCACATGCAAAATTTGTGGGCTCGTCTGGACCCCGGCGGCGGGTTGTGATTATTGGGAGGAAGCAGCACAGAGAGGGGCGGGGGTGCTTGGAGACAGGCTGAGCTGGTGTAGCAGGGCAGAAGGACCAGCAAAGCCCCCCCCACCCCCCCTCAGCAGCAGCAGCGTGGACAGAGGCACGCTTACCTGGCACCAGGCCCCCTTCTGCCCTGCCCTTCATCCCTCCTCCTCCTCCTCCTCCCGGGCCAGAGCTGCCCAGGACCTCCATGGTGAAGGAGGGCCGCTCGCCCCTGTAGGGCTTGGGCCTGAAGGCGAAGTCTTTGTCTTTACCTTTGGAGCCTTTGGGCCGGCCGGCTGCCTTCTTCTTAGACTTGCTATCCCCCTTCACTCCCAGCAGGGGGTGCACCTCTGAGGGGGGAATGACACACAGTCACAGCGGGGCAGAGACTTAGTGAGTCATCAGAGGCGGTGTGTGCCAAATGTGTCATGCACGGTTCTCACCGTCAACAGGCACCCCCTGCAGTTCAATGTTGGTAGTGCGGGCCTTCTTTTTGGCCGGGCCTCCTTCAGTAGAAGTTTGCCGCTGCTTTTTGTCGCCGCCAGCCTCCTCCGTAGCTCCGGCCTGTGCCTGGGTTTCGGGCGGCGGGCCGAAGGGGTTTTCTTCGGGGTCCTCCACCTCAGGGGCGATGGGCAGGTACAACAAAGCCTTGTAATCCTCCAGCTCCTCGTCACTGTCAGACATGAACAAGACCAAAGACTTCATTCAGCTTACATCATACTCGCAAACCCGCCCGGATTTTCCAGGACACTCCCGAAATTTAGCGCCGCTCCCGAAAACCTCCCAGGACAAATTTTCTCCCGAAAATCTCCCGAAATTCAGGCGGAGCTGGAGGCCACGCCCCCTCCAACTCCATGCAGACCTGAGTGAAGTGTCGACAGCCTGTTTTCACGTCCGCTTACCCTCAATATAAACAGCATGTCTGCCCAATGACGTTATAACTGTAGAATGATCGAGGGCGAGTTCTTGGTTTCTTATGTGGGTTTATTGTTAGGCAGTTTCATTAACGTCCTCCCGACAGCTGTCCGTTTTCAACTAGCGTAAAGCAGTTTGTCTGCCGTAAACAGCAATGTTGTGACACTCTTAAACAAGACAATACTGCCATCTACTGTACATGCATATGGTTAGAAAAACAAGGATGGACAATTCAACCCTTAACTCAACAATGAGTAGATGAGTGTTATGTGTGTGTAAATGTGTAAAGAAATAAACACTGAAATTCACATATTTCTTATGTATATATATATATATATATATATATATATATATATATATATATATAATAAAAAAAATATATATACAGCTACAATTCACTGAAAGTCAAATATTTCTTATATATATATATATATATATATATATATATATATATATATATGAAATACTTGACTTGGTGAATCTAGCTGTAAATATACTCCTCCCCTCTTAACTACGCCCCGCCCCACCCCCAACCACGCCCCCCGACCCAACAGCCTACCACGCCCCCCACCCCCCGAAATCGGAGGTCTCAAGGTTGGCAAGTATGGCTTATATGAACGTTGTAAACTGTAAATTGTCATGATCATTCAGGAACGAGGGGTGTGATTCGGTTTTTGGGGGTAACGTTTTGATTCAGGATCGATTCTTGATTCAAAATCAGTACTTTTTTTAATAACATTAGGTGCCAGTGATATAAGTACCGTGTTTTTCGGACAATCAGTCGCAGTTTTTTTTATAGTTTGGCCGGGGGTGCGACATATACTCAGGAGCGACTTATGTGTGAAATTATTAACACATTACCGTAAAATATCAAATAATATTATTTATATAATTCGCGGAAGAGACGAAGAAAATGTCAGCAATCGTCACACACACGTCAACCAATAAGAATTCGGCAGGTGAGGGTCATGGCAGAAGTGCATTGTGGGTCATGGAATACTAACTGCTATATGCTACTGCCGTAGCTATTAAAATGGATCATTTCATTGTTGGCGGTAATTTATAAAAACTGAGAAGGGCTGAACAAAAATGGCGTTGAAAAGGAAATCATGTACTGCTGATTACAAGCTGGACGTAGTGAAATATGCAGCAAAAAACGACAAGAGGAAGCGGCGCATACCTTTGGAGTTGGCAGAGTTGTTTAGAAGCGACATCGAGGAAGAAGATTTCATGAGATTTATGGATTAGGAGTGACAGATAGTTTGGTAAAGGTATAGCATGTTCTATATGTTATAGTTATTTGAATGACTCTTACCATAATATGTTAGGTTAACATAGCAGTTGGTTATTTATGCCTCATATAACGTACATTTATTCAGCCTGTTGTTCACTATTCTTTATTTATTTTAAATTGCCTTTCAAATGTCTATTCTTGGTGTTGGGTTTTATCAAAAAAATTTCCACCAAAAATGCGACTTATACTCCAGTGCGACGTATATGTTTTTTTCCTTCTTTATTATGCATATTCGGCAGGTGCGATGTATACTCCGGAGCGACTTATAATCCGAAAAATACGGTAACTACATTCCTCCATAAAATAAACAGGTGTGATGACTATTATTACCTAAAATATATTACCTAAAATAATACTGGTTTTGTTTAGTCAAATTCAACCCAAACATTTAATAAAGTCAAAAGTATGATATGATCAACTACATCAGGGGTCCCCAAACCTTTTGACTCGGGGGCCGCATGGGGTTAAAACAAATTGGCCGGGCTGTTTGCATGTATGTGCAGTACATATATGCCGTTATCGATGGGAAATGCTTTTTTGTAAAAAAAAAAAAAAAAAATGCTCATGAGCAGTTTTTTGTTGGTAAACTTTAAAGAGCCGTTTGTGGGGTCTCACACTGTTGGACCAAGGGCCAATAGTCTTCCTCACCTGCTGCAAAAAGCCACTATGGGGTCCACCGTGGTGACGTCCACTTCCTCGTCTTCTGCTGCGTCTGCACCTGCAAAAGATGCGGGTTGAGTCTGAGTTTGTTTAATGCGAGGCCACATCCTAGTTGTGTTTGGCGCCAGAGGGCCACTTTTAACAGTGAACACTATTATTACACAATTTCTTTATGCATTTTATTACTACATTATTTTTGAACTAAAATGTAAAAAAAATATATGGTAAATTGGAATAATTTAACCTCAAAATGTAGTGTATATTTCTGTAGTACTGCTGTTTTAATGTTAAAAAAAAAGGCAACTCCGTTGCTAGAATTTTACTGTAAAATTTAGATTTGTTTTTTTTCACTTTAAATTAAAAAAAAATGCATTTTTACAGTAAAATTTTGGCACCTGAGCTGCCAGTTTGTTTTTTTTAATCATAAATCAACAACTGTAGATTTCTCAGTGTATTACTGTAAATGTCAAAACGGCACCGCCGTTTATTACAGTAAAAAAAAGTACTGTTTTTTTTTTATTTTGAGAAAAAGGCTGTAAAAATCACAGTAAATTTCACAATTTTACCATTGAATCTATGGCTACTTTCACATTGCACAAATTAATGGATAACTTGCTTTGAAATCATTATTATTAGTATTTATTTCAATTTAAAAAAATGGTTTGAATGTTTGATAAAAGATGTTTGTATAATTAGACATTATTTAAGTTAGCAAAATTTGCGATTGCATGGAGTACACATTTTTTTTCTGCCAAAATAGAAAGAAATAATACATGTTGTAAAATAAGTTACAGTACTTTATTGATACATATTATATCCAGGATTTTGAGGGCCAAATTAAATAAAGTGGTGGACCACATCTGGCTCTCGGGCCTTGGGTTTGACACCTGTGGTTTAATGGATAGGATGCAGGCAAATGTGAGGCAAGAGCTGCTTCAATAAAATTGTAGCGTCCCGGAAGAGTTAGTGCAGCAAGGGGTTCTGGGTATTTGTTCTGTTGTGTTTATGTTGTGTTACGGTGCGGATGTTCTCCCGAAATCTGTTTGTCATTCTTGTTTGGTGTGGGTTCACAGTGTGGCGCATATTTGTAACAGTGTTTAAGTAGTTTATACGACCACCCTCAGTGTGACCTGTATGGCTGTTGACCAAGTATACCTTGTATTCACTTGTGTGTGTGAAAAGCCATAGATATGTGACTGGGCCGGCACGCAAAGGCGGTGCCTTTAAGGTTTATTTGCGCTCTGTACTTCTCCCTACGTCCGTGTACACAGCGGCGTTTTAAAAACTCATCAATTTTACTTTTTGAAACCGATACCAACAATTTTTTAAAGCATTTATCGGCCGATAATATCGGCAGTACGATAATATCGGGCACCTCTAATTAAAAAATCATTATCGGCCCAACTGGAGAAGCCATACAGTGTTTGACTAGGTTTACACTGCAGGCCAAAGTGGCTCAAATCTGATTTTTTCTAAATCTGATTGTTTCCAGTTGAGTAATTACACTGCAAGTAGAATGTGATCTTTATCAGACTTCCGTGTAAACGTGCGCAGGATCCAATGTGGCCCCAACGTCACTTGCCTGCGCACTTGACCAGATTTTGTAAATGATGTTGGAAGTCGCTGCTGCTACTACTACTACAAAATAAAAGTCGCCACACCTAAAAAATTAGTGTTTTTCACATGAAAATAAATGGAAGTAATATAATGTATTAATGGATACACATGTATAGTGTAATACATTTGGAGGGTTTTAATGTTTTTATGGCTGTTAAGTAAAGACAACACAGAAATTAGCATGGATCTATGTGAGCTTTATATTTTAACTCACTTACGTAAACAACTTACGCAATGCACTTAACATCCAAGCATCAATTCAGGTTCTACAACAATCGCTATTTTTTTCTAAATCAAAATATATCTTACATAGATTTTTATTTGCTCATTATTGATGAGTGATGCACCCAAAATTTGGCCGTCAAAAATAGACTTTGCTTACCGAAACCGGATGTTGTGATGACGTTTTCACGTACACTGGAGGGCCAAGCGCACACCAATAACATAGTCGCATTTCCGTTTAGACTACAGTCACATTTGAAAAGAACAGATTCAGATGGGATTTGGACTACCTCCTGATGTGGCCTGAATCTGATGTGAAAAGAACCGAGTAGGGGCGTTTAAACGTGCAAAAAAAAAAATCTGATCCGTGTCACTTGAAGGCAAAAAAATTCTGATTTGGTGTTCAGTGTAAAGAGGACCTATGACACATACCAAATGGTGTTCTGCTGTGCACAAGACTCGCTGGTGTAAATGGATTATACTTGTACAGCGCTTTTCTACCTTCAAGGTACTAAAACAGCTTTGACACTATTTCCACAGTCACACACTGATGGCGGGAGCTTCTATGCAAGACTCTATAACCACGACCCATCAGGAGCAAGGGTGACTTGTCTTGCCCAAGGACACTACGGACATGACTAGGATGGCAGAAGCTGCGGATCAAACCAGGAACTCTCAATTTGCTGGCACGATGTGTCATTTTTCTATTTACCTGTCTGCTCAGGTTCACTCTTGTCTTCGTCCTCAATGTCAAACTCAGACTCTCTCTCCTCATACTCCACATTCTCATCCAATTCCTTGAAGTCTGGAGCAAAAGCGCTCCAGTTTTCCTGCAGACAGACACCAGTTGCATGTTAAACATTTTTTGTAGCTGTGCTGGAGAAGAGGCGCGGCTCATTCCTACTAACCACTTGGTTCTGGGCCCAGATGGACACCACACCACTTGAAATGGAAGCGATAATGGGACGTACAGGATGCCACTGCACATGGGAGAAAGGTGAGCCGGGTGACTTATCCGAGTGCAAGTACAACAGCACATATTCCAGGAGGTTCTTACTGCAACATCCAGCAGCAGCTCTCCTCTGGTTCCGTGTAGGATCTTCACCAGGTTGCCGATGCTCTTCTCCCAGATGTACAGCGCATGCTGTCGTGCCGAGCCGGCGACAATGTACTCGCCATCTCCAGAGAAGCAGCAGCGCTTCCATGGTGTCCTGAACATTGGAAACATCAGTAGACGGTAAGACGGGAGAATCAGCAGAAGAGCAACTTTGAGGACCACATTGAAAAAGTGTTAAGAGTTACAGTTCATGTAGAAAGTATTCACAGCAAGTCACTTTTTCCACATTTTATGTTACAGCCTCATTCCAAAATAAAATATATATACATTTTCGTCCCCAAAATTCTACACACAATACCATATAATAAAAAAGTTAAACTTTTTTTATTTGTATTTTCTGCAAATGTATTAAAAATAAAAGCTAATAAATCACATGTACAAAAATATTCACAGCTTTTACCATGAAGCTCAAAAGTGAGCTTCATGTTTTAACTGTTCATTCTTGAGATGTTCCTACATCGAAGTGGGAAATTCATTTGAAAAAGGCACACACCTGTCTATATCTAAGGTCCCACACTTGAGCACAAACAAACAATGAAGTCGAAGGAATTGTCTGAAGACCTCCGAGACAGGATTGTCTCAAGGCACAAATCTGGGGAAGGGTACAGAAAAACATCTGCTGCCTTCAAGGTCTCAATGAGCACAGCAGCCTCCAAGAATTGATTAACGTGGATCCTGACTTAAACAAGCTGAAAAACTCCTTCGGGTATTACCATTTAGTGGTCAATTGTACGGAATATGTACTATACTGTGCAATCTACTAATAAAAGTCTCAATCAATCAATCAATCATCCGTAATTGGAAGAAGTTTGGAACCACCAGGAATCCTCCAATAAGCGATTGGCCGAGAAGGTCACCTCCTGAGTCAAAGATGTGACCAAGAACCCAATGGTCACTCTGTCAGAGCTACAGAATTCCTCTGTAGAGAGGATAACCTTTCAGAAGGACAACCATATCTGCAGCAATCCACCAATCAGGCCTGTATGGTAGAGTGGCAAAACGGAAGCCATTCATTAGTAAATAGTTTGCCAAAATGCACCTGAAAGACTCTCAGAACATGAGAAACAAAATGCTTTGGTCTGATGAGACAAATATCAAAGTCTTTGGTGTGAATGCCAGGAGTCATGTTTAGAAGAAATCAGACACTGCTCATCACTAGGCCTATACTATCCCTACACTGAAGCATGGTTGTGGCAGCCTCATGCTCTGGGGATGGTTTTCAGTGGCGGGAACTGGGATGAATGCAGCAATCTACAGAGACACCATGGATAAAAACCTGTTCCAGAGCGCTATTGAACTTTGACTGGAGAGACGATTCATTTTTCAGTAGGCCAACAACCCCAATCACACAGGAAGGATATCAATGGAATGGCTTCAGGATAACTCTGTAAAGGTCCTTGAGTGGTCCAACCAAAGCCCAGACTTGAATCTGATTAAACATCTCTGGAGAGATCGGAAAATAGCTGTGCACCAACGTTTCCCATCCAACTTGATGTGTGCGGCAAAGAGGAATGAGGTGCAAGGGCCCAAAGTAAGGCGTGCCAGGCTTGTGGCATCATATTCAAAAAGACTTGAAGCTGTAATTGCTGCCAAAAGACACATCAACAAAGTATTGAGCAAAGGCTGTAAATACTTATGTACATGTGATTTCTTGTTTTTTTTAGTGCATTTTCAAAGATTTCTGGAAAATAAACTATTGTATATTGTCATTATGGGGTATTGAATGGGAATAATGAGGACAACAAAGAATGTATTCAATTTTGAAATAAGGCCTTAACATAAAATGGGAAAAAAAGTGAAGCGCTGGAAATACTTTGCGGCTACACTGTACTAAATGAGTAAAAATCACTATTTCCAGACACTACTAAACCTACATTTACTATTTCTAGATCACCCATAATGGTATATACTAGCAAACATGTTCACAGTTTGCCTGATAAAGTCCAATCAGTTGACGGCGCACCTGTTGACCAGGTCTTGTAGTTTCTGCATCGGCTCCGGCTCACCGTCGCGACCGCAGGTCAGAATTTCCCTGCCGTCGTAGACTCGTATGATTCGGTCTGCCGTGTTAATGAGGAAGCAACTGCAAAACAGGACATGGAGTGAATACCAATCATGGAGAATTTCACTGACCTGTAGCTGTCATGAAGCACAAATAGATTTTACAAGGCGGCAGCAACCAGCAGAGGGTGCACATAGTTCAGACCAGGGTCGCCCATATAGACGTTATACAATATAAATAATATCAATTTAGTCGCAGATAGAGCGTTTATTACTATTGTTATAACGTGATAATTCATGTCCCGAAAATGTGACAGTGACAAGCGAATCGATGTAGCTTTCGTGCTAGCGGTTAATGTCCCTCCACAGTGAAAAGTCACTTCTAAGTCAGTAATTGTCAGCTCCATAGTGGAAAATAAACCATGTTTCTTACAAGTATCATCCATGGAGGACGAACAATAGCTAAACATTCTACACTACACACAGTAGCAGGTTATGCTAACTCCAAGCTAAAGCTCTTGAATGTAAAGAAAAGGAGGGCGGGCTGATAGAAATTATCGACAGTAACGGTACCAAGTATTATATTATCAGGTCGATCCCACAGTGGTAAGATTAGTATTTTTTACTCTTACATTTTTTTAGCCTTTTTTTTTTTTTATTGTTGATAAACTTGGACTGTGTCCCTGGACACGGGTCGTCTTTAAGGGAAAAAAAACAAAATATTTAAATCAGAGCCATTTGTAGGAAATCGTTTAAAAATATTATTGATATTGTTACATTGTTATCCTTTGTTTCTGTTAAATATCAATCAATCAATGTTTATTTATATAGCCCTAAATCACAAATGTCTCAAAGCACTGTACAAACCACTATGACTACGACATCTTCGGAAGAACCCACATAAGGGCAAGGAAAACTCACACCCAGTGATCACAATATAATTGTGATCAGAAATGTAAACATTCAATGACGTTGAAAATGTGCAAGTACCAGCGTCGGTATGACCAGTACTGCTCCTGTAACTCCTTAGTGTTGGATCGATACCCACATTTTTAGCATCACGTAAAACTAATGCAACGTAGCTAAACAACAGATGAGTAAGTGCTTATTACATTTTAACAGAAAAAGATAGAACCAGGTTAAAGCAAAAAGTAACCATCAATTAACAGTAGGTTAGAAACATGTTTTAGAAAAAATAATACTAGGGCTGCACGATTTTGAGAAAATAAATAATTGCAATATTTCTCTCCAAAATTGCGATTTTTATATTTTATACATATATATGCATGAAGCTGCAAAAATAAGCACTGAAGGAAAACATGTTTCTTCTAGACCAGGGGTCGGGAACCTTTTTGGCTGAGAGAGCCAAGATGCCAAATATTTAAAATGTATTTCCCTAAGAGCCATATAATATTTTTTTTAACACTGAACACAAACGCGTACATTTTTAAGTAAGACCAACATTTCCAGAGTATAATAGGTCTGTTATTCTTTGTAATAACATTGTTATTCTGAAGCAAACTGTGGAGGAGGCGTGGCCTGCGGGCCTGCAGCAAAGCGGGATGTTGCCAGGACCGGCCTCGAAATCAGCGACAGGTGCGTAGATGGCCCACCTGGGCCTTTTTATCTAATCACCTGTCGCTCTGTTATAAGCAGCAGCCAGGAGTGGAGACAGGGTTGGGGCTCGAGCCAGATCGCGAGTGAGGACGCAAGAGAAAAAGACAATCGCTGGAAAGCAACTGAGAGACTAATTGAAAAAATACAACAATATTTTACCCTAAAACAGGCTCTCATGTCGGTGCTTGGTGGTCTGAAGAACCCCCAGGAAAGCAAGCCCAACACTAACGAATAATAAATAAATTACTTCTTACCATTAACGCAACTTCTTGAACATAAAAATACATGAGAATGTTTTATATTTTGAATTTTATTTTTAACACTATGATTACAAGTGGAATTATTCATTACTTATCCTGTTAAGCAATGTCAGCTCAGATTTATCCGAGAGCCAGATGCAGTCATCAAAAGAGCCACATCTGGCTCTAGAGCCATAGGTTCCCTATCCCTGTTCTAGACTGTCAATCATCATATTCTTGTCTCAAAGTGCCACACAGAACAATATGCAATATTTTACTTTCTGCAGACATACTCAGAGCTTTTGTCCACAACGTGCTCTTAAACTGAAGAAATAATCAATAAAAACTATACAATACTATACAACTGTTTATAATGTAATGAAATTATAATAAACTAATAATGCAAGTAACTATTAAAAAAATGATTTAAAAATATTTCTAATTACTGAAGAATTGTTTATCATTGCACTGTAATTGGAAGATAAATAACTTTGTTGTCCTAAATAAATAAACAAAAAAAAATTAAATACTAATTTATGTAAGCAAAAATTTAACTTAAATAAATATTGAACATTTTTAAGTGCATTTTTTTCCAGTTGGAAAAACTAGGTCGGACAATGTCTTTTTGTTTGTTGCTATCTCGTGACCACGGCATTCTTGCTCGTTTGTCAATGTTGATGGGCTCATATTGCCCATCTTATTTGAAGCTAAAATATTACTTTGTAGTCATATTTTTTTCCTCCATAGTTTTGTTACTTTGCGGCACTTCTCACATGCGAGTTGCTTCCCGTGGTTGCGATCTCGCTGAGTTGCTCTCCGCCCAACGAGACGAAGATTGTGATGGACTGAAAAGAGGGCTCACTGTTTTCAGTTAATTTCACTGTTAAATAATGAGAGCGTTGCACAGAGTGAGACGTCTTTCTCCCTGTTTGAGGCGAGAGACAAACTCAATTCTGATTGGGGAACATGTCTGTCACTCAAATACCATGACGGCAGAGAAAAAAAAAACGACAGCCTCTGCAGTTACAAAATCGCACTATTTAAAACCTCAATGTCAATTTCAATAATCGTGCAACCTTAAATAATATTATACTTAATGTAATATGTCTCAGCATACGTCAGCAGCTAAATTAGGAGCCTTGGTAACCCATTCTGAAATGCTTCTATTGTCACTTATATACCAAATAATACACCGTGACATATATCCTTATTGCAGGAGCCTGCAATAACAATATAGATTTTAGTCCATATTGCCTATCCCTAAGTCCAAACCCAACTTGTTTGCTGCCAGAAAGGGCTGCGGTTTGGTTTCCAGAATACGTTAAACTAAATGTCCGACTTGCTATGTCCCCTCACCTGCCCTTTCGTGCAAATTCAATGGACTTGATGGCGGTGGTGTTGCTGGTTCCAGTGGTCACCCGGAATGAAGCCACCAGCTCCTGAGTGTTTGTGTTCAATACCAGAATCTGCAACAGTCACGGAAGCTTTTGTTTCAAATTTTTTGTCGAATGGGACATTGGGAGCTTTGAGTAGTGAGTTATTGGAGAGCTGACCTTTCCTTTGGCATTCCCAGTGTAGATGTACTCCCCCCGCCTGTCAAAGGCCGCCACCACATTCAGGTCTGAGTCATCGTCCACAGGCAGGACGACGTGTTTGGAGTCGGACAGAGTCAAAAGGACCGGGGCTGACTTCATGGGACACACCAGCACCTTGTCCCTGAGGGAGAAGCAGTGTCACTCATGTTGATGTCCACATTGTGTCTTAACGTGTGCATTACATGCAGACCGCACGCTTACATGTCTCTGGGGTGGCACTGCAGTTTTAGGATGGGGGAGGGAAAACGGAAGCGCTGGTCACAGTCGCCAGTCAGCACGTCCCACTGCGACACGATATTGTCTGTGGACGCACTCACCAGCTTGTGGCCATCTCGACTCCAACTGGACAAAGACAACATTAGCTATAGCCATGTGCACATGGACACAATCAGGTTAAAAGCCTAACCGGAATAAAAATAAACACGCCGTTCCTAATATTCTGACCTCATCACACACGTTCGGATCAAAATTTAATTCCGATCAGGAAGGGTGGTTTATGCCGATAGTCATTCAGATTGGAGAGCATATAAACACTTTTTCCGGAGTTTGGGTCGAAATTATCCTTACTGCGCATATCTGTGACGTCAGTTATACTTTGGTATAACTTTGGTTATACACAAGGTGGCAAAAAGCATTTCAATAATGAATAAAGCAAAATACGTCCAGGGCCAAAAATCACTTTATATTCTCTACTGCTCGTTAGTGTTACCATATCTGAGTTATTGTGCAGAAATATGGGGAAACAACTAGAAATGTGCGCTACATTCGTTAACTGTGTTACAAAAAAGATCAATTAGAATAATACATAATGTTGGAAATAGAGAATATACAAACCCTTTATTTGTTGAGTCAAAAATATTAAAGTTCGGTGATTTGGTAAAATTGCAAACAGCTATATTGATGTACAAAGTAAATTATAACCTGCTACCAAAGAATGTACAACAATTCTTCTCAACAAAAGAAGAGAAATATAACCATAGAGGAAAATCTAATTTAAAACATTTGTATGCACGTACAACACTTAAAACCTTTAGCATATCAGTATGTGGAATTAAATTATGGAATGGATTAAGTGAAGAAGTTAAACATTGTACTGATATGATCCAGTTTAAGAGGATGTTCAAATGAATAGTGCTTACAAAGTACAAAGAAGAAGAATTATGAGAAACACTTTCAACCTTATTGAAAATAAGATATTCTTCATTTCAGTATGTTAATGACTGAATTAATTAAGTACATATTACAAAACTGTTGTGTTACTCATTCACGAATGTCATTTTGCTATTTTGATATTTTGCTGTAAAGAAGGTCAGTGAATGAATGTATATATTTGTGGGCGCTCTGACGTGGGAAAAGGGTAGGTTTAAATAAGCTCTGCTTCTTCCTACTCCTTGTCGGACATGATGTATTGTGTATTGTGAAATGATGAAATTGCCTAATGTATAATGTTGTAGGTATGTCATGTTCGAAATAAACTAAGAAAAGAAAAGAAAAGAAAGAAAGAAGAAGAGGTCAAACAAAAACAGCAAAACACAGGGAAAAATTGATAAAGAAATAACATTACAACGTTAGAAATGCACAGTGCCCGGGGTTTTTTTCCAGCAGAATCACTGGTTCTTCTTCTTCCATTTTCGGTATGTATTGCGCATGTCAAAATAAAGTAATTCGAATTAAAGTATTATGCATGAAAATGCACGTCATAATAGAGTCTTTTTTTTTCAGGGTCCAAGTACACGGTAACAGTCTAATCCGAATTATGATCAGATTGAATAAATGTTGCCTCTGTGCACGTGGCTACTGTGACATCAAGGTTGGTTTGTTTTACCATAAGGAGCAGACCGGATGGATGTGCGCGCTGATGATCTTGGCGATGCCCCGAGTGAGGAAGTCCCAGATGACGATGCGGCCGTCGTTGCAGCCTACCGCCAGCAGGGTGCCCCAGCGGTTGAAGGTGCAGGTAAGAGCCATGCTGATACAGTCCAGAGTTCCATCTGCCTCCTGATCACAAAGACCAGACAATGGAACCGAAGCTAGTGTGCGACTAAAGCCTAAAAGGGCTGCACGATTAATCAACAACTAGGTTTTAATTAGTGCGATAAAATAACTGCAAGATTTATTTTCTTTCTTTGCACTCATCAGAATTGTTGAGCCAAGCGCTTCAAACTAGGAGAAAGACGTCTCTCTCTGTGCATCGCTCTTGCGTTTATTTAACAGTAGAAATAACTGAGCGCAGTGAGACCTTTTTTTGGTCATTTGGTGGGTGGAGAGAGAGAGAGAGAGAGACCGCCAGCTTTACCCTCATAGGAAACACGTACAGACAACCTCTATACTCGCAACCCGCCAATGAGAAGTGTCGCAAAGTAGCAAAGTTAGGAGGAAAAATATGATTGCAAAGCCAAATGTCCCGTGGGGCTAATATTTCAGCTTTAAATCGGATGGGCAATATGAGCCCATCAACATGGACGGCAATATACAAAAAGACAACATCCAACTTTGTTGTCATTCTGGGGAAAAATGCACTTTAAAATGTTCAATTGCTATTTAAGTTAAATTATTGCTCATAGAAAGGAGTAATTTTTTTTTGTTTGTTTTTTTATTTAGGATAACAAAGTTCTTTATCTTTTAATTAGAGTACAATGATAAACAATTATACAGTAATGTAAATTACCAGTTCATATCCTTATTATTACATACAATGATCACATTACACTATAATCCCAGCATAGTTTGTATCGGTTATCACTGAAATTTAAGTGCATGATGTAGGCAAAAACTCTGAGTCAGCCAAATATCTTTAAAGTAATTTTTTGCATATTCTTCTAATGTGTGGCACCTTGAGACAAGAAAGTGTCTATTGACGGTCTAAACATAATGTATCATCCTGCACTCGTTATTTTTGCAATTCAATGTATAAAATCTCAATTGAAAATCGCAATCGAAATATGAGAGGAAAATAACAATTATGCCTTTTCTCAAAATCGTGCAGCCAGACATCACAACATCAGTGTTTATTTATCTTTGAGTTTGTTTTTGTTTTTTTTACCTCTGGGTAGTTCTGCCCAAAGGATTCTGGGGAAATAAAGAAAAAAAGACACCAAGCATTAAACAGACTTTCAAACATGATTCCAATTTCTGAAATTTGGGCTGGATTTTTTTTTTTTTTACTTGCAAAGAAACACATTATTTGAATGAACTAATAAAGGTCCAACCTATACTAGATTACCCACAACTCTTACTTGTATATCAATCAATCAATCATCCATCCATCCATCCATTTCTCTACCGCTTATTCCCTTCGGGGTCGCGGTGAGCGCTGGAGCTTTTAGCTGAGATCAATAAATCAATGTTCATTTACAAACTCTGTTTCCATATGAGTTGGGAAATTGTGTTAAATGTAAATATAAACAGAATACAATGATTTGCAAATCATTTTCAACCCATATTCAGTTGAATATGCTACAAAGACAACATATTTGATGTTCAAACTAATAAACATTTTTTTGGGGCAAATAATCATTAACTCTAGGATTTGATGCCAGCAACACGTGACAAAGAAGTTGGGAAAGGTGGCAATGAATACTGATAAAAATTAAAAATGCTCATCAAACACTTATATGGAACATCCCACAGGAGTGCAGGATAATTGGGAACAGGTGGGTGCCATGATTGGGTATAAAAGCAGCTCCCATGAAATGCTAAGTAATTCACAAACAAGGATGGGGCGAGGGTCACCACTTTGTAAGTAAATTGTCAAACAGTTTTAGAACAACATTTCTCAACGAGTTATTTAGGGATTTTACCATCTACGGTCCGTGAAATCATCAAAAGGTTCAGAGAATCTGGAGAAATAACTGCACGTAACCAACGGTATTACGGACCTTTGATCCCTCAGGGAGTACTGCTTTAAAAACAGACATCAGTGTGTAAAGGATATCACCACATGGGCTCAGGAACTCTTCATAAAACCACTGTCAGTAACTACAGTTGGTCGCTACATCTGTAAATGCTAGTTAAAACTCTACTGTGCAAAGCGAAAGCCATCTATCAACAACACAGAGGAGCGGCGCCGGCTTCGCTGGGCCCGAGCTCATCTAAGATGGACTGATGCAAAGTGGAAAAGTGTTCTGTGGTCTGACGAGTCCACATTTCAAATTATATTTGGAAACTGTGGACGTGGTGTCTTCCGGAACAAAGAGGAAAATAACCATCCCGATTGCTATAGGCGCAAAGTTGAAAAGCCAGCATCTATGATGGTATGGGGGTGTATTAGTGCCCAAGGCATGGGTAACGTACACATCTGTGAAGGC